>NW_016806413.1:307067-313236 GCF_001698545.2 Rhinopithecus bieti
CCGTGCACCCCCCACCCCGTGCACCCCATCCACCCCATCCACCCCATCCACCCCGTGCACCCCGTGCACCCCGTGCACCCCGTGTACCCCGTGTACCCCGTCCACCGTCACTTCCCTCTGCATGCTCAATTTTCCCGATTTCTGACCTTGGAGGAGCTGAACTCTGGCCTGGCCAGCTGTCTGACGTGTGGGACCCTGCGCTCCTTCACGTGGGAGCCCCAGGGTGCCCGCTCAGTGGGCCTCTGCACCCGGCCCCTCACAGAGACCTGCCATGCAGAGGTGGTGGGAGCTTGGAGCTTTGGGGCCACAGAACTGAAGTGGAGACCCTCCAGACCCTGGCACCTGCTCATTCCCTGATGTTCAGGGGCAGCCCAGGCCCCCAGCGGGCCTCCCTGCCCCACTTCCCATTTCCTCACCTCTGACTGGCTGGGCATGGGCTGGGGTCTCAGGCTCCTTGGCATAAGTGGTCGACCCCGGGTCTGGAGCTGGGTGGCACAGGACGAAGGGTGTGGCATCTTGAGTGAAAGGAACCCTGAGGGAGAACCCCTGCCGCCCCTGACCGTCCACCCCTCACCCTCCCTCAAGATATCAGACTTGCATGGGACCTCAGCAGCCCCCTGAGTCCGTTAAACCTTGTTTGTGGAGGAGCCAGACATCTAGGGACCCAGTGCAGGAATCAGGAGCAGGTATAGGGACCCAGTAGGGAAATCAGGGAGCCGGTAGAAGGGTCCAGTCAGAGCCCTGTGGGCATCTGTGGGCATCCACAGATGGCACCCAAGGCCAGGGTCTGGAAGTGAACAGACTCTTCCAGGAGGCAAGCAGGCTGAGCCTGTCCATGCTGGGGAGACTCGGGGAGTGCCAGCCCTCACCACAGGACAGCTCACAGCAGCCCTCAAGGTCAATGCCAAAGAGATGGAGGCCCAGAAAGGGCTCCTGCACTTGCCCCCGAGGTCCCAGGCTCCCGCTGAGGACCCACTTCCTCTGCCTGCGCCCCCTGACCCCGGAAGGCACAGTACTGGGTGGGAGAGGGGCAGACTCCAGGACACAAGAGGCCCCCCTTCCATGAGCCAGGGCAGAAGGCAGAAGACAGGGCTTCTCTGTTCTGCTGCCCCTTCCCTTGGGAGCCCCAGCCAGGGAAACAGGAGGGGTGCTGAAGAGAGGACAGTGCGCCCCATGGAGACCTGCAGGGGTCCAGATCTGGCAGGAGGGGAGCCAGGGCAGCATAAGGAGGGGTGGGAGGAGCCCCTGCCATGGCCCAGGAGGGTATGGAGAAGGCCTCGTCTCTCAGGGTGCCCTGGCAGCTGCTTGGGTGACCAGGAGCAGGAGAGGCTAGGCCTGGGCGGCTGAAGGATAGACAGAGCTGTAGGTCCCTGAGGCGGGGAGGGGTGGAGTGCTGAGTTCAAGAAGTCCAGTCAGGTTGCCTGTTACCCTGCCCAGCACAGACACTGAGTGTGCTGCATGTGTCTGGTGTGAGGTGTGCGTGTGAGTGCGGGCAGCTGCGTGTGTGCCCACCTGGGAGCCTGTGAGCCTGCAAGAACCCATGCAGGGCAGGTGGGGCCAGGGGCTGCCCCGGTGGACTTCTGAGGGATGCCGGCACTGAGGCCTGCACCAGAAGCGACAGCCTCTCTGAAGGGTCACTGTAGACCACAGCACATGCCGTCCAGGTCCTCCGAGCTGTGGGTCACTAGGACCCCCAACCCTCATCCTCTAGCAGAGGTCTCTCCCACTCCCAGGAGGCCTGGTTCCATTTCGGGCACCTCACCCCTTCCCCATCCCTCCTTGGGTGGGGGTCCTGGGGTGGGGGTGGCCTTAACGGGGGTCCCACATGCGCTGGCCGCTCCAAGAGCACGCAAGCTGCCACTCGGAGGGCAGAGATGCCTGGCCTGAAGTGCACACGCCTCCGCCTGGGAGCCGCAGACAGCACCATGTTTCCTGGGCCTCGACTCAAGCCATCGTGTCCTTGGAGGAAACCTGGGTCCCACTAAACAGAGAGAGAAACTCCACTGCCTCTGCCGTGGCCTCGGTCTGTCTCCTCACCTGTGGACTGGCAGCCGGGCCGCTGTCAAAGCAGAGGCCGGGCTGGGAGCGGCAGGGCCACGGGGGTGTCGGAGAGCGGCCGCAGCCAAGGCACAAACAGCACCGCTTGTCTTCACCCACCGGGTGCCGCGGGGCTTCCAAATGCCTGCATGAGGAACGTGGCCGGGCGGGAGCATGCTGCGGCCGTGAATGGAGCCTTGAGCCGCCCCGGCCCCGGGGCTGGGATAAAGGGCCCCAGTCATGCCGCCCTGGCCCGGGCGAGCGTGCTAAGTTGAGGCTATAAATTACCCGCGGCCAGGCCAGCGCCACCGCAGGGCGCGCGGGCGGGCGGGGCGCCGGGAGGGGGCTTCGGCTCAGTAAATCGGCCCTTTCACCACTGGAGGCCGTGCACGAAAGAAAAACTTTGTTTTATTAAAGCAACATCAGGGCTGTGGCCGCCAGCCGAGAGGCGCCGGCAGCGAGGCTGGGCAGGCGGGGGCTCTTGCCGCACCCGGCTGGGAGAAAGGCCCCTTCAGGAGTGGCTGTCTCTGGCTGCGGGGCCGGGCCGGGGCTCGGTGCTGCACCCCGACTCGCAGGCCCACCCTGACCCTGGTCCCAGAGGCCCCTGGGAAGCCTCGCCCTTGCCCCCAGACCCCACAACAGGAGCTGGCCTGTGTTCATCCAGGAGGTCGGGGCCTGGAGCAGGCGTCCGGGCCAGCCACCTCCATAGTCAAAAGCCCAGTAGTGCCTTCAGGGGCTGGGCTGGGTGCCAGGACCGCCAGGGGCAGAGGAGGAGAAAGAAGCGAGACCCAGGCCCAGGGCTTGCCCCTCTGGTCTCAGGCCCCGCTCAGCAGAGCAGGCATTCGGCTCTGGGGGCTGCAAACACAGGCCAGCCCTCAGGTGCCGCCCTGGGGAACTGCCAGTCAGAAGGAGGGGTGCCGGTCCAGAGCTGCCTAGGACAATATTTAGACAATTTTTTTTTCTTTGAGATGCAGTTTTGCTCTTGTTGCCCAGGCTGGAGTGCAATAGTGCGATCTCAGCTCACTGCAATCTCCGCCTCCCGCGTTCAAGCGATTCTCCTGCCTCAGCCTCCCGAGTAGCTGGGATTATAGGCATGTGCCACCATGCCCAGCTAATTTTGTATTTTTAGTAGAGACAGGGCTTCTCCATGTTGGTCAGGCTGGCCTTGAACTCCCGACTTCAGGTGATCCGCCCACCTCAGCCTCCCAAAGTGCTGGGATTATAGGTGTGAACCACCACGCCAAGCCAATGTTCAGACAATTTAAGTGAAACTGAATGAAAACCAGGCAGCTCACTTCTGTCCCTCTCGTGCCCATAGGCGATAAGGGCCCTGCAGACCCCAAGGCCAGGTGAGTGAGACCTGGGGGGCCAAGTGTGGGCCTGGCTGGCGTCCTGAGCCTGCTCCCACCCATGTCTTGCCCCTTCAGGGGATCTCCCACCCTCCATTCCTGCTCCTGCAGGGCCTCCCTGAGCACAGCCCTCTGTCCTCTAACCCCTGGCCTCCTTAGAGCCTCCCCTGCACCACAGACCATGGTGGGGGCTGTGGCCTGAGGCTGGGCCCACCCTGTAAGGTGTCCATCCTCCCTCTCTCCTCTCCTTGGGGCAGGCCTGAGCCCCCACCTCCAGGCCTGTGAGGGGTGCGATCAAGATGGGTGCCTGGCACCAGAGCAGGGGCCAGCAGGACATGATGGCCTGGGACCCAGGTACTGAGGCAGGTGGCAGGGGCTGCTGTGGGTCTGGGCATCTTCTGACCTCTCCTTTGAAGCTGCAGCTGGCTTTGGACCCAGACCCCTCAGCTGAGAATGGGGCTGGGCGGTCAGGGCTGGGTTCACACTGTGCGTTTCTGGGCGCTGAAGCCCACCTCTCCTCAGATACCCCTCTGCCTGCCTCTCCCCACTGGGGCTGCCTTGTCCCTGGCCCCAGTGCAGCTTGCAACTAGGACATTCCTGTCCCCCAGCCCTAGCTCTCAGATGAGTGGTCTCCATGGGGCACAAAGAGCTGGGTGGCCCTGAGGCCCGATGCAGTGAGGGGCCTGCCAGGGACTGGAACTCAATGTTCGGGGACAGTTTCTTGTCCCCAGGGTCCCTGGGCCACAAAAAGCTCCAGGGTCAATCCAGAGTCCCCAAAGCCCAGGCCTCCTGCCCAGCCCAGTTCACACTGCCACCCCTGCATCCCTGGGGTCCGCTGGGTGCTTCTACCTCCTCCTCCATCCTGGCAAGCTCCTATTCACCCCTGAAGACCCAGGCAGAGGAAGCTCCCCTGACTCAGGCTGGCCTCATCCCCTGCCCTCTGCTCAGGCTTGTCCCCTGCCCTCTGCTCCTGGGAGATGGCAGTGTGTAGGCGTTCTGCAGGCAAAGCCCGTAGCGGACGTGGGTGTGGACCCCCCTTTGTCCATGCCTCCCTAGAGGAGCCAGCCCTGCACCACCACAGCCCTGGGCTCCACCTCGGCCCTGTTGTGTCATGTACCTGCGCCCTGGGGGGATGCTCAGAAGGGTGAAGATGAGCAAGGCACCTGCGTTCCAGCAAAGGAGCAGGCGCAGAATGGGGAGGAGGGAGGAAGGAGGAGGGTGTGGAGTACAGGGTACTAGTGCTCCAGCCAAGTGGGCACCAGGGAGCTTTGGGTCTGACCTGGAGGTCACAGGAGCCACTGCAAGTGTGGGGTGGGGCAGGATGTGGGGGACCCCCTGGCCACCATGGGCACAGGGGACAGGAGGCCACCCAGGACAGCAAGATCCCTGTGGGGGCTGGGGCTGGGGTCAAACGTGAGAAGGGTGTAATTTCAGGCCTTTGTAGATGGCCTTGGGCCTAGGTGCAGGCTCACACCTTCCTAACCTCCCACCCTGCTCTGGGGCCCCTCCCTGACGTGGTGGGCAGAGCCCAGGCTGGCTGGGGTGCCAGGTCCCACCAGGGTATTAGGGGGCAGGGCCTGGGAGGCCGTACCCCTGGAATCACTCAGCCCTGGGCCTGCCACCCGGGAGATGAAAGGCCCTGCCCCTCTCGGGGCCCACATGCCCTTTGAAGGCTGTGGGAATGCCCGCAGGGCAGGCGAGTGCCAGGCGTGAGGGGGTTGCTGGGGCCATGGCGGAGGCCCAGAGGATGGCCCAGGCCTGCACTGCCTCCTGGCTGAGCACCGGCAACCCTCCCAAGGCCACATTGTCCTGCACTCCCCAGCTCTGAGGTGCCAGTGGATGAGGGAGGGGAGGGGGCAGGGACATACGCCCCTCCTAGACCTGGGACCCTGTCTCCCATCTGGACTGCCTCTAGAGGCAGGGGCCCTGCATGTGGGTGCGAAAGCAGGGCTCACCCACCCAGTTCGGGCCTTAGTGACCTGCACTCAGCCACAGCCACAGGGCCTTTGAGGAGGCCGCACAAGGCCCCTCCCCCACCTCCTCTCCAGTCCAGGGTCGGAAGACGGGTCTCCGGCCATCCCCTCTTCAGGGGTCAGCACAGAAGCTCCAGCCAGAGCCTGGTTCCAGGGCTGTAGGGGGATGTCCTGCCACTGGCAGGGGTCGGCCGCCTGCCCTCACCCTCCTGGCTCCGGCGGGCGCCGCTGGAATGTTTGCCTTTGCTGTTTGCGGGGGGGGGGGGGGGGGGGGTGAGCGCGGCCCCCCGGGGAGCCCTGTCCCGTCCAGCTGGGTCCGCCAGGCCAGTCAGCCGTGGAGGGGACCCTCCGGCTCCGACGGGGAATTCCAGGGCCGGCGGTGGCGCAAAGGGTGCTTCCTGCCCGCGGCGGTCCCTCGCCTGCTCCGGCCCGGGCGGCTCCGACTGGGAGACCCGAACCCAGAGGCGCGCCCAGCCCCGCCGCCCCCTCCGCCCGCTCGCCCGCCTCCGGGGCTCCTCGCGCGGCTCGGAGATTATGCAAATCCCCAGTGGCTCCTTAATTAAATCCCTAACGAGGCGCTGGGGCCGGGCCAGGGGCGGCGCTGAAAGCCGAGGTCACGCTCCAGAGGGGCCCGGCCCGTCTGCGACCAGGGGGCCCCCCGCCCCTCCCGTCCTGGGAACCACGGCGCAGCCGGAGGGGGCGGGCCTCCCCCTGCCTCTCCCTCCCCTTCCTCTCCCCCTTCTCCCACCCCTCCCCCTGCCCGCCCCCCTCCTCCTCTCCTCTTCCCCCTTCCCCCCTCGCCTCTGCCCA
>NW_016806413.1:313500-368030 GCF_001698545.2 Rhinopithecus bieti
CGCCCGCGCCGGCCGGAGCCCCCCGCCCCGCGCCCCGCGGCCGGCTCTCGACCCCGCTCCGCCCGCAGCGGCCCGGAGCTGCCCTTTGTGCAGAGCTGGGGCGGCCCGTACCCTCGTGCCCTTCGGAGAGACCCAAGGGTGTTCTCCAGGTGGAAGGGATGACGCCCCCGCTAGGTCACGGCCACAGCCCCCCAGCCCACCCTACCTTCCACCCCCACCCCAGGCTCCGGCTTCCAGCCCTTCTCCGAAACCCCAGCACCGCCTCCTCCCGGCAGCCTGCGGGAGTTTCCTGAGCTCAGCCCTGGGTCGCTGGGTCCCTGCGTGCCTCCCGTCCTCCTGGAAGCCCTGGCTCCAAGGTTCCATAGGCAGGTTAGCACCCTTCTCTACGCCTTCCCCCACGCCGCCTCACTCTTTTCTCTTAAAGTAATTTCTGGGCCCTGGGGCCAGAGGGGAGGCTGCTTAGGAGAGGTCGCTGTCCCCAGACAGAGCTCAGGCCCCCCTCACATATGCTGAGCGTTGTCTGAATGTCCGGCCCTATCCCAGGACACCTGACCCAGATTACATTACAAAAAGAAGGTGTTGTTATTACCCTCATTTTACAGGTGGGAAAATGAGGTGCAGTGAGGCAGCCCAAGGTCACCCCACAGCAGGTGTGGAGAGGGAACTTGACCTCAGCCCCAATACCAAGGGTGTCCTCGCCGGTTCCCACCTGGCCCCGCCATCTCCAGGGCCGCCTATTTAGGATAATTGCTGGCCCGGGAGCCCAGGGGCTCTGCACATCTGCCCAGCCCTGCAGGGACCTGGGGCGGGGGTCTTGGCCTGGACCACAGGCATGTGGCTGGCCCTGCGGTCTGCAGGGGATGGCCTGGGCCAGGCTGCCCTCTCTAATCCTCCTCTGTTCCTGCTCATGCTGGCCCAAACAGCGGCCCGAACCGTAGTTCGACCCTTGCTGCCGCCCAGGACTCGCCTCCAGCAACCCAGCCCCAGGGACACGTGCACACATGCACACGCAGGCACACGCAGGCACACACAGGCACAGGCACCCCAGCAGGCGCCCCGGCCTCAGGAGAGTAAACATCTTCACCAGCGGAAGCAACAAGCCCTCTCCCAAGAGAAAAAATGTGGCCAAACCTGACCCAGGCAGGCCTGTGGGGGGCTGGCTGGGGGCCCTGTTCCTGCTGCCACCCAGAGTCACGTTGGCCTCTGAAGTTTGGTGGTAAAACATTGACAGTCCCCTGCCCCCCACCCACAGGCCTAGCACCCACACGGGTTGCGTTCTGGGAGGAGCGTGGGGCCAAGCAGGCCAGCAGGGCTAGGCAGGTGGGCACCAGGTGGGCACCTACAGGTGCTGTTGCCCCAGCCCACGTATGGGCTGCAGTGAGTCCCCAGAGGGCTGTATTGGCGGGCCCCCTCTGCCCCCTGCATGCCCACAGCCCTGTGTCTCCTGATGCCCCCACCCTGTGCCCAGATAGTTCAGGACCAGTTCAGGCAGGTGTGGGGCCTGTGGGGCTTCAGGGGGAAGCCCTGGCTGTAGGGGGCACCCGTTGGAGCCTATGAATGCCCAGGGCAGAGGCTCTGTGGGTCCTGCCTGCCAGGGTCCTCTGTCCTAGGCCCCACGGCGATGAGCCTGAGCCCAGGAGCCCTATCTTTGCTGGTTGGAGGAGTTTTTGGCCAGCTCTGACCCCCTTGCCTCTGGAAAGGCAGAGTCCTCTGAGTCCCCATGGCTTCCACCCTCCTGGCCAGGACAAGGACAGGCCTGGCCGGATCCTGTGACTCTGAAAAAACCACAGGAGCCTGGAGTTTGCAGCGGGAAACCCGATCAAGTAATGACAGGGTTGATGTGGGGGCGACTGGCTAAGGGGGGGCACTCCTCCATGGGGATCCCATGGCCTCCATTTCCCACTGAGACCAGGCAGCAGGGCCAGTTCTCTGTCTTTGCTCTTGTACCTTCAACCCTGGTACTTTCAGCAGCTTCTGGGTCAGTTGGGACTGCTCTCCTGGAGTCAGCTCCAGGAGGGGTGTCAGGCCAAGGGGAAGCCATGCCCCATGCTTCGGCCAGCCTGCCTCTTTGTCTCATCCCGGAGCCACCTCCAGGCCCAGGTCCCAGGTGAGGGCTGGGACAACAGGGAAGTCCTGTGGAGTGAGGAGGAGCCACAGCTCCCAGGGCCTGCAGCCCTTCAGCCCCCCGAGGCAGGGCTCAGCTGGGCCTCCCAGAGGCCCTCCCTGAGGGGGCTGCCCCACTCAGGGTCTGGGCTGGACCCCTCAGGTCTGGTTTCTAGCACCTGGCCAGGCCTATGGGCAGCTCCCAGGAAGCCCAATGCAGAGGCGGACGTGCAGGAGTTCTGGAGGATTCCGCAGTGGCTGGCCACACCCCTGCGCCCACTAATAGACCAGGATCCACCCACGACCCTTTCCCACCACCCGAAGACACTTCGTGGCAGGGCTATGTTCGCCCAGCGTTCTAAAGGGGAAACCGAGGCAGGCACCAGCATGCAACGACTACCTTGGTCACCCTGGCAGGAAGGAAGAGTGCTGGTGAGGCGGGGGATGTGGCCTTCCAGCACTCATGGGCGTGGGGCGCTACTGTGCAGGTTCAGGCGGGGCGGGCTGTGGGGTGGAACCGGGGCGGGCGCCAGAGCCTCCCCGGGCCCCGCGGCAGCCCGGGCGGGCAGCTTTAATTACCGCTCGCTGGGCCCATTGAGCCTCGCGCTAATCCGGGCCGCCGCCGCGGGCAGCCCAGGCGGGGCCCCCTCCCCCTGCGGCCCGGGCACGGGGTCCCCGGGTTCTCACGTCCCGCCGGCCCCAATTAAAGCGAGCTCGGCGGGGCCGCTGCTGTGCTAATGAGCTCTGTGGGCCTCTGGGCTCTGTGCCGGGGGTGCAGAGCGGGTGGGGGTGGAGCTGGCTCTGAGAGGGTGACTTGGGACCATTCCTGGGAAAAAGCCCCAAAGACTGCCCCACTCTGTGCCCACCCCCCAGGAGAAGCACCTGATGGGTGAAAGGCTGGCAAAGCCCTACGGGGTCTGCAGGACTCGACCCTGGAAGTCAGGACGCCCACCATCGGGCAGGGGTGGGGGAGGATGGCTTCCCGGAGGGCAGCGTGGCCAGGTGGACACCGGGCTCGGAGTGGTCACTCCACAGGACTTCCCTGTTGTCCCAGCCCTCACCTGGGACCTGGGCCTGGAGGTGGCTCAGGGATGAGACAAAGAGGCAGGCTGGCCGAAGCATGGGGCATGGCTTCCCCTTGGCCTGACACCCCTCCTGGAGCTGACTCCAGGAGAGCAGTCCCAACTGACCCAGAAGCTGCTGAAAGTACCAGGGTTGAAGGTACAAGAGCAAAGACAGAGTCTGCCCACTGTCTCAGCTCTCTGAGGGCTTCCTCTCCTCCGGACGTAGTGGTTGTGGGCATTGGTGGCCTGGGGACGAAGGCCATGCTGGTGCATGTTCTGGCATCCACCTGGGGCTTGACTCCTGTGGGACACAGACACTAGGGGGGACACAGACACTAGGGGGGACACAGACACTAGGGGGGCCCCTGGGCTTTTCACTCAGAGGAAACCTAACCCCAACCCTAACCCTAACCCTGGGACCTGAAAGGCAAAAGGCAGGTGAGGGCTGGGGTCTCTACAGCCCAGGGCTCCAGGCTCTGCAGCTCTGGGTAGCAGAGGAGGCAGGGGAGCAGGACCAAGGACGTCTCAGGCCCACCAGGGGTGCCTGGCCTCAGACTGCACCGGGCAGCCCTGTGAGGTCCCTGGGGGCTCTGTGGGTTTGCAAATCTCTCCCCACCCAGGGCCTTCAGGTCACTCTGGAGCGCTGTGACTTGACCAAAGACTTGGGCTCAGGGTTGAGGCTTGGCCATGGCGATAGGGAGCTATGGTGATGAGGGGGTCCATGGTGACAGGAGGACTTGTGTCAATGGGGTGGTGGCACAGCACACAGGACTCATCAAGGAGAAATTGGAGGGTCCCGGGAGGGTCCCTGGCCAGACTGCGTGCCTGAAGGCCATGAGGACAGCGGGTGGGGGCTGGGCAGGGGCTCTCT
Organism: Rhinopithecus bieti; assembly: GCF_001698545.2. Classification (NCBI taxonomy): domain Eukaryota; kingdom Metazoa; phylum Chordata; class Mammalia; order Primates; family Cercopithecidae; genus Rhinopithecus; species Rhinopithecus bieti. The sequence goes on from NW_016806413.1 coordinate 317,539, forward strand.
GTCTCGGGTGGCGCGTCACTGCCGGGAGCATCCACTTTGCTTGCCTGGCCTGGTGTGCTGTGTGCGGCCTGCGGGTGGCCACCCCTCTCTGTGTCCAGTTGCCTGTCTGGAGGCCAGGCTGGGTGTGTGGGGACCCTGAGGGGGCGGGAAGTGTGGGCCAGGACCCCTCCTCCCCCACCCCAGCCTGCCTGGTGCTGGGGCCTCGCGGTTTTGCTGGGGCCTCTGGGTCTGGCTTGTGGCGCAGCCCCGCCCCCGCCCTCTAGTTCTGCACCGCAGCTCGGGGCCCCAGACTCTGAAGGGGGGTGAATGGGGACCTTGGCAGGCAGAGGCCCCAGCTCAGCCCACAGAGGCCCAGAGAGGAGCCACTGGCAGTCTACGGGGGGCTCGGGGCAGGCATGGGGAGGAGTGGGAGCACGGGCCTCGGCTTCCTGGTGCCAGCAACATGTGTCCTGATCCCTAACCTTTCCGACCTGACCACTTGCAGGGGGGCCTGGGGCCCGCTCAGCAGGGCACTACCAGGGACTCTGCCCTGGCCCCTCTGTGCACACAGACACCCAGGCACACGGACACACAGGCACACGTGTGCACATGTCTGTGGGCGTGGGGCACACCCATGAGTACATGGCTCCTGGGCAAACATAGTCCCCAGCCTTGGGAGGGGTCCCTGGGAGGGGCCCAGGGTCTGGCCCCTGGCAGGGTCTGGGCTCAGTGGGTGTTTGTGGTGCCTGGCAGCGGTGGAGGCCGGGAGTGTGCAAAGTGGCCTGCAGGCTGCGTGATGGTGGCCCAGTTTACTGGGGGAGCCCAAGCCTGCGAGGCGGGGTGTCGGGGGTGACTGTGACCGGCCAGCTGTCAGACTGGACCACAGGGATAGGGACATTGCCCAAAGCCAGCTCCATGCCATGCAGAGGTGTGGGTTGACCACACAACTGTGTCCAAAGACCCAGAGATTGTGGGGACCCAGGGACAGGTCAGTCCCTCCCCACCACCCCATCTCAAAGCATGGGAAACTCAGGTTACTGTCAGGGACACTTATGCTACCACCAAAAGATGCTCGTGTTCCTGTCTTCCCAGGGCTGGGCAGATGACGATGGCCAAGAGTCAGGCAGGGGCTGGGGGGTCTGGGGAGTTGGTTCCGGCCTCCACCTCCTTCCCCCACATCCTCTCTGGCCACCTTGTTTGACTGGGGGATGAGGGAGAGGCCAGTTGTGTCCAAGGTGGCTTGTGTTCTGGAGAGGAAGGGACCCCGTGGGTCCCCCAAGCCTGCTGCACTCCCACCCCATGCCCCTCCCTCTGGGCCCCCTGATGGAAGGCAGGAAGGGGGGGTTCTCACTTTCAACTGGCCCTCCCCTGGGCCCTGGCCCACTGTGCCCACCTCTCTGCCTAGCTCGAGCCAGTGCCAGCCCTTGTTCCCTGGACAGCCGGTGAGCGCTGGAGGTGTTATCTCTGACAGGAGCAGAATGGACTCGTCGCGCCCAAAGCAGGTGTCGGCGCCTGGGATGGGGCCAATTGGAAATCCGACCCTGCTCACCACCCCCCACCCGCTGCAAACCTGGCGGGGCCGTCCCGGGAGACGCAGAGATTAGCACGGCTCCTGTCCTGTCCCTCCCCAGCAGATCTGCCCCAGATATGGGCAGGGGCCGGCATGCGGGGGCTGGAGCCACCTCCAGAGAGAGATGGGCTCTAGAGGTTGGGTCAGGGCCGAGTGGGGCAGCTGGTTCTCTGGTGTTGGTCTCCCATTTGCCGGGTGGGGCCACCCCTGCAGCATCTGAGTCTGTGGGGGCCCAATCTCAGATCCCAGCTCCCTTCCTGCTCAGATGGCAGCGAGATCTGGGTCAGGGTGGGGGCCAGGAGGGAGGCACGTTCAGGTTGGCCTCCCTGGCTGTTCTCACACCGGCCTCCCTCTGGGCATGCCGGACCCAGACCATCCCCACGGGGTGACAGTGAGCTGCCAGCTCTGACTGGCTGCTGGCCTCTGCCTGCCATGGCCTCCATCCAGGGCCCTCAGGGCCCACCTCCCACCCCTGCTGCCTTCATTGGCTATGCACTTCTGCTCTCAGACCCGACTCAGCTGTGGCCTGCTCTGGGAAGCCCTTCTGAGCCCTCCACCCCAGGCCTCAGCCCCACCTCCCCTCGTGTTCTCATTGCCTGAGATGGGCCTGTTGGCCCAGATGGAGGCTCCCCTCTGCCCCGTGGCTCTGTGCATGGGGTGCGGGCAGCTGCCGGACCAGAGCCCATGTCTGTTCTGACCCCTCATGGCTCAATGTGGGTGATGGGGAGGTAGGCCCCAGGATAGGGGTGAGGGGACCTGAGGAGGCATTTTCCAGCAAGCACAAATCCCAGCAGGTGCTCAGCTCGGGCCTGGGACGGCGGCTCTGGGCTCTAGGGCTCCTGAACTCGCTGCTGGGCTTGTGGCCCTCTCCTCCGGGCCTGCTCTCCATGCCTAGGTGGACAGCTCTCAGGCCCTGCGCCATCCTCTGGTGCGGCTCAGCCGAGCCCCCAGCCTCACCTGTTGCTGGGAAGGCAGCTTCAACTTCTTGGCCTTCCTGCCTCCATTCTCCTCCATTCAGCCTGGGCTGGTTCCTGAACCCCACGTCCTGATGGTGGTGCACTTTCCTTGGAGAGAGGCCCCTCGGGCCATGTCCTGGCTCAGGGAAGGGTGGGGGTGTTAGATGTGCCCCTGACTGAGGTTTTTGACACGGTTGTGTGAGGCTCTGCTGCAGCCTCCTCTCCAACTCCAGACCTTGGGGATTTGCCCGAAGTCCCCAGGCTATCCACCTGCCTGCCCTTTCCTCCCTACCCAGCCATGTGCACATGGGGGCCTGGCCAAAGCAGCTGAAGCTGCAAGAGCATCCAGCCTACGAGGCCATGGCGGCCTCCATCAGGCTGTGTCTCCCAGACTCGTCCCTGGGCTCAGAGCAGCCTCTTGGCCAGGAGTCCAAACTGTGAGCCCCATTGGCTACTATGGGCCTTTTCCAGCCATGAGGGAACCCAGGCCCAGGATAGGTTTCTCATTCTGCCCAGAAGAGGCTCAGGGTGGGCCGATATTCTCAAGAACCCCACCCTACGTAGGCCGCCTACAGATGCTGGCCTGGGCGCATCAGAAGGACAGAGCTTTGGTTTTAGGAAGTTGCCTCTTGGGCCAAGTCGGAGGATGGGGCTGAGGCTGCCAGTGCTGTCGAGGTGGGCCACGGGGTCAGGGCAGAGGCTGCAGCCCTGGGGTGTCAGGCTATGTGAGGGCAGGCCACTTCTGAGCAGGGGTGGCTCTTGGTGGTCTGTGGCCCAGTGTGGGGGGATGGGGGTGTCTACCCTATTCATGGCAGAACAGGGTGGCTGGGGACCCAACATAGGTCACCCAAGGCACAGGGATGCTCCTCCCACTGCAGGCCGAAGAAGCACTGGTGCATGGGATAAGTAGACCCCACATTGGCAGGTTGCCCCCTGAGGTCCTTGGAGGGGTAGACCTCCAGACAAAGGCCAGGGACCAAGTGCAATATCCCCAGAGGGAGCTGCCCTTTGGGGCTTAATTAGGAGCTCCTGGGCACCAGCAGGCTGGCCCAAGGGGGCCTCTGACATGGTGGCTCACACCTGCAATCCCAGCACTTTGGAAGGCCGAGGCGGGAAGATCACTTGAGGCCAGGAGTTCAAGACCAGCCTGGGCAACATAGCAAGACCCTATCTCTTTTTTTTTTTTTTTTTTTTTTTGAGATGGAGTTTTGCTCTCGTTGCCCAGGCAGGAGTATAATGGCACAATCTCAGCTCACTGCAACCTCCGCCTCCCAGGTTCAAGCGATTCTCCTGCCTCAACCACCCGAGTAGCTGCGATTACAGGTGTGCACCACCACGCCTGGCTAATTTTTTGTATTTTTAGTAGAGACGGGGTTTCACCATGGCCAGGCCGGTCTTGAACTCCTGACCTCAGGTGATCCACCTCCCTTGGCCTCCCAGAGTGCTGGGATTACAGGCGTGAGCTACTGTGCCCAGCCAAGACCCCCTCTCTAAAATAAATAAATAACCCAGGGGGCTTCTGAGTTCTGAGCTCTGCCCATGCCCATAGCCTCCAGCACTCCCTGTGAGACAGCCTCCAGCTGTAGATCTGGGGTCCCGCGTGCCCTGAACCTCACATCCTGGACAGTGGGGCTTCTTCCTCACCCTCAACCTGCTCTTCCCGTGGTGTCCCCAAGTTTCCTGCCCTCACTGCCACCCTTGCTTCAGAGACCACAGTCACAGTGGCTGAGAATCAGCCAGAAGTCCGGCTGCCCTGAGCCAGCCCACAAAGCCCATTGGCCGTGGATGAGCGGACACTGGACAAACAGCCACAGCCCCATGCTCCAGCTGGGCGGGCCAGACCACTGACATGCCCACGGCTGCGTCTCCGCGGCCCAGGAATGGACCGTGGACAGGCACCGGGGGCTGGCAGGCGCAGCGCCTGGGACATGGTGGACAGTGCTGGGTCAGCGCTACTCGGCTGCCCGGGACAGGTAGAAGCCTCCCACCCCTTCCCGACCCCCACTGGACCAAGGGCCCAGGACTTAGCAGCGGGCCTCCCACACACGCCTGGGGCTGTCCGTTGTGCTTCAGGGCTCCAACTGCCGCATGTGCCACCAGGAAGTCCTCCAGGAAAAAGACAGTCCCTGCCTGCCAGATCCATCAGGCCCAGGCAGCCCCAGGCTCTGCGTGAGTCAGTGTGCAAGTGCAGAGGCCAGGGCTGTCTGCCGCGAGGGAGTTCAGACCGCGGTGTGTGTGGGGAGGATGGCAGGGAGGGGCAGCAGGGCTCAGCCCCAGTCCTTCCCCTTTTCATAAATGTGCTTCTGCCCCAACAGCTGATCAGTCAGCAAACCCATGTGGCTGGGCCTTCCAGCCACACCTGGGCTCTAACGCTTCCCGCCCTCACGGCCACCACCTGCTCAGGTCAAGGTGGTCTCCTCTCACTGGGACCCGTGCCCACCTCCCCCGACATCGGAGCCCCTGTCCAGCAAACAGTCTTTTGAAAACCTTGTGTAGGTCACATGCCTCCTCCACCAGCCCCCTGAGCCCCCATTTCACTCCAACCAAAGTCTCAATGGCAGCTCACAGTGGCCTCCTCCCCTGTCCCAGGGGCCACTCTGCTGCGAGCCCGCCCTGCTGTCCTCAACCTCGACCCTGGCCTCAGGGCCCTTGCAAGCTCTACCCTGGGTCCGGGTGATGCAGAGACCTGGCCACAGCCCGTTCACTCATTGTCTCTCAGCCCCACCCTCACTGGCCATCGTGCAGGTGGCCGGGGCCTGGCTGGCCACGTGAGCGCAGTGCTGCCCGCGCTAGGATTGCATCTGTTATTCACCCACAGCGCTCATCCAGGCTGGGCTGGGCTGCTGTCTGCTCACAGGCGTCTGCCACTCCTGGAGGGCACACAGCTTGCTGGGCCGTGCGGGCCGGGTGGGCAACAGAGCCTGCAGTCCCCTCCATGGGCCTCCGGCCCAGCCCCCCCATCCCACAAACACACACACCAGACTCTCCCCAAACACGAATCCATTTCCATTTGTACCATTGATTGTCTGCACGGACAAAGGCCCCTTTCAGACATGTCAGAGGTTCAGCAAATAAATAAATGAATGAAGTCCTGGCAGAGGAAGGGGTATGGGATGGGCTGGGGGGTGGCCAGCACCTTCTGTAGGTGGCCCAGCCCTCAGAGGGTGCCTGAGCTGGGCAGATGGCCCAGGGCACCAAGGGATGGGCCCCTACCTAGGTGGCTGGAGTTGTGTTTGGTGGGGTTTGGAGTGTAAGAATGGAAATTGGGGGTTTTACATGCTCCTGCAAAGGTGAGGCAGGCTCTGCGTGGAGTTGGGGTGCCCGGTGATACACCCTGGCTGCCGTGGGAGGATAGACTCAGAGGCCCCAGGCCCGGGCCGGGCAAAGGTGGGTTGACAGGTCCCTGTGTGTCCTCAAAAGCTGGGAACATCCCCACGTGCCCCTTCTTAGGGTTTCAGCTTGGATTCAGACCCAGGGACCACCCTTAGTCCAGGGGAGTAACCCACCTGGTGCATCTGAGCTCCACAGTGTGTGAGCTGGAATGGGGGCCCCCATGAGCTGCCTTCCAGGGGGGAGGCTAGAGCTTCACCTCTCTTCCTGAGACCCTCCAGCTCCACAAGGCCGGAGCTCAGGGGGACACGTGCCCCAGGAGGCTCCTCCCAGCCCTGCCTCGGTCAGACCCCTGAGATCCCTGTGCTGCCCCCAGCCTGGGCCTGAGGATGCCTTAGGGGTAGGCCCAGGGTCCCACCCCAGCCTCTTCCACCAAGGGGGTCGGGGTACCCGGAAACCTCGAGTGCGGCCCTGAGCTCCTTCTGCTCCAGCCCCCATCCTGGGCTCCTGATGGCTGGAGTGGGGCCCTTGGGAGGGTGAGGGCTGCTCTTCTTAGACGGGCCGGGCCCAGCTGGTCTGGGAGACAGCAGGCCATGGGTGGGGCTCCCCAGTCAGGTCCTAGCCCAGGCAGGGACCATGTAGGGCCTATCCATTGTCTTCTCCCCCAGGGCAGAAACAGCCAGAAAGAATCTTAGCTGGGCAGCTGGAAAAGGGGGCTGGTCAGATCCAGGAGGACTGCCTGGAAGAGGGGGCTAGGGAAAAGGCCTGCAGAGGTGGCTGGGCCTGATGGGAGCTGGGCTGGCCGGCTGCAGGGCTGGCCACTCCAGTCCTGCCCAGCCAAGCCCCCAGGGCAGCGCTGACTCCTGGCCATTCTGGGGACGACAATAGCAGGCATTTAAATTCCAATTGAGTCAGCCAGAGTGGCCGCGGGCGTGAGAACGGGCGCCCCCACCCCCAGCCAGAGCCCCGCCCGCCACATTCCTGCCTCCCCGGAGATGGCCGTGGCCAGGGCCGTCGCCAGGGGGCCGGGAATGCGGCGCTCAATGGCTTGGGACAAGGGCCCATTGAGCAGTGACGGCCAGGATTGAGCCGTCAGTGCCCCCCACTCGGGACCCCTCCTCTGTCCCTGCCCCTCCCCCCAGCGTTACTGGTGTCAGCTGCTCCAGGGACCCTGCTGATGCCCTTCTGGGCTGGGCCCTGAGCAAGCATGGTCCTGGGGTCCATGTGACTGACCGCTGGCCTCCACCTCACATGCCCTCGCCACCTGGCAGCAAAGGGGCCTCCCGCTTCACGCCTCTCGTCTGCCTGAAGCCCCAGGGGATTCCCAGCGTGCACAGGCATCAGAGGCCATGCTTCTCCAGCCACAGGGCCAGCTGCCCGTCACCTCCCTTGCACTGCTTGGTCCTCCCCCAGCCCAGTCCTGTTCTGTGGCACCCAAGAGGCCTTGCCTGGCCGTCACCCACCCTCGCCAGCCCCAGAGGAAGGGACCCCTTTTCCTGCTCTGCCCAGCGCCTGCCTGGAGCTTGGCACTCAGGGACATCTACTGTATTTGAGGAGTCAAGGTTTTCATGCAGTGTGGCCCCCAGGACCTCAGGGCATGATGACCTCAAGAAAGCCTGTTGGAAGTGAGGGTGAGAGGAGGCATGGCTGTGGCCCCTTGTCCTGAACCCGCTCGAGCCCCGTGGTCAGAAGCCCATGCCAAGAGGCCAGCCCAGGCCCCCCAAGCCTGCATCCCACCTCAAGCCTGGGTCTCCCTCTCCTCGGCTCTCTGATGCCTGCCACAGACCAGGGCCCATCAGTGTCCATCCCCCACCCAAACAGGGTCCCTGCCAGCCGTAAGCATGGCCAGTCCAGCATGCTTTGCTCAGTCCTCGCACTATCACCGGGCACAGCCAGGGCGGGAGCGTGTCAGGAGGACCAGGGAGGCTGGCCTGGGATGGGGCAGTCCCCAGGCTGGCTGGTGACAGGAGGCACAAAGTCCTCAGCTGCTGGGGCCTCACTTGGGAGAGAGCTTGGAGCTGGGGGAGGCTGGCAGCAGGGGACAGGTGTTGAGGGGACCACCTGAACATCTTCTTCCACTCTGCTTGGGAAAGGAGCTCTTGCCCCCGTCCCCTGACCACCTCGATGGAGGGTGCCCTGGCGTGGGGAGAAGGGGGCATCCATGGCTGAAATGGGCAGCCTGCCAGACCTGCTACCTCTCCCAGCGAGTGGTAGGAACCCCAGACAGGCCCAGTGATGGGCCGAGGGGCAGGACCTGGGCTTCCGAGTGCTCCCAGGGAATGGGGCCCAGGGCTCCAGGCAGTACCGCCCACTAGGTTCACCCTGACCATCCTCACGCTCAGGACTTGGCCCAAGCGCTGCTGAGATCCCTGGAGCAGGGCCCCATGCAGGGCTGACGCACCAGCCTCCTGCACAAAGTGCCCAAGAGTCCCACCTCCAGCCCAGGCCACCATGTGGCCTTCGAGGACAGGGCCATGGCCTATGGCCCAGATGAGCCTCCAGGGCTGGGAGCAGCCCCAGACACCCGGGAGGTGCTCACTGGGTGGCTGTGGATTGAATTAATTAGTGAAGAGCGAAGGGTCAACGCCTGATTCACAAGAGTCCTGTGAGGGTCGGTGGCCCGCAGTACAGGCCTCTGAGGTCCCCAAGCCTGGCCCTCGCTGCCCTGGGGTTCGGGGATCACAGGCCTGGAGCAGGGCCCTCTGCTGGCCTCAGTCTCCACACCTCATCGGCTGGGCTGGGGGTGGGGCAGGGCCCGTGGCCAGGCCCTAGGGTCAAGGACAGCTACAGGAGGTTCCTCTGGGAACTGCCTGCCCCTCGGGGGCCCAGCTGGCCTCAGTCTTGCTCTGGTCCAGGCCCAGGTACCACCCTGGGAGCTCACATGCCTCGAGGGGCTGCCCACCTTTCAGCCTCCTCCCCAAACCCGTGGGGTCATCTGATGCCTCCAGGCCTTTGTGGAGGCTGTGCCTGTGGTCAGGAGGCCCACACCTGGCGGGCAGGATTTGAGAGTAGATGGGAGGGTTGAAGAGCCCTGAGGGGTGAGGTAGGGCGGTGGGGAGAGGATGCGGAAAGAAGGTGTACACCAGCAGGTCTGGAGAGTGGCCGGGGAGGGTGGAGAGCGAGGTGGTCAGAGAGGTCGTTTGGAAGCCCTAGCTGTGCTGAGCTGGCCGGGAGCCCAGGAGCGGTAAGAGTCCCCAACAGGTGGAAGGCTGAGGTGGAAGAATTGCTTGAACCTGGGAGGTGGAGGTTGCAGTGAGCCAAGATCGCGGCACTGCACTCCAGCCTGGGCAACAGAGTGAGACTCTGTCTCAAAAAAAAAAGAGTCCCGAGCAGGAAGGGGACTGAGCCCACCCAGGTTTCCATGGGCCTGAGAGAAGGGACTGAGGAACAGGCGCCATGGTGAGGCTGTGAGAGGGTGCTCAGACGTCCAGTGTGGGCAGCAGGGCCCAGACCTCAAGTGGACTTTGAAAAAAACACAGCTCCAGGCCGGGCGCGGTGGCTCACGCCTGTAATCCCAGCACTTTGGGAGGCCGAGACGGGCGGATCACAAGGTCAGGAGATCGAGACCATGGTGAAACCACGTCTCTACTAAAAGACAAAAAATTAGCCGGGCGCAGTGGCAGGCGCCTGTAGTCCCAGCTACTCAGGAGGCTGAGGCAGGAGAATGGCGTGAACCCGGGAGGCGGAGCTTGCAGTGAGCCGAGATCGCGCCACTGCACTCCAGCCTGGGCGACAGAGTGAGACTCCGTCTCAAAAAAAAAAAAAAAAAAAAAAAAAAGCACAGCTCCAGCAGCGCTGTGAGCAGAACTGGACCCACCACAGCCTCACCTCATTCCCTGCGGCCTGGCCTGTGCCAGCTCCTGGAGGCCCAGGTGGCCCTGCTCAGTGTCTCTAAGCTCTGGGGTCCCTTGGCAGGCATGGCGTCCAGCCCAGAGCTGGTTATGAGTCCCCTGTGGCTCTGCCCTCTCCACTGCTCCAAGGCACATCTGCAGGGTGGGGGCCAGAGTCTCAGCCCTGGGAGGGGGAACATGGGCACAGATGCCAAGGGTGGTGCCGAGCCCTCTGTCAGCCCACAGAATCCCGCTGCACTGCTCTCTGCTGAGCATGGGGCACCTTCTTTCTCTCTTTGCCCTGCCTGCCGGGCAGCTCAGACCAAGCCAAGGGCCCAAGGGTGGTAATTCTCTCTCCCTAGGTTCTGCAGTGTTGTTTTTTTTTTTTTCTGGGCCTAAATAAATCTGATGTATAGGGCCGGGCGGCTCGCACCTGTAATCCCAGCACTTTGGGAGGCTGAGGCAGGAGGATAATGAGGTCAGGAGATCGAGACCATCCTGGCTAACATGGTGAAACCCCATCTCCACTAAAAATACAAAAAATCAGCCGGGCGTTGTGGCAGGCACCTGTAGTCCCAGCTACTCAGGAGACTGAGGCAGGAGAATGGCGTGAACCCGGCAGGTGGAGTTTCCAGTGAGCCGAGATCACGCCACTGCACTCCATCCTGGGCGACAGTGAGAGATTCCATCTTTTTTTTTTTTTTTCTTTTTTTGAGGCAGAGTCTCGCTCTGTCGCTGGGCTGGAGTGGCAGTGGCCTTGGGTTCTCGAGCTCGACTGCAAGCTCCGCCTCCGGATTTACGGCATTGCTGCCTGCCATTCAGCCTCCCTGAGTAGTCATGGGACTACAGGTGCCCCCACCGGGGGGCCACCTCGCCCGGCTAGTTTTTGTATTTTTAGTAGAGACGGGGTTCACCTGTGTTCGCCAGGATGGTCTCGATCCCTGACCTCGTGATCCGCCACCTTGGCCTCCCCAAGTGCTGGATTACAGGCTTGAGCCACCGCGCCGGCGAGATTCCATCTTCAAAAAAAAATTAACATCGTAAATAGAATCTGAGTATAATAGCTGTGTCTTCTCAGAAGCTTAAAGCTCCATGGGATGGTGCTCCGCCTATAATCGCCCAGCACTTTGGGCGGCCCCAGCGATGGGCAGATTGCTTGGAGCTCAGGAGTTCGGACCATGGGCAACACAGCAAAACCCCTGTCTCTAAAAAAAAAAATAAAATAGCTGGGGTGTCGGTGGGTGCTTGCCTGTAGTTCCAACACCTCTGGGACGCTGAGGAGGAAGAGATAGCTACTGGCCCGTACAAAGGCTTGAGTTGAGCCGAGATTTGGCACCACTGCACCCAGCCTGGGTGACGCAGCCGACCTCTGTCTCGAGAAAATAGTTAAAAAGAAAAGGAAGCGTACAGCTCCATGTGCCAAAGCTGCAGAGTGTACACGTCCTCTTCTGTTTCCCACCTGAGGCCTGGATAGGATAGAGGACCCAGCCCTCCTATTACAGTGCAAGCCTCAGCCGGACAGAGACGTACACCCCACAGACCTAGCCCCAGGCGGTGGGGGTGGGGGCACCCTGGAGCGGGGCATGCTGTTCACAGGAGCCAGGCTGTTCTGCTGTGTTCACGGAGTCCTGTTCTCACAGAGTCCCTGCGGTAAGCCTGGTCCCTCTAGCTGCCGCATTCGAGCCACACAGCCGGTCTGGGGGCCTTCCCATCGCCGTGCTTTCTCCTGGCGTGGGGGGCGGCCCCACACGGCGTGCCCGCCTGGGCAGCACTGGCTCAGGGTCTGGGGCAGCCCGAGTGGACTCCCAGCAAATAGCTCACAGGTGCCTTGCCAGAAGGTCTCCAGACGCTGAGCCTCTCCTCGCAGACCGTGGTCGCAGCTTTGGAATTGCCGCCCACTCTATGAGCGGCTGCATGGGTGGAGCCAGCGGCCCATGGCGGGAGGCCAGTCTCGCGGGCGGGACCAGCACTGAGATGGATCACAGTCAGAAGGTGGGTGAGGGCCGAGTGAGGGCTCGGGGAGGGGGCGGTATCATGGCCAATGAGCCAGGTTAGCGTATGGGGCCTGGCATTAGGACAAACGTGGGTGAACTGACAGCAGGGCCAGGAGGGAGCCTGCAGCCCATGACATTCAGAGCAGAGCGTGGGGTTGCAGGAAAGGGGGTCAGAGGACCTGCTGGGTCTTTCCGGGTGTACGGTGCCGGCAGGTGCCCAGTGCCTCCGGCCCCTCCTCTGAGGGCAATGGAGACTGGTGGTGGGGGTGGTGCAGGGCGGCTGGGTAGAACCTGAACAGAGAGGCCCTGGGGAACAGGCTGGTTGTCGAGTCTCCACCTGCCCAAGCTGATTTCTGGCACTACCAGTTCCGTGAGCTCCACAGTAGCAAGCAGTGGGGTCCTTTAAGCTCCCCAGGCAGAATGCCAGGCCTGCACCCCTCACGGGCCCGCATGCATGAGCCGAGCAGCTTGAGTCAAGGGCGTCCTTAGGGGAGGGCGTGTGGGGCCACTCTGGGGGTCCTGCCATGCTGTGCTGGGGCCACAATGTCAACGTTGCAGGGCGGAAAGGCCCGGTCGCCTCCCTGTTATCCCTGGGCAGGACCATTTTGTCCTGCGGGAGCTAAGGCTCTTCCAGCAGTAAGGGGTGGGTGGGCAGAGGCAGGGATGGGGGTGGGATAAGGGTCTCTTTGAGACTCACTAGCCCCTGGTTTTGAAGATTTGCCCCTCCCCCTGCTCTTCAGTGGGGTGGATCTGGGAGGACCACACAGCCAGCAGTAGCTGGTGGACCAACCCTGCCCAGCAGGTGCACAGATTGCCCCAAGGCAGGGCTGGAAGCCCAGGCAAGCCCAGCCCTTTGTGGGGCCACAGAGGAAGTAGGGAAGGAAGAAACTCTGTGGAGGGAGGTGCCCGCCCTTGGACTCTTGGCTTGGTCTGAGCTTCCTGGCAGCCAGAGCAAAGAGAGAAAGAAGGTGCCCCACGCTCAGGAGAGAGTGGTGCAGTAGGGTTCTGTGGGCAGACGGAGGGCTCGGCCTCCACCCTTGGCACCTAGGGTGGGGGCCACCTGCAGCCTGTCCCTCTCTGCAGTCCCTACCCTCCAGGAACCAGGTTAAAGGCTGGGCAGGGGTATGGAGACCAGGGCTGCAGTCCCGAGGTGCCCGTGACATTGTCCTGCAGTTCCTGCACGGCCAGGAGGATGATCCTTGAGCGCTAATGAGCCCCACACGGCCGGGGCCAGACTCGAGGCCAAGACACAATGCTTGTGGAACCCTGGCAGCTTCTCTGAGGTGGCCATGTGGAAGATGGGGGTGTGTCCTGGTGCAGCAAGCTGGGGGTTGCTTGGGAGGGAGGACGAGCTTGACCCAAGGGAGGGTGCTTGATGGGCAGTCCTGAGGCGCTCAGCCAGGGAGGGGCTCTGCTTGATATGCTGTGCACCCAGGGCAGGGGCTGTCCTCCCAAAACTGAGCGTCTTCACTTGTCTTCTGACTCACTTATCTCCCGAGCCCCGGAGATACAAGGATCACAGGCTGGGGCCCTTTCCTGAGCTGGCCAGAGCTGGGCAGGATACTTTGGGCACGCAGCTTTTGTGGGCTAGCCTGGAAACTGGGCTATCCTGGACACTGCACTGGCAACAGGTTGTGTGGAGCCAGGTCAGGGCACGTGGGGCTGGAGAGAGCCCTGAGCCAAGGCTGTCAGCTGAAACCTCCGACACTACTTGTATCCCTAGGACAATCACACATGTGGGCACACGCACATGTGACCACGCAGGCACGGGTCCGGGCCCCAGACTGTGCTGCCACCTGAAGCCCCTGCCCTGGCTGTGGACGCCCATTTGGCTGGGCACGGCAAGGCGGTGACCTTGGCACAGGGAGCCTGCCCAGGCCGGCTCCTCGCGCTCTCTCTCTGCTGCCCACGCGGAGTGGCGGGCTGCACCTCGCGCAGTGGCCAGCGGCTCCAGAGTTTCTCTTTGGCACACAGCTCTCGCGCGCTTCGAAGCAGCTCCGCAGGGCGCACCTTGTGGCGCTCATGTGCCCCCCTGCGCTTGTGTCCTCTGAGGAGGAAGTGTGGGTAGCCCCGCCTGGGATGTTGACCACCCAGCCCTCAGTGGTTTCACACCCTGGAACCAGTGCCATGCCCCTGCCTTCTGTCTGTGGTCCCTAGGCACACAGCTGCCGCTGCCTGAATGCACTCTGCCTGCCCTGCCTTCTGCCTCTGGATGAACAGACCTGTCATCCAGGGACCAATCCCTGTGGCCCTCCACTCTAGACCTGCAGCCTGCTTCCTTGCCCACTCCTGGGGGTCAGTCATGGCCTGGCTGGAGACCACTTCCTTGAGGGGTGAATTTGGGGTTAAGCCTCAGAGCCATAGGGCCTGGGCAGACCTCAGAAGACATCCTAGAGAAGGGAGGGTGGAAGGTCCCCATGGGCAGGGAGGCGCAGGGAGCAAAGACTGCTGGGAGTGGGGAGGGGAGCTGGGCGGGCGGAAGGGCGGCCGTGGGAAGCCAGCCCTGGCCTGGCTGGCCTGATAAGCTGCCCCTTTGATCCGCACTGAGGCAACACAGACCCCCATCCTGAGATAACCCCAGGCCCGGGACCCGAGGCTCTGGTCAACCCTCCCTCCCTAGTGTGCGCTGCCCTGCCCCTCCAGCCCTGGGTGGACCCTGGCCCTGACAGTGACTGGTCCTTGCTCAGCTGCAAGCTGGGTGGGTGCAGTGTGAGCCCAGGCCTGGCAGGCACTCCATGTGCCCCCACCCCAGGACCTGCTGGTCCTCACCCTGCCCTCAAAGCCTCCCCAGCCCCAGCCTCTGTGTCCAGCTCTCTGTCCCCTCTGGTTGGGCAGGGGCACCTCCCCTGCCCGCCAGTTCCCATCCCCTTCACTGTGTCCCTGGGAGGCCCCGGAGGCCGCCACTCCTCAGCTGGAGCTCAGCAGGTTTGAGACCCTTTGGGCAGCCTGTCTGACCAGGGCTATGGTGTGGCACAGGTGTAGGCACCGGTGTGGCATAGGTGTGGGCACCAGTTATATGTGGGGTGGGTGCGCACTGCCTAGGCACCTTCTCCGGGGCGCCTGCCTCTGTCTGGCGCCGGTCAGCACCCCCATGCCCTCAGTCCCTCCCCTGCCCAGGTCGGTGGACAATGAAGCTGTCAGCAGACCGGGGCTGGGGGAGGCAGGCAGGCGTGGCAGGGGAGGGAGGCCTCAGGAGGCGAAGATGTCTCTATTAGGGGCTGCAGACCTTGCTCCCACTGTCCTGCCCAGCCCTGGGGCCTCCAAGAGCTGGAGGCAGAGGTGGCCCCAGGCTCGGGGCAGAAAGGGGTGTCTTGTCCATCAGGGCCCCGGTCAGCCTTGGGGCTGGGTCCTTGGAAGGGCAGGCCCATAGATGGAGGAGCCCAGAGCATGGGGCTGGCCACAGGTGGTCAGGGAGGGTCCGAGTGTGGCTGGGAGCTGCGCAGGGATGAGGTGTCGAGGGTGCTGATATCCCAGCCCTGCCGGCCTCCTAAGGCACCCACGGCCCGCATCTTCCTGCTGAGCGGAAGCACTGGGGGACACTCTACCCAGTGCCTGAGCACATCTTTGGTCAACGGCTGCTAGGATATACCCCAACTGTAAAATGGAGCAGCCCTGTGGCTTCAACAGACACCCCTCCCCAGTGCCTGCGGCTGAGCTGGAGTGGCAGGAGGGCTTCCATGGGAGCAGGTGGCAGGAAGCACAAGGGCTGGGGGACCCGCAGAAGCTCCGCGCCTCTGGGAGGCTGGGGCCAGAGCAGCCTTCTTGCAGGGGCCCTGGTTTCAGCCCTCACCCTGACTGCCCTGCTGGATCCAGGCAGACAAGGCCCCACATACACCACAGCAAGGGCCCAACCTGCCAGCCAGGCCCTCTCCTTGGCAAGAGGCAACTTGTGCTGTTGACAGAAAGGCCAACAGCTGGGCTAGGGGAGGTCTCCAGGGACCAGCCACACCCCACTTCCTGGGGGCTGGAGAGGGCTGGGGAGGGTGGCCCGGGGTCCGTGATCATCAGGGCCTGGCCTAGGCCTTCTCTCCCAGATTCCCCCAGAGCTGGAGTCCCCAGAGCCACACCCCTTCCCTGGCATGCCCAGGTGCCCGGGCCATCTCCTCCTGGACA
The DNA here is from genome assembly GCF_001698545.2 of Rhinopithecus bieti. Classification (NCBI taxonomy): domain Eukaryota; kingdom Metazoa; phylum Chordata; class Mammalia; order Primates; family Cercopithecidae; genus Rhinopithecus; species Rhinopithecus bieti. Next base: position 333,311 of record NW_016806413.1, read on the forward strand.
CTTGCAGATGTTGCCCCTGCTCTCCCCACTGCCCTCTAAGCAGGCGTGAATAGAGCCCCTCATAGCTTGGGAGACTGAGGCCCCCAGCAGGTGCCTCTTACCCAAGACCTTGGAACTGGGCGAGGTACTCCGGGCCCACCAGGACCCGCCTCAGACATCAGGCTTTGCACGTGCAGCCCCACTCCCAGGCCAAGGGCCTCCGGCTGCAGCCTCTGCCATCATCTGCCAGGTTCCGGGGCTGAACGCCAGTGCCCTGTGCCCCTGCTGAACGTGCCGGGTGGGGGCCTGGCTGGAGACTGCACCTGGAGGCAGGGCTCCTGAGGAGGCCGCCTAGGGAGCCAGAGCCAAACAGCTGCCTCCTCTAGTCAGCCCTTGCCGGGGCGGCATCCTGCAGTGGCTAGGGGTGGGGCGGGGTGGGGCAGGGCTGCCGTCCCTCATGCTGCTGGGCACCTGGTCTGGGGCAGGGGCTCTGGCCCACTCTCAGTCTCCCTAAATACTGTGGTGAACACCCCACGCTTCCCAAGCTCAGCTGAAACCTCCCTGGAGCAGGGCTGTCGCATCAGGCCACTGAGCGCCTCCTGCTGCCTGTGGCTCTGTGCCTCAGTTTTCCCACCTGTCAAGTGGGGGTTGGTGATGCGGCTGGTATGAAGTTTCTGTCAGGAGCCACCAGCACTCCGCACCTTGCCATCCACCAGTTCTCAGCTACACAGAGTGTGGGCTTGCCCCAAGTCAAGCCATTTGTGGGGGTGGGGCCATCCCCACGCCCCGGCTGGGCTGAACGGGATCTCCAGCCTCTCATGGGTAGCTGCCTGCTGGGCCCAGCTGGCCACTCTGGACTCTTGGGCCCTGGCCGGAAGCACTACTGAGGTTGTCCATGGCTTGGGGACGGGCGAGCAGAGGGTGGCCAGGTGAGGCCCTGAGAAGGGACTCTGGCCGAGGCTGGCCAGGTGACAACCAGAGTGGCGGGCAGGGCTGAGAGGAAGGGGCATCCTGAGGAGGGCGGAGGCTGCGGAGGGAGGAGGGTGTGACGTGGGGTTGGACCAGCGGCCCCGAGGCCTGGATTCCTAATTCAGCCGGAGCCTGTGGAGTTGGGGCTTGTTTATTCTTGGCAGGAAGGCTGGTGCTGGGGGGGCAGAAGTGGGGAGTGAAGCCTTTTCAAAAAATAATAATAATAAAAACGCTCATTTAGAAGGCTCCCAAGGCGTGCTGAACTCCAAAAGGGTCTTGGAAAAAATGCTGAGAAGGTTTAAGTGTAAATGGACCCAAAACACCATAATTAAATTTCCCTTAAATTTACCAGAGTTTGGGGTCAAAGAAAAAATAAAACTTAGAGAAAATACACTTGAGGTTTCAGGCCGATGCCAAGTGCTCAGGAAAATAGACTCTGAGCTGCTCAGCGGCTACCGGCCTGGCCCCGCCATCCTGGGAGCGGCCCAGCCTTAACCCCTCCCTGGCCAGCCCTCCGCTGCCCGCCCCACCCACCCCTGCGGGGGACCCCACCACCGCCTCCTGCTGCTTCTACACGGTTTGAGCAGCCCTCCTGTGCCAGACTCCAGGCAGGGAACTGGCCCCCCCTCACCAATCCCAGGCTGGGGCAGGAGCCCAGGGGGAGCCTGAGTGTTCACCCCCGCCCCCATCCCTATACCTCTCTCGTGTCTGCAGACAGCTCCGGTTTCCTTTCTTTGCTCATCTGGGAGCAGCCACATTTTCCAAACCAAAGTCAGAACTTGAGGTCTAGTGGTCTGAGTGAACCAAACGGCAAAAAGGCCAGAATGTTTGAACTGGGACTGTCCCGGCATATCCAAGTCGATAGGTTCCCAGCAGCTCATGATTCATGGTGTTACCCTTTTTCCTCAGCCTGCCAGGAAGCTCAGAGCTAAAATTAAGGATCTTGCTAGCTGCGTTGGCTTAGGGATTTGGGAATTTTCTTTTCTTCTTCTTCATGTTCTTTAAAATTTCATTTCTGTCATAACAAGCAAATCAAAGTTTGTGTTTTTAACGCAATACTCTTCAAATTCTCTGAGAATAAATTTAAAAGGCAAAGTCCGGTATGGTGGCACATGCCTGTACTTGGGAGGCTGAGGCAGGAAGATTGCTTGAGCCCAGAGTTCAAGACCAGCCTGTATAGCACAGTAAGACCCTGTCTCAAAAATAAAATACAAGGCAGAAACTACGTATAAATTATAACAGCTATGGCCCCACTAACAGCCAGCCCAGTTCAGCAGGGCTACCCAGGGGCCCCTTTTCCTCCATCCCATGGTGGTCTGCCCTGATCCCTGGCACCCAACCCTGTGCCCTGCCAGTGTGGAAGGGCGCTAGTGGTTCCTGGGAAAGGTGGTAGGAGATGGGGAGCTCCCAGGGGAGATCGCATGGCTCCCAGGGGGTCCCATGGGCAGAAGGGACTTGATACCACCTCGGGACCTCCGTGTCCCCTGTCCTTCCACTCAGCCTCATGGCAAGGCCGAGGGAGGCTCCCCGCAGCCGCCCTAGGCCAGGCTCTGATCACCGAGGGGAGCCCCCAGGAGCTGCAAAAGGCAGGAAGGTCCGAAGGCTCCAGTGCAGCCTGCCCACACCTTGATTCCAGACATCTGGTCTTCCAGACTGTGAGAAAGTAAATTTAAGTCAACTAGTGTGCAGTAATTTGTGAGGGCAACCTAGAAACGCAGGATGCTACTGAACAAGGGAGTCCCAGGCAGCTCCCCTGTCCTGGGTTCCAGGTCTCCAAGCCTTGGCCTCCCTGCTGCCTCCTTGTCGGGAACAGCAGCAGCTGCCTGGCCCGAGCACTGTGGAGAGCAGGTGGTGCGGATCTGAGTCTGTGCTAGGAACGTCCCCTCGGCCGAAGGCGCCTCTGCCATTTTCCGAGCATAGGAGAGGTAGGTGTGAGCAGGACCATGGGCAAGCTGCTGAGGCCCTGCACCCAGGATGGGCCTCCTTCCCAGGCACCCTCTACCACTCACCCACACAGGACCCAGCAAGCCAGGCCGCCCAGCTCTGAGTCACCACCGGGGCTGGGCTGGGCCAGGCTGTCAGCCCCGCGTGCCACTTGCCTTGGCCCTTGCCTCCCACGCTCACCTTCAGGGGGGAACCCCTGGGTGTGGGCCTCAGGAGGTGCGGGGGGGGGTGCAGGGGGAGTGGGTAGGGAAGTGTAAACTGGAGTTCAGCAGATGGGAAGTTCCTGTCCGGCCAGCACCTGCTTGGAGCCTCCTGCACATGCGACCCTCAGCAGGCTCCCCCAATCCTCGCCTGCCCTCCCTGCCCCAAGGGCCCCAGAAGGGCCTACCTCATCAGGTGCCAGAAGGATGAAGCTGGATAATATTGCAAAGGGTCTGTGGAAATGCTTGGGCAAGGGCGCTGTGATGAAATCGTGGCTACTGACGGCTAATGTGCAGAGAGTCACCGAAATTCAGGAGTCAAGCAGCCGGCCTGGCCTCACCTCAGTGTCGGGAGAATGCCACCTGCACCTGTGGGCTTGGAAGCAACTCATTTGCATAATGCAATTATTCAGACAATACTAAACTGAGCTTTCAGGCAAGACCTCCCTTGGCCCTGGCAGCCCTGGGGCAGAGTGGGCAGCAACTCCTTGCTGGTGGCCATGGTGGCACTAGGACCCTGTGAAAGCAATTTGGCAAAATTAGCAGAGTCACGGAAATGCTCCTGCCCTTTGACCTAACTGCTCCCAGACAGTGCCACTGGAGAAGCCATTCAGAATGCGGAGGGCGCCCACACAGTGCATAGTGGGCAGAACGGCAGTCCCCAAAAGACATGGTCATGTCCTCACCCCTGCAGCCTGTGAACCTGACCGTATTTGGAAAACGATCTTTGCAAGTGTAATTAAAGTGAGAATCTTGAGATGGGGGGATCATCTTGGATTATCCAAGCAGGCCCTACATCCTACGACAAGTATCCCTATAAGAGATGGAAGAGATGATGTCAGAGTGGGAAGCAGAGGCTGGAGCAATGCGGCCATGAGCCAAGGGACACTTGGAGCCCCCAGGAGCTGCAAAAGGCAGGAAGGTCCTCCCTGGAGCCTTCGGAGGCAGTGCAGCCCTGCCTACACCTTGATTCCAGACATCTGGTCTTCCAGACTGTGAGAAAGTAAATTTAAGTCAACTAGTGTGCAGTAATTTGTGAGGGCAACCTAGAAACACAGGATGCTACTGAACAAGGGAGTCCCAGGCTGCAACTGGAGGGAGAGGCGGTCGGCCAGGGCCAGGGCTGCGGGGATGAAGGGAGGGAGTGGATCGTCAAAGTGCTCAGTCCCCAGTCCCTCCTCCTGCCAGCACTGCCCACTGGCCAAACCCACCCAGAAACTGGAGAGTAAGGGACCCTGAGAGATAGGGTCTGCAGGATCAGGCTTTCAGGGACAAATGGGAGAGGGACTGGGGTAGGGACACATGGGCAACAGACCCCTACTGGGCATTTCTGCCAAGGAGAGGATCCTGGTGGGGAAGAAAGCAGAAAGCTATGTGTCCACAGATGCATGGATGCTCCCCTCCCAGAGACCAGGGGCCGTGGGTGCAGAGGGAGCCAGTCCTTCTTGGTGGTAGTGGGAAAGGAGCCGACAGCTCCACTGAGCCCTTCTACCTACAGAAGGGGCCCTGCTCAGCAGCTGTTCCCTGAGGGAGACCTGCCCCATGCATGAGCTCCTTCCCACAGTCCCATTCAGTCCCCCAGGGGGAGGGGCAAGACTGTCAGGAGAGGGCCACATGCATCCTGGTGCTTTCAGAACCTGATGACTTAGCTGGTTAAGAGAGCTAAGGCTCGGCCTAGTGGCTCACACCTGCAATCCCAGCACTTTGGGAGGCCAAGGCAGGTGGATCAGTTGAGGTCAGGAGTTCAAGACCAGCCTGGCCAACATGGCGAAGCCCCGTCTCTACTAATAATACAAAAATTAGCCGAGTGTGGTGGTGCACACCTGTAATCCTAGCTACTCGGAAGGCTGAGACAAGAGAATCACTTCAATCAGGGGGCGGAGATTGAGCTGAGATTGTGCCACTGCACTCCAGTGCAGATGACAGAGCGAGACTTCCTCTCAAAAAAAAAAAAAAAAAAAAAGAGCAGGGCCAATGTGCTGCTGTGCCCTGGGGAGCGGTGTCCTGGGAGGCGGCCTGACTGGCAGTGGCCTGGGGCTGTGCTTTGGAGGGGGCTGGACAGTGCACTTGGAGGTTAGTAAGGCTGGGACCCAAGATGGTCTGGGGACATGGACTTGGCCAGAACAGGAAACAAAGGTGGCCGAGGACAAGTGCTGAGCCACCAAGTGGGCACAAAGAGGCGGGCATGAGGGCTCCCTGGGAGCAGAGCCCTTCCAAGGCCCTGAGGTCAGTCCAGGGACACCCTGGCCTCTGGGAGCTGCAGGGTGGGGCTGTGCATGGGCTGGGTAGGGTCAGCAAGCAGCCAGTCACTGAGGGACTTTTAGCGCCCATTTTCCTGATGACTACATCTAGTCCTGGAAGCCACAAGCCAGGCGGGCAGCAGACCCGGCCGGCCCTCCCCCCAGCTCACTGGCTCCCATGGGCCCCAGACCTCCTTGGGCTTTGCCTGAAGATGGGAGCAGTTGGCCTTTTCCTTGTGAGGGTGGACACAGAAGCTAACAGTCATGTGGGGTAAGGGGACCCAGACACCCGCAGCGTCCTCCGCAGGGCAGTACCTTCCCCTCCTGGGAACCCACCTCACCAGTCCCAACCCTCCTCAGTTGGACCCTGAGCCCGCCCCTTGGAGCCTAGAACCTCGGGCCGGCTCAGGCTCTGCCACCAGCTCTTCGTCATCCTCCCTCAGAGCCGGGCTGTGCTCCCCAAGCCAGGGGTCTCCAGCCCCTGCCCTTCATTCTAGGCCGGGCAGGCAGCCAGTCCCAGGCCTGTGTCCTCCTGGGGGGCAGGGGTAGGGATCTCTCGGGGCCGGGAACTCAGGCGGCTTAGGTGCCTGCGGCTCGGCCCCAGGTTAGTCAACGCAGCCTCTGCTGCTCGCCAGTCAGGTACGCAGGCCGCTCCGGGCTGCCCCAGGCCTGCGGCGTACACCGGAGGCTCGGCCTGGAATGCCGTCCTGCCCTCCTCCACCTGAGGAATTCCCGTTCACACCACAGGGTTCAGCTCCGCGGCATCTTGGCGAAGCCTCCTGACATCCCGACCCCCGCCGAGACCTCCCCTCTGAGCTCCTGAGCACAGCCCCAGGGGACCCGAGCTGCGCGCTGTGCAAACGGAGGCCTGCGCTCGCCCTCGGTGCGCCCCGTACCCGCCGCCCCCCGGGCCGCCCCGCGGTGCGATTGGGGGCCTCGCCCGCCTGCCCCGGCTCCCACGCGCCTCGAGACCAGCGGGCGCCCCGCCCGGCACGCCCCCTGGATCCCCGCCTCCGCCCCGAGAGGGCGTGCCTTGCGCCCGGCGAGTCGGGCGGGGCGGGCCGGGAGCGGGGCGGGCCGGGGCGGGGCGGGACGTCCCACTGGCTGCGGCCGCGCGGGGCAGCCCAGGCTCAGTGTCGCGGTGGCGGCGGCGGCGTCGCGAGCAGCTGGCGCCGCGCGGTCCTGGCTCTGCGGTCCGCAACGCGACACCGGCGGCCTCGCCTGGTTCCACATAGCCGGAGGGACGGGGCGGGAGCTGGGCCTGCGGACAGCGAGCCGGAGTGGGAGCCGCGCCTAGCGAGCCGGACCCCGGCGCCCGCCAGGTCGGTGCTTGGTCCGGCAGGCGCGCGGAGGGAGTCCAACAGTCTCGCGGAGGGGCCGGGGCGCGGCAGTCGCGGAACCACAGCAGTCCTGCTGGCGGACCCGGGGCCGGGGCGCGGGCTTCCCGCTCCGGAAAGTTTGCCGCCCGCCGCCGCCGCCCGCCGCCTGGGAGGCTCTGCAGCAGCCAGGGAGGGAAGGGGAGAAGGAACGGAGGAACCCGCGGGCGGGAGGAGGCGGCCGGCGCCAGGCGCCCGGGAGCTCTGGGCGGCGGCGGCGGCGGCGGGCGGGGCGGCTGGGGTGGAGGGTCGGGGCGCAGGAGCCGGCCACCGCCGCTTTTCGTCCCTACCGCGGCCGCTAACGAGCTGCCCCCTCCTCCCGCAGTCTCCCAGCGGCGCCCGCCTCCCGCCGGTGCCCGCGCCGGGCCGTGGGCAGCATGCCCGCGTGCGCTGCCTGAGGACCCCGCGGCCCCCGCCCCCGCCATGGGCCCTGCCTGCGCCTCAGCTCTCTGCCGTGGCAGTGGCCATCGTGGCCGGCGGCCTCCTCGGAGTCTTGGGGACGAGCAGCGCGTCGTGGGGCGAGTGGCAGGTAGAAGGGACCCACTGGGACGGGAGGGCCCGGCCGTGCGGGAAGAGCCTTGGGGACGGGAACCGGCCCTCAGGTCGGAGGGGCTCCGTGGTGTGAGTGACGCCCCGGGGTCCATCGCCCAGATTCCGCTGCCCCTCCTTCTTCCGGAGAGCGCGGCCAGCGGTAGCGCGGGCGACTTGTGGGCGCCTGGAGCCCGCAGCTACCCCACAAATTCGAGGCCGCCACGGGGAGCCAGGCCGGGGGTTGGCTCCGCAGCCCCGTCCTCTGCGGTTCCCCAGCCCTGACCTGTCCGGAGGGCCGCGGGTTTCCCATTTCCACGATTCCGCTGTTTCTTCGGGCTCTGCGCGATGACGAAAGTTCCCATTGGGTTGGCTCCCCCTCCCCCGGGCCCAGTTTTGTGGGGCCCAGCTTCGGCCAAGGGGAGAGGCCGGCACTTCTGAGGGTGGGGTGGTGCGGCGTCAGCGAAGCCCGGCCCCTGCCGCCGGACGGAGGCTGCAGCCTCCAGCCCCCCGTTGCCGACCCTGCCAGTGCCTGGGCTGAGGGCGCTTCCCCGTGGGTGCGCGCCGAGTCCAGGCAGCGAGGAGCGCGTGTCCCAGCGTCGCGGGCCTAGACCGGGTGGCGGTCCCGTCCTGCGGACGTCCGAGGGTCTGAAGGGAGGTGAGGGGAAGGGGCGCCCGGCCCGCCCTGACGGCGCGCCGCGGTTCCCTCGCGGGTCAGGCCGAGGCTCCGGTGCCGCCGCCCGTACACGCTGCCGGCTCGGCGGGCGAAGGGGCCGCAACAGCCAGCCCGGCGGTCCAGCGCGGAGGAGGCCTTGGCCGGTGACTTCGCGCCCCACCCGGGCCCAAGGCCGAACAGCCGCTCCTTTTGGTACCTCGGGGCGGCCACAGACCGCGCATTGATAGGCGGCGCGGCGGCTCGCGGGGAGGTGGTGAGCGCTGCGGGCGCGGCGGGCGGGAGGGCGCCGGAGGGCCGAGGCAGATGGACGGCCGCCCCGCCCGCGCCCCCGCGCCCCCGCGCCCCTTTCTTCGGCGGCGGCTGCAGCCCTCCCGGAACAATGTCATTTTTTTTATGAATGAAAGTGGCCCGGCGCTTGAATGTGCGTGTCATTCAGCGGCGTGACAGAGGCCGTCGGGAGGTCAGCGCGCGCTTTTAGCGCCTGCTCGGGCGGCCCCGCTTCCAGGGGTGCGGGAGGGGCGGCCGCGGGGGGAGCTTGGCTTTCGTATTCTCATTCAGATAAAGATATTACTCCCTACGGCCCGGGAATGTCAGCCAGCCCCGGGGAGGGGCGGCGGCCAGGCTGCGGAGCCTCTCCCGGACCCCCTGCGGGCGCGCGGGGCCTCCCCCACTCGCTCCTGGAACGCCCCGCCCCCCGCCTTGGGGCGGCAACCCCACCCGCACTGGAGCTGGTGAAACAGGTAGTGAGTTGATCGGTCAATAAACTTAATCCGGTTCCTTAACAAGATGGGCCGGGCAGTAAAAATACAAAGACCTCGTGAAATGTACTGAGGTCTAGGCTGGCGCTTGCCCGGGAACATAAATTATGGAGCCTTGGCTGGCAGTGGTCAAGGGCGGTGGGGAAGGTTTTGGCCCTGGACTGCCCTGGCCACCCCAGGCCCTGCCAGGACAGCCCCCATCTCCCCGGGGCCGTGTTCCTGGTTGGAACCTAGGGGGACCCCCCAGGGTGCAGGGAGGAAGACAAGGTCAGCTCTCCCACAGCCCCACCCCACCCAGCAGGGGTCTCGGGGGTGCAGGGTCTTTCCCGAAGGTGCTGGCTGCAACCTCCCCCACCCTCCTCTGCCGGGCTGGACTTTGAGCCGCGTGGGCCCCTGGGTGGTTCATTAACCTGGGCTGAGCCTGGCCTCCAGGTCCTTGTGTGAACCTAGGAATCCCTTCTTCCTCACCACCCAGCCCCCCAGCTCTCAGGTCTCACTTGGAGCTGGAACTGGGAATGGGGCACCCCTTACTACAGCTGAGCTTGGGTGGGAGCCCAGGGGCTTGGGGGTCTCCTGGAGGAGGGGGGTCCAAAGTCACCCCATCTAGGGAGGCAGGCAGCCCTCACCTGAGTGATTGAGGAGTGAATGAGCTGGGAGTGGAGCCACCTTTGGTGGGGTGGGGGGTTGGCCTGGACCTCCAGGCTGCCAGTCCAGGCTCGGGTACCCTCTTCGAACCTCAGTTTCCTCACCTGTCCAAGAGAACCGATAATGGCAGGCTGTTTGAAGGATTAGGCCGGATAACCCTGGCAAGCCCTCTTTAGCCTGCCCAGCCCCCAGATCCCTTTTTTGCTGACTTTATTGTGAAACTGAAGAGGAATGTCTCCAGGTGGGGAGACAGGGAGGGTGGACTTTTGGAGGCCTCCTCCTCTTAGGCTGTTTTATGGCCCCTGCCTGGCAATACCCCCTGTCCCCCAGAGAGCTGCAGAGAACTTCGTGCATCCAAAATCAAAACGTGTTGTTCCCTGACCCTAAGCCCTCTTCTCACCCCAAAACCCAAATAAACCCCTGGGGCAGCCAGCTCTGGAAGTGAGTCTGAATTTGCTCCTTGTTCTCTGGGGTCAACCCAAGGGGCTTATGATGGAGCAAGCCTCCCCCACTCTCTCACCCATGCTCCTTCACATGCACTGGGCCTCCACTGCAGAGACCCAGAACCTGGAGAAAGGTTCCCCAGGCCAGAGTTTGGCTGTCCCCAGCACCCTGGCCTAATGGATGTCAGTCCTGGGGCAAGAGAACCAGGGCAGGGAGCGCCTCTCACCCCCACTCTCATTTCTCCAGCCACTTAACAGGGTGTGGTGCCTTCCCTGAGCTCCTGGGCCTGTGGGGTGGGATTTTTACATTGTGCCACATTGGGGAAACAGGTACATGACCAGTGAGTGGCAAAGTCTCTGGGACTAGGAAACGTCCCCCAAGTCCAGCACAGCCCCTCTGGCACACAGCAGAGGGCTGTTGTTGGCATGTGGAGCCCAAGTAGAGGTTGGCACTGTGTGGGGTTGGGGGCCTGCAGGAGCACGTGTTGTGGGATCCATAGAAGGGTGGGCTACCCCGCCTTGGGTACAGCAGGAGTTTTGTCTACGATGTGTTTGGGCACCAGTGTCTGTGTGGTGTCAGTGGGGCCTCCCTTTTGTTGATCAAGAAAGAAAGAATCCTTCCTGGGGCCACTGGGGGGTAAAGCTCTCCCATGCCTGGCAGCTGGGTGGGGTATGGGGGTTCCACCCACCTGCTGACTCCCCGGGGGGGGTCAGACCTTGAGCTCATAGTGGCCACTCATGCCTTGTGTCACAGCGTCCTTCACCTGGTGTTCCCCACCCAGCCCCTGCTGGGGTGCCCTGGCCTCTGTTGGCACCTAGTAGGCAGGCAGTGGGGGGGCAGTCAGGGCTCCACCCTCCCCACCACACACGGGCAGATGGCCACCGGTGTGGCTGGCCTGGGGCTGCGCTGTCCCCCGTTCCCCCGCGCTGGACCAGGCTGAAGCGAATACTTGTGTGGATGGCTTGACCTGTTGTCTCCACTCAGACCAAACCGGAACCAACCGGCTGTTGCCCTTGGGCCAGGGCCTGCAGCTGAGGCTGCCATGACCAGCCTGTTCTCGGCCTTCTGGGGGGCCTCGAGGAGCTCCCAGCTCTGGGTGGTCCCCACAAGACACTGGCCAGAACTGGAGGGCTGGAGGTCAGGCCGGGAGCCCCCCTGGTTGCAGGGTCCCCGCAGGGGCAGTCCTTGAGCTGTGGGTCCCTGTGGGGTGAGGGCTCCCGCGATGCTTCAGGGGATGAGTGTGGGCCCTTCTGGCTGGCAGGGTCACGCTAGGCACTGGGCGCGTGTGGCTGGATTAGGTGGGTTGGGGAGAATAGAGCCTGGCCAGGCAGTCAGGGACTGGTGTGGCCAGAGTGGGCAGCTGGGTCCCCGAATCTAGGCCACGCGTCTGCAGAATGACAAGTGATGGCGCAACCCGTCCAGCTGGGTCTGAAGAAGGAGGCTGCCTGGGGGACCACCCACCCCCGTCCCGGCCCCAAGCCCAGGCCTCCCGCCTGCACGCATTGTCTGGCCCTGGCAGGGAAGCCTAGGGGTGATGGTCCCCCCAGCCCTGCCCATGCTGTGTCCTTGGGTCACAGGCTTTGGTGGCCCCGGGGAGCTGGGCAGCTGCTGGGGAGGGACCCAGGGGCCACCTGCACGTCTGCCCCTGTGGGTGAGCCCCAACCCCAGCTTCTCAGCCCCCAGGGAGGGACCAGGGCTGCTGACCTGCTCTGTGGCTCTCACAGCTTCCTGCCCCCAGCCTGGTCCTCATCTGTGAGGGGCCCCAGTCCCCCTGCAGGCAGCAGGACCCCACCACCAGGCCCCCTTGAGGACCCGCCTGGGCCTCCCCAGTCCCCGGCCTGTGACACCCCCCTGGCCAGACCCAGCGACGTGTTCGTAGTTTGCTCTTCTTGGTGTGTTTTCTGTCATGACTGCTGTGTGGAGCTTCCATAGGAACTGCAGGATACAGGACCTTGTCCGCCCCAGGGAGCCCCACCCCGCCCCGGCCCCCTTGCGCTGCTCCGGCCTGTGCTCTGCCCGGTGAACCCGCGCATTGGCCCCCAGATCCGTCCATATGGCCACGTGACCCTGCACCTCCTCCTCCTCGCCTGTTCTGTTCCCTGGCTGTCCATCTGAACTGCTCTTCAGGCCCATATGGGGTGCGGGGGCTGCTGAGAGGGACGGACTCCTCCTGGGGTGAATCTGCGCCACGAGGAGGCTGGCTGACCAACCCTGTCTTGGTACCTCTGTTGAGCTCAGTATCCTCTGAGCTCTATTTCAGCCGAAGGCCAGCAAAGGGCAGCCTGTCCCCTTTGCCCCCAGTACCTGCCCATTGTGGTGCCACCTGTGAGACAAGCATGGATTTTATGTTTTCAAGCAGTTGAACAAATCAGAAGAACGAAGAGTCACACTTTGTGACACTTTGAGATTTGAATTCTCCGCGTCCGTAAATGAAGCATTGTGGGGGCACCGCTGTGGGGTTGGCTGCAGATTGTGTGGGGAAGGCAGCTGTCACACCAAGGCAGACCAGAGTCCTTGGGACAGAGACTGGTTGGCAAAGCTGAAGATAGAGACCTCTGGCCCTTTCGGGGCACGGTTTCCAGCCCCTGGTCTGGTGGGACCCTGGATCTGGGTCAGAGCCTTCCTCACTCAGGGCGGCTGAGGCCTCCACTGCTGTGTCTGTAAACAGTGCTGGGTTTGGGGGTGCCTGCCTCATGGTCACCCATCTTGCCCACAGAAGTCCCCGGCCCAGAGCCCAGCCAGCAGGAGCAGTTGGTCTTCGGCAGCGGGGACACTGTGGAGCTGAGCTGTCTCCCGCCCGGGGGTGGTCCCATGGGGCCCACTGTCTGGGTCAAGGATGGCGCAGGGCTGGTGCCCTCGGAGCGTGTCCTGGTGGGGCCCCAGCTGCTGCAGGTGCTGAATGCCTCCCACGAGGACTCTGGGGCCTACAGCTGCCGGCAGCGACTCACACAGCGCGTACTTTGCCACTTCAGTGTGCGGGTGACAGGTGAGCTCTGGGGCCACGCCAGCTACAGAAAGGAGCCGAATGCCGGGCTCCCTGAGTCCCTGCGTGGGTCCGGAGCGACTGGGGGTCTCTCTGGTCATTGGTGGAGAGGAGGGGACCCCCAAGAAGTGCTGCCCAAATGGGGGACCCTTCCTCACCTGGAGGGGCACCTGGGGGCCTCCTGGGCAGTTTGGGCATTGGACATGGCCGTCTCTGCCTTGCAGACGCTCCATCCTCGGGAGATGACGAAGACGGAGAGGACGAGGCTGAGGACACAGGTGTGGACACAGGTGGGAGCAGGGTCCAGGGTCAGGCCGGCCGGGGTAGGGCCTGCTGCCACTGCCAAGCCCTGTCCTCCACAGGTAGCTAAGGGCCTAAGGCCCCGGAACAACCTCCCTGGGGTCACCCTGAAGGTCCGTTCCCCTCAGGATGCAGGAGGGGCTGAGCCACTGACATGGCTCTAGATGCCCGACGCTGGCTCCCTGGTGGCAGGGTTGTGGTGCACGGGGACACCCGTGTTGCTGATGGGGAGACTGAGGCACAGGGCTCTGGGGGTTCTAGGAGTAGGAGGAGGCCAGGGCTGGCCTGTGGAGCTCTGGTGTTGGCTATAGGTGAGGTAGACACTGTAGGTATGAGTGCAGCAGGGCAGGGCGCTCAGGTGGCTGCCATGGGGTGGATGGACCCAGGGTGAGGGCACCAGCCGGGGGCACCTACCACAACCAGTGGCAGGCAGGGTGGCTGGCAGGAGGGTGGCTGGTGGGTGGGCTGCAGCTGTGGGAGAGCTGTCGGGGTCGATGCCTGGGGTCCCGGCCTGGAACACTGGCAGGTGGACTTTGTCAAGTTGTAGAGCGGGGAGGTGGGACTTCTGGTTTTGGAGGGACTCTGAGGTGAGTGTGTGCAGGGGAGGGTCATCGTGGCACAGATGTGGGGGGTAGTTGCGACTTGCGGACTGATGGTGTGTGGGCTGGGTCCCTGGGCCAGTGGGGTGAGCAAGTGAGGAGGGGAGGCTGAGTCCATGAGATAAACTGAGCTGGGGAAACTCACCCTGGGGGTTTCCAGGAGGCCTGGGAGGGAGCTCAGCACCCTAGGGTGCCTCTTTCCAGCCTGCTTCTTGCTGGGCCTCAGTGCCTCTGATGGGTTTGTCCCTGGAGGGGGCTGGCAGTGAGGTCACTGAGGGGAGGCCTGCTCCCCTCCTGGGGGATGCCAGCTCAGCGTTGCCCGGAGTCCTGGCAGGAAGGCGGTCCCAGCCCTGAGGAAGGAGAAAAACCAGTTGAGCTGTGAGGGAGGGGTGGTGGGAGCCCTGGACATCGAGATGGGAGGAGGCAGGGCCTGGGTGCCCATCAGACTCGGACCTCTGCAGAAGGTGGTGTAGGGTCTCTGATTCCCGTGGGCCCATGCTGCACAGCTGCCTCCAAGGCTCCTGGCTCTGCAGGCGACTGGGCTCCTCTCCTGATAAACTGCTCCCAGGTCCTGGCTTTTCCACTACATCAGGCTGCCCCCTTGGTCCTCAGTCTCCCTGTTGGTGGGCCTGGCCCCTGGCAAACCTCTCTGGGCGGTTGGGCTCCCCTGGACAACGCCCTGTGCCCTGCGACTTCACAGGTCCAGGCAGAGCATCTTGGAGGGAAGGGGAGGGGAAACATGGCCCAGCTCTGAGAAAGCCCCGGGGTGGGGACATGGTGTGGAGGCTCCTGGGAGCCTCATCCCACCCTCTTTCTACACAGGAGGGGAAACTGAGACTGGGGTGGGCAGGGGCAGCTTTGGGAAGGAGGTTGTTCAGAGGGGCCTCTGCTCCCACTTGGGTCATGGCCTTCACATGCACCTCGGCCAGCAGGGGCCCCTTACTGGACTCGGCCTGAGCGGATGGACAAGAAGCTGCTGGCCGTGCCAGCCGCCAACACCGTCCGCTTCCGCTGCCCGGCTGCTGGTAACCCCACTCCCTCCATCTCCTGGCTGAAGAATGGCAAGGAGTTCCGCGGCGAGCACCGCATCGGAGGCATCAAGGTGGGCGCAGCAGGGTGGCTCTGGGCCTGGCAGGCGCGGTGGTCGCTGCCTCCACTCATTTGTGCCCCGCTGCAGCTGCGGCACCAGCAGTGGAGCCTGGTCATGGAAAGTGTGGTGCCCTCGGACCGCGGCAACTACACCTGCGTGGTGGAGAACAAGTTTGGCAGCATCCGGCAGACATACACACTGGACGTGCTGGGTGAGGGCCTCGGGCCGGCGTGGGCTCTGGGGCGGCAGTGGCGAGGGAGGGGGTGGCCCCTGAGCATCATCTGCCCCCACAGAGCGCTCCCCGCACCGGCCCATCCTGCTTTTTGTGCTGCCGGCCAACCAGACGGCGGTGCTGGGCAGCGATGTGGAGTTTCACTGCAAGGTGTACAGTGACGCGCAGCCCCACATCCAGTGGCTCAAGCACGTGGAGGTGAATGGCAGCAAGGTGGGCCCCGACGGCACACCCTACGTCACCGTGCTCAAGGTGGGCCACCGTGTGCTCATGGGTGCTGCGGCTCGGGCTCCTGGGCTGGCCCCAAGGGTGCCCCATGGCTGGGGGTTGCGTGAGGATTGGGGCCTGGGGTTGGAGCTTCAGGGGAAGAAGCTGTGGGGGTGCTTGTGGGGCCAGGTCTCAGCCACTCCACACCTCAGGCCACAGGCAGCTGCAGTGGGACCTGTTTCTGTGTCTGCAGAGGGCCAACCTCGGCCACTGAATCCCTGACATGGAGCTGCCCACAGGGGCCTCTCGGGGCTGGGTGTGACTCGGGGCAGCAGTGGTGGCCCAGGACAGGAGGGCAGTGGCCAAGCCCTCCAGGCCTCCTCTGGACCTCAGAGGCAGTGGCCGAGCCCCGACCTGGCCAATGAGCAGTCGTCAGCTGTGTGCATTGGGGCCTGAGCTTACTGTCTGCCCGCCTCTCGGAGTCCATAGCTTTGTTCCCACGGCTGCCGGGTGGGGGCCACTGAATTGGGATGGTTGCGACACTCAAAGCCCAAAGAGAAACATCTGTTCAGAGAGAAGACGGTCTGATGGGGGCGGGGAGCAGGCCCAGGGCGAGGGTGGAGTCCAGACCCTGCCCAGAGAGAGGCCACCTCCCGTCCTGTCCAGAGCCCAGGTTCTGCAAGAGCCCCGGCGAGGGCAGGCCAGCGACCAGGGGCTGTCTGAGGGTCTAGGCTGGGTTGTTGGGGTGGAGGCAGAGACGTGCATCCTGTGGAACCACAGCCACCGTGAAGTGCCTCCACGCCTCCTCTGGGCAGCCTGCGGGGCTGACGCAGCCCAGCCTCCATCTGTACCTTGGGGGTCTCCCATATCCTGCCTCGTGCCCGGCGGGGCTGCCTCAGGGGCGTGCCTGAGCCGGGTCTCTTGTCCCCGCAGTCCTGGATCAGTGAGAGTGTGGAGGCCGACGTGCGCCTCCGCCTGGCCAATGTGTCGGAGCGGGACGGGGGCGAGTACCTCTGTCGAGCCACCAATTTCATAGGCGTGGCCGAGAAGGCCTTTTGGCTGAGCGTTCACGGGCCCCGAGCAGGTAACGACTCTGTCCCATGCCGGCCGGCACAAGAGCTCCAGCTCCAAGGCCCTGGCCGCGCGCCCTGCACGCCCCGCACGCCCAGCCCTGCTCGCTCCCGCCCCGGCTCGCGCTCCGCTCGTGGCCGCCTCGGCAAGGCTGGCAGCTCCAGCCTCCACGGTGACCGCCCGCTTCGAGCCCTGTGGTCTGCGCCGACCCTTCCCGCACGCCTGCGCCCCGCACAGGAGGTGCCCGGTGCCCACCGGGCCGGCTCCGTGCCGTCTGTGAGCGCCCCCTGCCGCCTCTCTCCGCCCCCGCCCGCTGCCTGCTCGCTTCCGCAGCCTGTGTGTCCGTGTGTCCATCCTCCACCTGCACCCGCCCGGCTCTGCGCTAACCCGCATGCTGCCTGCCCGCCTGCCGCTCACCTGGGACAGAGGACTCGCCGGTGGAGGGGCCTGGCTTCGGGCTCGGTACCGGTGCACCAGGCGGAGGGCCCTCGGCCGCGTGGNGGCCGGCACAAGAGCTCCAGCTCCAAGGCCCTGGCCGCGCGCCCTGCACGCCCCGCACGCCCAGCCCTGCTCGCTCCCGCCCCCGGCTCGCGCTCCGCTCGTGGCCGCCTCGGCAAGGCTGGCAGCTCCAGCCTCCACGGTGACCGCCCGCTTCGAGCCCTGTGGTCTGCGCCGACCCTTCCCGCACGCCTGCGCCCCGCACAGGAGGTGCCCGGTGCCCACCGGGCCGGCTCCGTGCCGTCTGTGAGCGCCCCTGCCGCCTCTCTCCGCCCCGCCCGCTGCCTGCTCGCTTCCGCAGCCTGTGTGTCCGTGTGTCCATCCTCCACCTGCACCCGCCCGGCTCTGCGCTAACCCGCATGCTGCCTGCCCGCCTGCCGCTCACCTGGGACAGAGGACTCGCCGGTGGAGGGGCCTGGCTTCGGGCTCGGTACCGGTGCACCAGGCGGAGGGCCCTCGGCCGCGTGGCGGTGACCAAGTTGGCGGTGGCTGAGGAGTTGGTGGTGGCGGCGTTTTCCTTGCAGCGGCTGGATCCTGCCGTGTGGACTCTGTGCGGTGCCCGCAGGGCGGTGCTGGCACTCGCCTATCGCTCTGCTCTCTCTTTGTAGACGGCGGGCGCTAATACCACCGACAAGGAGCTAGAGGTTCTGTCCTTGCACAACGTCACCTTTGAGGACGCCGGGGAGTACACCTGCCTGGCGGGCAATTCTATTGGGTTTTCTCATCACTCTGCGTGGCTGGTGGTGCTGCCAGGTACCGGCTTCTGCTGCTGCTGCTCCGCACTGTCTCGGGGACGCTGGCTCGGGACATGCCAAAGCCGCCAGGACGGACGGGAATCCTGTAGCTTATGGCCGCCCCGCTCCTCGAGCCCTCACACCTGGCCCTGTGCCCCTTGTGGGGACAAAGTTGGCCTGGCCCGGTACTGGTACCAGAGGGCCCCATCAGCCCCTTCCAGCCCCCTTCCCGTCTGGGTCCCCAAAGGCCCCTCCTGCGGCTCTGGTGTCTCCTGGGCGCCTGGTGGCGGTGTGGGACTGGCTGGCTCTGCTGGGCTCCTCCTCTCCAGGGTCTGGTCCTCCAGACTCACCCGAGTTACTGACTGCAAGACCCTCCAGCCAAGGCGGGTGCTGAGGTTCTGAGCCCCCTCCCGCTCCCAGTGGTGCCTGCAGCTCTGAGTCACCAGGGGCATCCATGGGGGCCGGGGTGGGGGCCAGGCCAGGCCTCAATGTCCGTGTCTTTGCAGCCGAGGAGGAGCTGGTGGAGGCTGACGAGGCGGGCAGTGTGTACGCAGGCATCCTCAGCTACGGGGTGGGCTTCTTCCTGTTCATCCTGGTGGTGGCGGCTGTGACGCTCTGCCGCCTGCGCAGCACCCCCAAGAAAGGCCTGGGCTCCCCCACCGTGCACAAGATCTCCCGCTTCCCACTCAAGCGACAGGTAACAGAAAGTAGATACCAGGTTCCGAGCTGCCTGCCCGCCGGGCCTCCCGGACGCTGGTCCTTGGCTGTGCGAGTCCTCCCTGCAGCCAGGCGGGCTCACCTCTGTCTCTGGTCACCATGTAGAACCCAGGGTACTTTGGGACACAAAACATTCTAAAAATCTTCATTCAATGCTGGTGGAAGTCAGAATGCCCCCGCTTCCGGCCCAGCACTGACCCCAGCTATACTTCCACGCCCCATCGCCCGCACGGCGCCAACCTGCCCCTGCTGACCCAAGCAGGTGTCCCTGGAGTCCAACGCGTCCATGAGTTCCAACACACCGCTGGTGCGCATCGCAAGGCTGTCCTCAGGGGAGGGTCCCACGCTGGCCAATGTCTCTGAGCTTGAGCTGCCTGCTGACCCCAAATGGGAGCTGTCTCGGGCCCGGTCAGTGGTGCTGAGGGCTGGCGTGGGCTGTAGGGGGCTCGGTGGTGGGGGTGAAACAGCCACCAGGCAGGGGCCCGGCTGCGTTTAGGGGCCATCAGGGATGTGGTGGATGTTGGGTGTAGCTGGGGCTCTGTGGAGATGCTCCTGGGAGGGGTGCATGGCAGGGACTGCCCCTCTCAAGGTGCCGTGTTTGGAGGGGCAGCAAGGGCGGGAGGCAGTAGGTGACACTCTTCATCCTTATGAGCAGGCTGTAGGGGGAGCATAGAGAGCTTCCTGGAGGTGGTGTCTCTGGGCCTCAAGGGCTGGGCCAAGCGGGAGTGGGGACCATGGTGGGCTGAGAGTGGATGAGCTTGCACGCTCATGGCCCCTCTGCCTCCACTGCCAGGCTGACCCTGGGTAAGCCCCTTGGGGAGGGCTGCTTCGGCCAGGTGGTCATGGCGGAGGCTATCGGCATTGACAAGGACCGGGCCGCCAAGCCTGTCACCGTAGCCGTGAAGATGCTGAAAGGTGAGGATGGGGCGGCCAGGGGTGCAGGGCTGGGCTGGGGGTGCCGCCGCCTGACACAGGCCCTCCCTCCTTGCACAGATGATGCCACTGACAAGGACCTGTCAGACCTGGTGTCTGAGATGGAGATGATGAAGATGATTGGGAAACACAAGAACATCATCAACCTGCTGGGCGCCTGCACGCAGGGCGGTAGGTGTGGTGGTAGTGGCGGTGGTGCCAGGTGGGCAGCCCTCCTGGGTCTGGCAGCCCCTCTCAGGAGCCCGTGCCCCCAGGGCCCCTGTACGTGCTGGTGGAGTATGCGGCCAAGGGCAACCTGCGGGAGTTTCTGCGGGCGCGGCGGCCCCCGGGCCTGGACTACTCCTTCGATACTTGCAAGCCGCCTGAGGAGCAGCTCACCTTCAAGGACCTGGTGTCCTGTGCCTACCAGGTGGCCCGAGGCATGGAGTACCTCGCCTCCCAGAAGGTGAGCAGGGTGGCAGGTGCGGGTGGAGCAGGCTGGCACTGCCCTGAGATGCTGGGAGCAGCAGGGAGAGGTGGGGAGGCTTCAGCCCTGCCTCCCATCCCTTACCCAGTGCATCCACCGGGACCTGGCTGCTCGAAACGTGCTGGTGACCGAGGACAACGTGATGAAGATCGCAGACTTCGGGCTGGCCCGCGACGTGCACAACCTCGACTACTACAAGAAGACCACCAACGTGAGCCCGGCCCTGGGGTGGGGGTGGGGCCACGCCAGCAGGACACCTGGCGCCAACACCGCCTTCCCACCCCCTCCCAGGGCCGGCTGCCCGTGAAGTGGATGGCGCCTGAGGCCCTGTTTGACCGCGTCTACACCCACCAGAGTGACGTGTATGTGTCCTCCAGACCCCTGGCTTCAGGGGTGGAGGCGGGAACTGGGCAGAGCCAGGACCCCAGCGGCAGCCCCCACACCTGTGCCCTGGGGCTCTTGGGCGTGGTCTCTACCCCTCCCTGGGGCAGCAGCGCAGCCCTGGCCCGTTCCCCTGGTACTTTGGGACACAAAACATTCTAAAAATCTTCATTCAATGCTGGTGGAAGTCAGAATGCCCCCGCTTCCGGCCCAGCACTGACCCCCAGCTATACTTCCACGCCCCATCGCCCGCACGGCGCCAACCTGCCCCTGCTGACCCAAGCAGGTGTCCCTGGAGTCCAACGCGTCCATGAGTTCCAACACACCGCTGGTGCGCATCGCAAGGCTGTCCTCAGGGGAGGGTCCCACGCTGGCCAATGTCTCTGAGCTTGAGCTGCCTGCTGACCCCAAATGGGAGCTGTCTCGGGCCCGGTCAGTGGTGCTGAGGGCTGGCGTGGGCTGTAGGGGCTCGGTGGTGGGGTGAAACAGCCACCAGGCAGGGGCCCGGCTGCGTTTAGGGGCCATCAGGGATGTGGTGGATGTTGGGTGTAGCTGGGGCTCTGTGGAGATGCTCCTGGGAGGGGTGCATGGCAGGGACTGCCCCTCTCAAGGTGCCGTGTTTGGAGGGGCAGCAAGGGCGGGAGGCAGTAGGTGACACTCTTCATCCTTATGAGCAGGCTGTAGGGGAGCATAGAGAGCTTCCTGGAGGTGGTGTCTCTGGGCCTCAAGGGCTGGGCCAAGCGGGAGTGGGGACCATGGTGGGCTGAGAGTGGATGAGCTTGCACGCTCATGGCCCCTCTGCCTCCACTGCCAGGCTGACCCTGGGTAAGCCCCTTGGGGAGGGCTGCTTCGGCCAGGTGGTCATGGCGGAGGCTATCGGCATTGACAAGGACCGGGCCGCCAAGCCTGTCACCGTAGCCGTGAAGATGCTGAAAGGTGAGGATGGGGCGGCCAGGGGTGCAGGGCTGGGCTGGGGTGCCGCCGCCTGACACAGGCCCTCCCTCCTTGCACAGATGATGCCACTGACAAGGACCTGTCAGACCTGGTGTCTGAGATGGAGATGATGAAGATGATTGGGAAACACAAGAACATCATCAACCTGCTGGGCGCCTGCACGCAGGGCGGTAGGTGTGGTGGTAGTGGCGGTGGTGCCAGGTGGGCAGCCCTCCTGGGTCTGGCAGCCCCTCTCAGGAGCCCGTGCCCCAGGGCCCCTGTACGTGCTGGTGGAGTATGCGGCCAAGGGCAACCTGCGGGAGTTTCTGCGGGCGCGGCGGCCCCGGGCCTGGACTACTCCTTCGATACTTGCAAGCCGCCTGAGGAGCAGCTCACCTTCAAGGACCTGGTGTCCTGTGCCTACCAGGTGGCCCGAGGCATGGAGTACCTCGCCTCCCAGAAGGTGAGCAGGGTGGCAGGTGCGGGTGGAGCAGGCTGGCACTGCCCTGAGATGCTGGGAGCAGCAGGGAGAGGTGGGGAGGCTTCAGCCCTGCCTCCCATCCCTTACCCAGTGCATCCACCGGGACCTGGCTGCTCGAAACGTGCTGGTGACCGAGGACAACGTGATGAAGATCGCAGACTTCGGGCTGGCCCGCGACGTGCACAACCTCGACTACTACAAGAAGACCACCAACGTGAGCCCGGCCCTGGGGTGGGGTGGGGCCACGCCAGCAGGACACCTGGCGCCAACACCGCCTTCCCACCCCTCCCAGGGCCGGCTGCCCGTGAAGTGGATGGCGCCTGAGGCCCTGTTTGACCGCGTCTACACCCACCAGAGTGACGTGTATGTGTCCTCCAGACCCCTGGCTTCAGGGGTGGAGGCGGGAACTGGGCAGAGCCAGGACCCCAGCGGCAGCCCCCACACCTGTGCCCTGGGGCTCTTGGGCGTGGTCTCTACCCCTCCCTGGGGCAGCAGCGCAGCCCTGGCCCGTTCCCCTGGTGCCCGCCCAGGTGTCTGTCCTGGGAGTCTGAGGACAGCCTGACCTCGCCTCCCCCTGCAGCTGGTCCTTTGGGGTCCTGCTCTGGGAGATCTTCACGCTGGGGGGCTCTCCATACCCCGGCATCCCTGTGGAGGAGCTCTTCAAGCTACTGAAGGAGGGCCACCGAATGGACAAGCCGGCCAACTGCACACACGACCTGTGAGCGCCATCCCTGGCCCCCCACTGGGTCCTCGGGTGGGGCCCTCCAGGGCTGGGCGGGGCAGGGGCTGGCAGCCCTTCAGGCTGTTCCCGAATAAGGTGGGAAGTGGTGGGGCTCACACCTGAGCACCCTGCCCGCAGGTACATGATCATGCGGGAGTGCTGGCATGCTGCGCCCTCCCAGAGGCCCACCTTCAAGCAGCTGGTGGAGGACCTGGACCGTGTCCTCACTGTGACGTCCACCGACGTGAGTGCTGGCTCTGGCCTAGCGCCACCCCCGTGCCCCCTCTGCCCCTGGCCATCCTGCCTCCCAGAGTGCTGAGGTGTGGGGCAGGCCCTCTGGGGCACAGCCTGGGCACAGCGGTGGCTGTGTGAAAAGGGGCTTTGTGGGACCGTGCTCACCCCGCCTCCCCCCAGCAGGAGTACCTGGACCTGTCAGCGCCCTTCGAGCAGTACTCCCCCGGCGGCCAGGACACCCCAGCTCCAGCCTCCAGCTTCGCGCTCAGGAGATGAACTCCGCTGCCCACGACCTGCTGCCCCCGGCCCCACCCAGCAGTGGGGGCTCGCGGACGTGAAGGGCCACTGGTCCCCAACAATGTGAGGGGTCCCTAGCAGTCCACCCTGCTGCTGGTGCACGGCCACTGCCCGGCATGAGACTCAGTGCAGATGGAGAGACAGCTACACAAAGCTTCAGTCTGTGTGCATCTGTGTGTGTGTGTGTGCGCGTGTGCACATCTGTGTGTGTGCGTGCGTGCGCATCTCTTGGCCTCTAGGTGGTCCCTGCTGCTGTGCAACGGCCTCCTGACTGGTGTTGGGGGGACCCAGTGCAGAATGTAAGTGGGCCCACCCGGTGGGACCCCTGTGGGGCAGGGAGCTGGGCCCAACATGGCCCCAGCCTCTGCCTTTGCACCACGGGACATCACAGAGTGGGCCTCAACCCCTCCCACACCCAAAGCTGAGCCTGCAGGGAAGCCCCACGTGTCAAGCACCTTGTTCCTGGGGGTGTTAGTGGCACTGCCCCCCGACCTCCAGGCTTTCCTAGTTCCCACCCTGCCCCTCAGAGACTGAAATTACGGGTACCTGAAGATGGGAGCCTCTACCTTTTATCCAAAAGGTTTATTCCAGAAACTAGTGTACATTTCTATAAATAGATGCTGTGTATATGGTATATATACATACATATATATAAAGTATATGGAAGAGGAAAAGACTGGTACAACGGAGGCCTGCGACCCTGGGGGCACAGGAGGCACGCGTGGCCCTGGGCGGGGAGGGAGGCCCCAGGGGTCTCACCCATGCAAGCAGAGGAGCAGGGCCTTTTCTGGCACCGCAGTTTCGTTTTAAAACTGGACCTGTATATTTGTAAAGCTATTTATGGGCCCCCGGCACCCTTGTTCCCACACCCCAACACTTCTAGCATTTAGCCAGCCACATGGCGGAGAGTTTTAATTTTTAACTTATTAACAGCCGAGAAGGTTTATCCTGCCTATAGAGGGACAGCCAAGAATGTACGTCCAGCCTGCCCCGGCGCTGGAGGATTCCCTCCAAGCCTAAAAGGTGGTTCATAGTTGGAGGTGATTCCATTGAGTGAGGATATTTTATTTCCTTTGTCCTTCTTTTTCAGGGGAATTAGATTTCTATACGATGTTTCTTGAGGAGATTTATTTTTTGGACTTCAAAGCAAGCTGGTATTTTCATACAAATTCTTCTAATTGCTGTGTCCCAGGCGGGGAGATGGTTTCCAGGGAGGGGCCGGCCCTGCGTGCAGGTTCAGATGTTATTAGATGTTACAAGTTTATATATATCTATATATATAATTTATTGAGTTTTTACAAGATGTATTTGCTGTAGACTTAACACTTCTTACGCAATGCTTCTAGAGTTTTATAGCCTGGACTGCTACCTTTCCAAGCTTGGAGGGAAGCTGTGAATGCAGTTGGTTGGTTCTGTACTGTTACTGGGCACTGAGTCTGGGCGGCTGTCCCTTGCTTGCCTGCAGGGCCATGGCTCAGGGTGGTTTCTTCTTGGGACCCAGTGCACGGTGGCCAGAGGTGTCACCCAAACCTGCAGGTGCGATTTTGTGAACCCAGCGACGAACTTTGCAAAAATAAAGACACCTGTTTCCTAACCTGGCTCTGAGGTTTCTGCCTCCCGTTCTTCTGGGATAGGGGAGGGAGGGGTCACTGGCCGCCAGGTGGTCCCAGGTGGATGCTGGCAGCAGCACCGAAGGTCCCGGTGGTCTGGGAGCCCCAGGGACAAGGAGAGTTTACGGGAGGGCCCTGGTGGGAGGGAGCAGGGTGCCTGGGGGTGCACTGCCCTGGCTGCTCCCAGCTCGTGGGTTCCTGAGGTGGTGGTGGTGGGGAGGGTCCTGTCCCACTAGCTGTGAGGCAGACCTTCCCTCGTCACCCCACCCCTGGCATCCGCCTTCCCAGTCAACTGGGGAGCTTTCTGGGCATCCCCCCCATGGAGCCAAAAGTAAGCAAAACCCTCTTGGGGCCCTGGGGGGCTACACAGGTGGCCACTCTCTGGGTCAGCCTCTGCCCTCCCAGGCCGGGCAACCAGTGCCCCCACTGCCTTGGGCTCCATCAGGGTCCTCCACAGTGACACAGCACCTTTGGGCAGATGAGGTGCTGATGGGGTTGCTGAGAACCCAGAGACGGAACCGGGCCCTTGCCCAAGTTCATAGCCTTAGCAGGGTGGGAGGACAACCTGGTGAGAGCAAGTCTGGGAAAGCTTCCTGGAGGAGGAGTGCCATCTCCTGACTCCCCACCACCCTCTCTTGTCCTCCCCTCTGCTTTCCCCATCTGTGCTGTCCCCATCTCTGCCGTTCTCCCTCTGCTCTCCTCCCCCATCCCCTCTGTTCTTCCCACCTCCCTCTGTCCTCTCTGCCATCCTTCTTCTTCTCTGCTGTCCTCCCCGCTGCTCTTGTCCCTTCTGCCATCCTCCTCGTCTCTCCTCCCCTCTGCTGGCTTGAGAGCAGGGTTTCCCAGCCATGGGCTGCATGAACTTTCACTCTATACTCTGGCTCCAAACTCACCTTTCAGGTCAGGGGGTGTTCCTGGCCCCTGTTTCCTGGGCAGGCAAGGGTTTAACTCAACCCCATTCAGGGAAGCACATGTGGGCGCAGGCCTGGTGGAGGCCTCATGAGGGGCTTTCCCTAATGCCCACACCTGCCCAGAAACCCCATGCTGGGCCCGGAGGCAGGCCTGACTATGGGACGCCTGGTGACAGTGGCAGGATGGGGAGGCCTACATGGGCCTGAAGGTCACAGGCTGAGGCCTGCAGGGTAGTGGGGCGACCGGGCCAACAGGCAGGCAGTGACAGCAGCCACACCAAGGCCAGCAGAGCATGGGGCTCGAAGTGCAGGCCGGGGGCGCCACCTAGCGCTGGCTGTGTCCCTGCTACAACTTAAGGCCCTTCTCCAGTCAGAGCCCTGGTGGACCTCTGGTGGGCACAGTGGGACGCTGAATGGGTGCTGGGGACCAAAGGGCTGGGCCACCGGGAGAACAGTGGTCCATGAAGGTGCTGGTGGGCCAGTCTCCTCCTCCTCAGAGCGCTTCCTTAGAGAACCCAGATGGCAGGGCATAGTCCTCAAAGCTGCCCCACCAGGGGCTCCCCAGCTGCCTTCCCTGTCCCATAAGAAGGTGAGCCCATGAGCGACCCCAGCTGTCAGCACAGCTGAACCTCCACCATCAGGGCACCCTCTAGGGGTTGGGCATGCTCTAGGCTGGCAGGGTCCCCGCCCTTGCCGTCTGCTGATGGCTTTCTGAGGGGGACGTGTCTCATGGGAGGCCCGGCTTCCAGGACACAACTCGTGGCTCCTGGGGTCACCAAGGGCACCAGGTTTGTTCACAGCTCTTGGGGTTGCTGTCCCCATGAATGAGCACCTCCCAACCCATCTGTGGGTCCATCATTTCCTCTGATCAATAAGGGCCTAAGGGTCGAGGGAGGCCCCGAGGGAGGACCCTCAGTGTGAACAAACCAAGTAGCCAGGGCCACAGAGAAGCCCGTGAGGCACCCACAGAGCCTGGTCCCAGTGTGGGCAGAGCCACCTAAGGGATGGCTTCTGTCTACTGAGAAGGGTTGGAAGCCAAGATGCCACACTGCTATCCTGGCACTGGAACCATCCACGCACTCCTGCAGCCGGGCCACGCTGAGGCAGGTAGGCACCCAGAGGTCCAGACTGGGGACTGCCCTCCATGCCCCCAGGCCATCACACGTCCCTCAGGGTGTCTGGGCCCTGCCTGTGGGCTAGACTGCAGGCTCAAGGCCCTGCCTCATCCAGGACTCCTGAGGGCAGTACTCGGTACCCTTTCCCCTCAGCTGCCTGAGGAGTCTTTTGGAAGAGCTGGCCCTCCTGGGTGACACCTCGGCCAGGGTCCCAGCCCCTAACCCCAGTATTCCCAAGACGTCACTGAGGTCCCCAGGGCAGGGCCACTGGCCTGGAGAACATCCCACACTGTTCCATGAGCAGCTCACGCTGTCACAGGACCTGGGAACATGGGCCTCCTGACCCTGCAGACCCATCCTGCAGAGCAGGAAGCGTGAGGCCAAAGGCTAAACCCACGGAGGGCGGCCCAGCACTCAAAACTCCAGGGATGGTGAGGCTCCTTCTGGAACTGGCCTCACAGCCACGCGCACCCCAAAGCCCAGCCCCTGCAGCCACGTGGACAGCACTGCTGGCTTCCACTAGCTCCTGTGTGCCCAATGGTTCAGAAATATTATTACTCTGCACTGTTACAGGAACAGATTTGATGTTTTAATAAAAATACGAGTTCTACAAAAGGTGCTTAACACGGCCCAGGACGGGCTCTCCGGTGGTCAGCCCTAGGGCCCCTGAAGGACACACACAAAGCTGGCTCGCCAGCACGCTCCTGCCAGCACCGGGACCCACTGGGAGCCACTGCAGGTTGTCCCTCATTAAAAAAAAAAAAAAAAAGTCTGGATTGTGACATTCCAAAAGGAGTCTGGAAGCTGTATGCCCAATTCCTGAATCCCTACGCTAGAACTGAGAGTTTAGGCCGGGCGCGGTGGCTCACACCTGTAATCCCAGCACTTTGGGAGGCTGAGACGGGTGGCTCACCTGAGGTCAGGAGTTCGAGACCAGCCTGACCAACATGATGAAACTCCATCTCTAATAAAAACACGCCTGTAATCCCAGTACTTTGGGGGCCAAGGTGAGTGGATCACGAGGTCAGGAGATGGAGACCATCCCGGCTAACATGGTGAAACCCCGTCTCTACTAAAATATTAGAAAATTAGCCGGGTGTGGTGGTGGGTGCCTATAGTCCCAGCTACTCGGGAGGCTGAGGCAGAAGAATGGCGTGAACCCGGGAGGCGGAGCTTGCAGTAAGCTGAGATTGCGTCACTGCACTCTAGTCTGGGAGATAGAGCGAGACTCTTGTCTCAAAAAAAAAAAAAAAGCCGGGCATGGTGGCGGGTACCTGTAATCCCAGCTACTCAGGAGGCCGAGGCAGGAGAATTGCTTGAAACCAGGAGGTGGAGGTTGCAGTGAGCCAAGATCGCACCACTGCACTCCAGCCTGGGCGACAGAGCAAGACTACGTCTCAACACGCCTGTAATCCCAGTACTTTGGGGGCCAAGGTGAGTGGATCACGAGGTCAGGAGATGGAGACCATCCCGGCTAACATGGTGAAACCCCGTCTCTACTAAAAATATTAGAAAAATTAGCCGGGTGTGGTGGTGGGTGCCTATAGTCCCAGCTACTCGGGAGGCTGAGGCAGAAGAATGGCGTGAACCCGGGAGGCGGAGCTTGCAGTAAGCTGAGATTGCGTCACTGCACTCTAGTCTGGGAGATAGAGCGAGACTCTTGTCTCAAAAAAAAAAAAAAAAAAAGCCAGGCATGGTGGCGGGTACCTGTAATCCCAGCTACTCAGGAGGCCGAGGCAGGAGAATTGCTTGAAACCAGGAGGTGGAGGTTGCAGTGAGCCAAGATCGCACCACTGCACTCCAGCCTGGGCGACAGAGCAAGACTACGTCTCAAAAAAAAAAAAAAAAAAAAAGAAGTGAGTGTTTAGCTGGAGTGAGGAAGAAATACTGAATTCCCAGGTCAGGAATTCCAGTTCCATTTTCACCAGGCACAGATATCCCAGCTCCTGAAAAAGGCCAAGACTGACAGTCTGGCACTGGGCAGGTGTAAGAAAGGACTGTTTTAAGAACCTTATTACACAAAGCTCTTATTTCTGGATCCACCACTGCTTACATTTGCACCTGGACACCACTTTGAGGTGCAAGAAGAAAGGTCAGGACATAGAGAAAAATGCACACAGAACGATGAGAGAGGATGACGAGGGAGCAAGCCTGCATCAGAGCACGGCTGATGTCTTGGAAGCCACCAAAGGCACCCACCAGAGCCTTCCCCACCTGCCAAGCCCCTGCAGCACCCGGAGGGCAAGCCGGCTTCCTGAGGCCATGCGGAATCCAGGGCAGAGGGGACAGTGGGAGGGGCTGCCTGTGGCAGTGGCTATTCACATCAACAGGGCTCAGCCGAGGCAGTGAGGATGAGGGCGAGAGCCGGGGCAGCTGACCGGGCCCAGGATGCAGCTCACAGGAGGGGCGTCTGCACACACCTCCCCAACTGCAAGGCTTCTTCTCAAAGGCAAGCACACTTGGACAGACCAACACGAGGCTACCTACACAGGGTGAGCGAGTTCATAAATATTAATCAAGGATCTGAAACAAACTTCTTTCTCAAATAATTGAAATCCGAAAGCTTTTGGAAGCCAACTGTCCCTGAACAAAGTTTTACAATTGAGAAGTATCTCCTGTTCCTATTTTGTCAAGTTTCTTTGATGGCCGGACAAAAAGAAGCTTCAAGTAATGGAGAAGGCATCGTCTGAGCGCAGCTGCTTTCCTGGCTGCCTGTGCCGTTCCTGTCTTCCAAATCCTATGCTTGGAGGCGCCCGGAGGGACATTTTTGCCAGGAACCAACCTGACGTGAAAAAGATGAGTGTGACACAGCCGGCTGGGCAGGAGAGTGGAGGTGGCCACAGGAGAGTCTGCCCATGCCCTGGCCAGCCCGACCATGCTGCCGAGTGCTGAGAGGCCGCCCCACCCAGAGGGCACAGGGCAAACCCTAAGCACTGAAAGTTTTGCCCGTGAAGCCTCAGGGGATGCCCTGTGCCACATCCTTGTGCCTCGTTGACCAGCCTGCTTGCTAAAGGAGCCCAGGGACCTGAGCCTGCAACACCGTGAGGGGTGAGAAGAGCACGCTGCTGTGGGTGCACCAGACTCAAACCTCACATCAGAAGTTACAAAGAACCCCAAATGCGCTTCAGAGCCCCGCCAACCCCTGAGCCAGGCTCATCCCTGACACAGCGAACCCACTGCAGCCCCCGTGGCACACACCCCAAGCACCACCCAAGGGAGCCCCATGGCCAGGGCTGTGTCAGTTGTGCCGCTTGGGGCAGAGACGGCTCTTGGGGCAGGCAGACCGGTGTGGGAAAATTCTGTGCCAATCAACTGCTTAAAGAATTGGGGAAAATAGAAAGTCAAGAAAGGGCTCCGATACACAAGGGAAACCGCATGTGAGAACCGGCACTCCCAGCAGGGAGATGTCACTCTCCAGAGGCCATGGAGATGGCAGACACCTCTGTCTCTACAGTGACCCAGATCCAACTGAAAGTGTGCAGGAAGACAGGTCTATTGACGCTGAAATCCAGAAATCAAGGTCCACAGATGAATGGAGGCATCTTCAGCCCTGAGGAGGCCAGGCTGTGTCCCCTGATGCCTCTGAGGGTGGGCACAGCAGCCAGCTCCCTGTGGGCAGAGTCCACATGGTCCTTATTCCCCTCCCTGGGGACAGGGTAGCACAGTCAGACGCTGAGACATGAGGCCACACGCAGGGGGGCACCTTCCTGCCTTGGCCTGGCCCGACCGTCTCTGGAGTCAGGAGGCCGTGGCAGCCACACCACAATGTGGCTCCAGGCACGATTCTGTGGACGGATTCCAGGATTCCAGACAGATTAAATCTCCGTGGAATGATGAAAATTAAAATTTACTTGATTATGGAAGTCTCTGATTTATTCCAGCCAAAATATTAAATGAGCCACTAAGAATCACCACAAAGCCATCGCCAGGGTGGCAGCACAGCAGAAGGACACGTGCCCAGGCTGGTGGCTCTAGCTCTTCACCTCTGCAACCTCCTTCTCTGCCTTCTCTTTGGCCTTCTCCTTCTCCTCCACCTTCTCCTCTTTTTCCAGTGTTGCTACAATCTCAGCCACCTGGCTGGTGGAGATGTGAACATCTTCTTTGTCCACCAGCTCAATCACCTACACACAAGGGAAAGGGAGAGGCTCAAGTGGCTGCACCCTACAGCACAGTGAGGCGGGGCGGGTGGCAGCAGCATGCATGCAACCGCGGCCTGCGGGCCCCGGGGTCCTCAGAGCACCAGTTCCCCCAAGGGGGGCCACAGGCCCTGGGAAAGGGGCTTGGAAAGTGGGAGGACAAAGGAGCCAGGGGGCTGCCTTGGCGGGTGGCAGACAGCACAACGGGGCTGCCAGGGTGAAGTTCCTGCTCTGCTCGGGAACCTGGGCCATGGCTTCTCAGGGCAGAGTGTGGTGACATGCAGGGACCTTGTCCCCATTCTGCCACCCAGAGTAGCAGGGAAGGGAAGGGCAGCTGTGCAGTAGATATCTGATCCTTGCTTCCAAACTGAACTGCAAGGAACCAGCCAATGTTCCTGATAGACGTTTAGAAAATCACTAACCTGAACCAGCCAACGCTTGTGATAGACGTCTGGAAAATCACTAACATGACACATGCACCGGGAGCCACGAGGCAGCTTCCCCTCAGAGATGTCAGTGACTGGGAAAACTGAGTGTCCACACTCAGGCTACAGCCCTGCCTTCCCTCCAGAGACTGGATCCTGGGCCAGGGTCTCCCGGGGTACCCAGGAACCTGAGTGGCTGCACTTGGGAGCTTAGCCCAGCAGCCACCTCTCAGGCTCAGCGGCCCCTGGCAGGTGTAAGCTGTCCCCTGGCTCCCAAATGCAGACGCCTCTCAGTCTCGGGGGTCCCCAACTTCCCTACGCAGACACCTCTCAGCCTCAGAGGTCCTTGGCTCCCCTATGCAGATGCCTCTCAGCCTCATGGGACCCCAGCAGGTGTGAGCCGTCCCCCAGCTCCCTGTGCAGATGCCTCTCAGCCTTGGGGGACCCTGGCGGCTGTGAGCCACCACCTGCTTCCCTATGCAGTCGCCTCTCAGCTTTCACGGGCCCCTGAGAGGTGTTTGCCGCCCCCCGGCCCCCACCGTGTCACCAGCTGGGGGCGGGGTCCAGGGAGGCGCATTATGGTCACTCGGTGCGTTTGTTGTCTCAACACTTGAGTTTGTAACTTCAGTAATTTCTCACTTCTGATGTTTCCAATGAGAGCAGCGGCTTAAAGGAGCAGTCGCAGCAACAGACTCAAACCCGACAGGAAGGGGTAGCTGCCCAGGAGGATGCCGGGCATGCAATGAACAGTCCCCCTGCCCTACCCCACCCCAGAGCAGGTGGCAGCTGGCCCGCACCGTCTGCAGTGAGGCCCACCTTAACGAGGTCGTCGATGTTGACCTTGCCGTCCTTGTTTTCATCCAGTGCTGCAGCCAGGCTGGTGAGCTTGCTTTCAGGAATGTGCTTGACTTGCTTCATGGCACTGATGAGCTCGGCGACACTGATGACGTTCTCCCTGTGGGAGCACAGCCTGCATGTGGCCACGGGCAGGTGTCCTGCTACACGGGGCCTCAATGCCCACACCTGTGGCTGCAAGTGGTCAGCACTGACACAGGCAGCTCCACGTGAGCCAGGAAACCCCCAAGGTATGATCCCATCCTGAATACACTGCCAAGAGCTCCCAGAGCCAGCGTGGACACAAACACAGAAACACTACCGGGTCCAGGGTTTCCACGGGCATGTCTGCCCCTCAGTGGCCACCCCTCCGGGGCCATGGCTGCTGGGCAGTGGTCCTCAGGCCTGTGGCCACTTGCCAATACTTTCATGATCATGGAGGCTGTGGTGCCCTAGGCAGATGAGGGCCTCCAAGAGCATGAGCAGGGTGCCACAGGCAGCCCGCCTACAACGCTGTGGGGGTGGGGGTGGAGATTTGGAGCCTGCAGGGCACCAGCTGTCGCCCAACAGCTGTTTCATTCGCCTAGAAGGGACTCACACAACGGCAGCTCCCTCAGCCACTGCTGCAGCAATCTGGGACATGTCGGGCAAAGAGAAGGACAACTGCCCGAGTTGGTGTCATTACTGAGTGTGGGTGGGGTCAGGAAGAGGGAGAGGCAAGAGAGAGCCTGGTAATTCGAGGAAACAGAAGCCAAGAGAGGCGGAGGCTGGAACAGGAGGGGAGAGGGCTGTGGGAAGAGGAAGAGGGGCCAGGAAGGGAGGAACTGCTCTCAGAGAGGCAGAGACTGAGATGCCAGTGGGTCCCTGGCTGGGACTGCTGGGTCAAAGGAGGAGAGGCAACTAGTCAGAGGCCAAGATGTGCCCTTTGGAGCCAGAAGGGCCCAGCTTGGATCCAGCAAAGGGACCAGGCTTCCTGAGTCTCCCATCCCTCTCCCACGCCCGCCACCCCACTCACCCCGTGGGCATGGCGCTGGCTGGGGCCAGCTTGCCAGCTTGCTGGTCCATCTCCAGCTGTGAGATCAAGCCGTCGATCTGCCCGATCATCTGCTGCACCCTTTTTGTCAGTCTCTTGCTGGCTTTAGATTCTTCCACATATTTTTCTTCACCAGTCTTTGAAAGCTCCTTCTTGATCTCCTGCAAGTCCTAATAAAATTATTTTAGTTGTAAAAAGTTTGTCTTAAAAGAAAAAGGGGGCCGGGTGCAGTGGCTCACGCCTGTAATCCCGGTACTTTGGGAGGCCAAGGCGGGCAGATCACCTGAGGTCAGGAGTTCGAGACCAGCCTGGCCAATGTGGTGAAACCCTGTCTCTACTAAAAATACAAAAATTAGCTGGGCATGGTGGCGGGCATCTGTAATCCCACTTACTCGGGAGGCTGAGGCAGGAGAATCGCTTGAAGTGAGCTAAGACCATGCCAACGCACTCCAGCCTGGGTAACAGAGCGAGACTCTGTCTCAAAAAAAAAAGAAAAAAGAAAAAAGAAAAAGGAATCTGGTTGGGCACAGTGGCTCATGCCTGTAATCCCAGCACTTTGGGAGGCCAAGGCAGGAGGATCACTTGAGGACAGGAGTTTGAAACCAGCCCAGGCAACATAGCGAGACCTTATTTCTACTAAAATTCAAACAAAAAATTAGCCAGGTGTGGTGGTACACACCTGTAGTCCCAGCTACCCACGAGTCTGAGACAGGAGGATCGCTTGAGCCCGGGAGGTCGAGGCTGCAGTGAGCCAAGATCACACCACTGCATTCCAGCTTAGGTGACAGAGTTAGACCCCATCTCAAGAAAAAAAAAAAAAAAAAAAAAAAGCTAATAAATTAACGTGTAAAGGTAATTAAATCCATTAATTCAAACCAGAGAAAGTTACAAACTATATTTCTATCATACAAATTTCTTATTTTGTACACTGCCTTTTAGCAAAAGATACAGAATCTATTCTGAATCTCAATTTCCTTCACATTTGTTAAAGAAAAATTAAGTGAACAAATTAATCAAGGAAATTAAGTGTCTTTTTTTTTTGAGATAGGGTGTTGCTCTGTCGCCCAGGCTGGAGTGAAGTGGCATGATCTCAGCTCACTGCAGCCTCCAACTCCCAGCCTCCCACTCCCAAGCAATCCTCCTGCCTCAGACTCCGGAGTAGCTGGGAGTACAGGCACACGCCATCATGCCTAGCTAATTTTTGTATTTTTTGCAGAAATGGGGTTTCACCATGTTGCCCAGGATGGTCTCAAACTCCTGAGCTCAAGTGATCCTCCTGCCTTGACCTCCCAAAGTGGGGATTACAGGCCTGAGCCGCCAGTGCCCAGCTTTAAGTGTCTTTTTAAACTCGAAGTTATTTTTTTCCCCACAAATAAACATCATGGGGAGGCGAGAAGAGGGGAGGGAAGGAACAAGCTGAGGTGGTGATAAGCACCTCACATCCAGTGGAGAACCCACAAGGTATGAGGCTGTCATAAATCCAGAAATGGCAAATTATTTTTGCCAATTGAAAAATCAGTCATCACTACCAACAGAGCTATGAAAACGGTTTTAAAAAAGTCGTATTAGGGGCCAGTCATGGTGGCTCACGCCTGTAATCCCAGCACTTTGGGAGGCTGAGGCGGGCGGATCACGAGGTCAGGAGATCGAGACCATCCTGGCTAACACAGTGAAACCCCGTCTCTACTAAAAATACAAAAAAATTAGCCGGGCGTGTTGGCGAGCACCTGTAGTCCCAGCTACTTGGGAGGCTGAGGCAGAAGAATGGCGTGAACCTGGGAGGCAGAGCTTGCAGTGAGCCGATTTCTTGCCACTGTACTCCAGCCTGGGCGACAGAGACTCCGTCTCCAAAGAAAAAAAAGCAAGGGCCAGGCGCGGTGGCTCATGCCTGTAATCCTAGCACTTTGGGAGGCCGAGGCGGGCGGATCACAAGGTCAGCAGTTTGAGATCAGCCTAGTCAACAGGGTGAAACCCCGTCTCTACTAAAAATACAAAAAATTAGCTAGGCGTGGTGGNNNGT
>NW_016806413.1:368767-416869 GCF_001698545.2 Rhinopithecus bieti
AGGCCATGTTTGAGCCACTGCACTCCAGCCTGGGTGACAGAGCAAGACCCTGTCTCAAAACAAAACAAAAACAAAAACAAAAAAACAAAAAAAGAAAGAAAGAAAAATCGTATTAGGAAGTAATATTTACAAAAAAAAAAGAAAAGAAAAAAATCACCATAGAAGAAAAGAAAAGCCACTTTTACGTAATCATGAATAAGATCTCATCATCAAGTGACCAAACTCTTCAT
Organism: Rhinopithecus bieti; assembly: GCF_001698545.2. Taxonomy (NCBI): domain Eukaryota; kingdom Metazoa; phylum Chordata; class Mammalia; order Primates; family Cercopithecidae; genus Rhinopithecus; species Rhinopithecus bieti. The sequence goes on from NW_016806413.1 coordinate 368,998, forward strand.
GAGACACCCTCCCATGTTTAGAAACTAAAAGATGTGGCCAGGCACGGTGGCTCACACCTGTAATCCCAGCACTTTGGGAGGGCGATGCAGGTGGATCACTTGAGGCCAGGAATTCAAGATGTGCCTGGTCAACACGGTGAAACCCTGTCTCTACTAAAAATACAAAAAATTGAGCTGAGTGTGGTGGCACATGCTTGTCGTCTCATCTACTCGGGAGGCTGAGGCACAAGACTGCTTGAACCCAGGAAGTGGAGGTTGCAGTGAGCTGAAATTGTGTCACTGCACTCCAGCCTGAGCAACAGAGCAAGACCTTCTCTCAAAAAAAAAAAAAGGTGCACATGCATCTGTGGCCAGAATGGCACACAGCCACATTCGAGAAGATTGGTCCAGCCAGAATGGCTATGGAAAAGTTACTGTATAAGGTTTATTTATAATTTGCTTTCCTCTCCAAATACTCTTTGGCCAGCTTATCAAGTATCTGACGGAAGTATTATGTAATACTTTTGCAGCCAGTACAGCGATTTTACTGTTCTTGCAGTCTCAGAGTCCAGGGAGCAAATCCCACCCACCTCGCTGTAGTCCTGCATGTCCTCCTTCAGCAGCTCCAGCTCCTCCTTCTCCTTGGTGAGTGACTTCTTCTGTTCCTGCAGCTTAGAGCAGGCATCGCTGAGGATGTCAATTTCCTCCTTAGTGATCTGTTCCTCCTGAGAGAAAAATGGTCAAATAATAAAGCCTGAGCCAAGGGAAAGAACTGGCCTGTTCCCAAGTGACCAGCTGCTCCGTTCATATTATATGGGCAGCCCAGGGCAAGAGTCTCACTGGACACTCATTGGTAACAAGAGACCAGCAGGGTTCAGGTTCAGTGCTATGCTGGCTGCATGCATGCTGTCACTGTCTGCCCTCATATGCCGAACCGCATTTGTTTAAAGCGTGTCATCTATGAATCAACACGTGTACTGTGAAACCTTCACTACAGTCAAAGAGTCACCTCCAAATCCATCTTCATGTCCCCACTGGGTGCTGCCGCCCACCCCTGGCAACCTCAGGTCCACCTCCTGCCACGGCAGACTTGGGTGCGTTTTCTAGCATCTTAAATAGACGGATCAGCCAGTGCACGCTCTTTTTTTGTCTGGCTTCTCTCCCTCACTTACTTTGAGATTTGCTCCTGTGGTCATGTGTTTCTTGTTGTTTTTTGAGACAGGGTCTCTGTTGCCCAGGCTGGAGTGCAGTGGTGCAATCACGGCTTGCTGCAGCCTTGATCGCCCAAACTCAAGCAGTCTCCTGCCTCAGCCACCCCAGGAGCTGGGACTATAGGCACACATTGACATGCCTGGCCAACTATTTTTATTTTTTTATTTTTTATTATTATACTTTAAGTTCTAGGGTACATGTGCATAACGTGCAGGTTTGTTACATATGTATACTTGTGCCATGTTGGTGTGCTGCACCCATCAACTCGTCAGCACCCATCAACTCGTCATTTACATCAGGTATAACTCCCAATGCAATCCCTCCCCCCTCCCCCCGGCCAACTTTTAATGTTTTGTAAAGACGGGGTCTCACTGTGTTGCCCAGGCTGGTCTCAAACTCCTGGGCTCAGATGATCCTCCCACCTTGGCCTCTCACAGTGCTGGTATCACAGGTGTGGGCCCCGCACCCAGCCCCTCTGTTGGGTTTTTCTTTCCCTCAGCAACATTTTATAGCACTTCGTGGACAGCACTTGCATATCTTTTTCCAAATTTATCCCTAAGTAGTTCATTTTGGGGGGTGCCATACCGTTCAAACCTTCTCTGACTACTCATTACCATAGTGAAGCACAATTGATGTTCACACCATTTGTGAATAAAGAGTTTTCCTTTTTTTTTTCTGATCTATATGGTTTTGTTTTCTGTATCCAACTGCCCTGACTGAAACCCCCAGGCTGATGCTGAGCTCAGACACCAGCTGATTCTGAGCTGAGGACAGACACCCTCATCAGCGTCTCACCACTGAGGGTGATGGCAGCTAGAGGTGTTTCTGCAGAAGCTTCTGACTGGGCTGAGAAAGCTGCCCACGTGTGCAGGACATCTGCAAATCAGGAACAGATACTGGGTTCTGCCATATGCTCTTTCTGCAGCTACGGAGATAAAACATTCCCGACTTTTCTAATTTAGTCAGTTTTTTTTTTTTGAGACAGAGTCTCGCTCTGTTGCCCAGGCTGGAGTGCAGTGGTGTGATCTCAGCTCACTGCAAGCTCCGCCTCCCGGGTTCACGCCATTCTCCTGCCTCAGTCTCCCAAGTAGCTAGGACTACAGGCGCCCACCACCGTGCCCGGCTAATTTTTTATATTTTTAGTAGAGATAGGGTTTCACCCTGTTAGCCAGGATGGTCTCGATCTCCCGACCTCGTGATCTACCTGCCTCGGCCTCCCAAAGTGCTGGGATTACAGGCGTGAGCCATCGCGCCCAGCCAATTTAGTCTGTTAATACGGAAATTACTTTTAAAAAAATTTTGGCCAGGCGCAGTCTCTCAAGCCTATAAACTCAGCACTTCGGGAGGCCGAGGTGGGAGGATCACCTGAGGCCAGCAGTTTGAGACCAGCCAGGCCAACATGGTGAAACCCCATCTCTACTAAAAATACAAAAATTAGCTGGGTGTGGTGGTGGGCACCTATAATCCCAGCTACTCGGGAGGCTGAGGTAGGAGAATCACTTGAGCCTGGGAGGTCAAGGCTTCAGTGAGCCGAGGTCACGTCTCTGCACTCCAGACTGGGCAAGACAGTGAGATCCCATTTCAAAAAAAAAAATTCAAGCCAATTTGTATTTTTTGGACAAATCCCATGTAATCATGATTCTTTTTACATAATAGTTCTATTTGATTTGCTAAAAAGTTTAATTTTTTTTTTTTTGAGACAGAGTCTCACTCTGTCACTCAGGCTGGAGCGCAGAGGCGCAATCTCTGCTCACTACAAGCTCTGCCTCCCAGGTTCACGCCATTCTCCTGCCTCAGCCTCCTGAGTAGCTGGGACTACAGGCGCATGCCACCATGTCTGGCTGATTTTTTGTATTTTTAGTAGAGACAGGGTTTCACCATGTTAGCCAGGATGGTCTCAATCTCCTGACCCCGTGATCCGCCCACCTCGGCCTCCCAAAGTGCTGGGATTACAGGTGCGAGCCACTGCGCCTGGCCCCAAAATGTTTTTTATGGCTAGGCACGGTAGTTCACCCCTGTAATCTTAGCACTTTGGGAGGCTGCGGCGGGAAGATTACTTGAGGTCAGGCGTTTGAGACCAGCCTGGCCAACATGGTGAAATCCCGTCTCTACCAAAAATACAAACATTAGCCAGGTCTGGTGGTGTATGGCTGTACTCCCAGTTACTTGGGAGGCTGAGGCAGAAGAGTCGCTTGAACCCGGGAGGCAGAGGCTGCAGTGAGCCGAGATGGCGTCACTGCCCTCCAGCCTGCGAGTTTAAGATGGAAGGCACCAGGAGGCATCCCTTGTAGGCAGCACAGGTGCCTGGAGGCTGCACCTCACAGGCTGGCATGGGGAGTCTGAAGATGCTGCAAGCCCAGATCACCCCACAGGAGGTGACAGCAGGTTGGGCCTGTGGAGGAGGCTTCACCTTGAGAGGCCACATTGCCCTCCACTGTCTGGGCAAGCTGACAAAGGGCCCTGAAACCTGCCGACCGGCATCTCTACCTGCCACACTGTGGGCCAGGGTGCCACGTTCCTGGCAGCCTCAGCTGCCGTGCACCCAGGCACAATGCGGAGCCCAGCCGGACTCACTCTCTTCCCAACCACCAAGCCTCCTAGGGGCCCACTGGCCTCATCCTCAACCCCTTGCACCATCTCCTCTCACTGAGGGCTACAGGTGCCCCAGCTAACCTGTCCCCATCCCCGCCCCACAACTGTCCACAAAGCCAGGCCACGCCCTCCTCAGCCTCCAGTGCCCCAGAACCTGCCTCATTACCTTCAAGCCCTCCAGCACAGGGGCAGTGTCCTTCAGGGTCTCTGACCGCAGGACTGTGTCAGACACTTCTGGCTGCAGCTCAGCCCCTAGCCTTTGGGGAATGGCTACCACACGTTCGGGCTCCACATCCTTCTGAAAGGCAAGGGGACACCGGCCCGGCCGCCGTCACACAGAAGCGGCCTTCTCAATCCCCAATGCTCAGAATGGATGGCAGAGGCCACATTGGGAGCAGGCCTGCCGGTGACAGCGGGCAGCACACCTGCCACAGGAGGTCCCTAGGGAGGCTCCATGCAGCTGCCAGGTCACCTAGGGCCCTCTCTGGAACAGGCTAGAGTACCTCACCCATCTCTGGTCTCCCCATGACTCCACCAAGCTGTCCTGTCACTTGCAGAGCAGGAGGCTGAGCCTGTGGGTGGGCACCATGCATGTGACCCAAGAGGACCACAGGGCCCGTGTTGAAGAGGAGCCCAGAGCCTGAGGGAGCCTGAGGCTCCTCTGCCAGCGTCCCTCACAGCAAGTCCCTGAGGAGAGAGTGGGCACTGCCGTGTGCTAAGCTTGCCCCTCTGAGACGGCTAAGGTACATCTCCCATGAGTACCACCGTGGCCATCAGGGAGTCCCAATGTCAGAGTTGCAGCCCCCACACCCAGGCACCCTGTCTCCCTGACCACTCCAGGGGGAAATAAAAATGCAGGACAGAGCTATAGGGCCACGCACGTGGGGCGCCAAACACACGGGAGGCCAAGACTGTGGGCTTGTGGGGTTTCTAGGGAGGCTGGGTCAGGACAGCCTCATGCCCCATGGAGCAGGGCCACCGCTTACTGCCGCCTCCGAGCGCTTCTGCAGCTCCTTCTCACGGTGCTCCTGCTGGATGGCCGCCTCCTCTTGCAGCGTGGCCTCCAGCTTGGCCTTGTTGTCCACCTGCTCGCCTTCCACCTCGGCTGCTTTCACCTGCGCTTCCTTTGCCTTCAGAAGAGGGTACACCTGTGGGTGAGCCCCAGAAGCCGCCAGAGGCCCCTGCTGCCCCTAACCTCTGTCCTCTGCCCTGTGTCCTCTGCCCCTGTCACCAGCTGGGCTTCACACACAGGACAGAAGGCACTGTCGAGGTGCCGCCTGCAACTGCTGGGAGTCCTCTGGGCCACCCTTTGTGCTCGCCCGGTGACTCCTGATGTGCAGGGAAGGAGCACAGGCGCTGCTGACACAGCTCCACGGGCCGCAGCACAGATCCACAGCAGCCAACATGTGGCCAGGTCAGGACCCCACGGGGGATGGCAGGCAAGGGGCCGGTGAAGAGGGATGGAAGGAAGGGGACAGGTGGCTGGGTGGGGCAATAGCGAGGGGTAGAGGGGAGGTTGTGTGGGTGGGGGGCTCCTTGCCCATGGTTGAGGAATGAGTGCTCTTGCACGCCTCCCCCGACCACAGAAGAGCCACCCCAGAAGAGCAGGGCCAGCTATGAAGAGATGAGGTGAAAGGGGTTTCCGACAGCACGTACCACAATCTCTGGGAGGGTCTGCAGTGTGGACTTGAGCTGGTCGGCTGGAGAGAGGGTGTCCGGAAGGTACATGGCCCGGGACAGGATGAGCAGCGATGTGGGGATTTCCTGATGCAGGTGCAGGTCCAGCCACTGCAACCAAAGCCACATTCAGCAGATGGGCAGCCCCTCAACCCCACCGCCAGCACAGCAGGTCAACTCATCTCATCACCAGAAGAGCCCTCAGAGAAGATGGTGTCTCAAGTTCTAAAAGGTCTATTTGTTGCTCTGCTGTGTGACCCGATGACAGCCTTAGTAAACAAAACACCAGACAGGCTCAGGGGTCAGCAGCCCCTACAGCGAGGACACCAAGGGTCTCGGAACAGGGCATCAACTCTTCACTTAAAAACACCCCAGGGGGCTGGGCGCGGTGGCTCAAGCCTGTAATCCCAGCACTTTGGGAGGCCAAGATGGGCGGATCACAAGGTCAGGAGATCGAGACCATCCTGGCGAACACAGTGAAACCCCGTCTCTACTAAAAAAATACAAAAAACTAGCCAGGCGAGGTGGCGGGCGCCTGTAGTCCCAGCTACTTGGGAGGCTGAGGCAGGAGAATGGCGTAAACCCAGGAGGTGGAGCTTGCAGTGAGCTGAGATCCGGCCACTGCACTCCAGCCTGGGTGACAGAGTGAGACTCCGTCTCAACAAAAAAAAAAAAACAAACAAAAAACCCCCCCAGGGGCTGGGCACAGTGGTTCACGCCTATAATCCCAGCACTTTGGGAGGCCCAGGTGGGAGGATTACCTGAGGTCAGAAGTTAAAGACCAGCCTGGCCAACATGGCAAAATCCCATCTCTACTAAAAATACAAAAATTAGCCAGGCATTGTGGGGCATGCTTGTAGTCCCAGCTACTTGGGTGGCTGAGGCACAAAAATTGCTTGAACCAGGGAGGCAGAGGTTTTATCGAGCTGAAATCGCACCACTGCACTCCAGCCTGTGTGACACAGCAAGACTCTGTCTCAAACAAAGAAACAAAACCAGCCCAGGTCAACACAGAATGGGCCTACAGAGGCAGTGCCACTGAGGCCGGTCAGCACTCAGGCCCCCGCAGGCTCTGCACAGGCCAGGTTCTGGGACTGGCTGCTTGAGTGACACCAAGACAATCTCCAAATGGGCAAGAAAGACCATGACAATGTTTGGAGACAAACTGAACATGGGTAAAACATGAGAACAAACCCTAAGAGAAGAAAGGCAACGCTGAGAGGTGGGTAGAGAAGGAAAGTGTGAACACATGACACTCAGGCCCCCAATGCACCACACTCCCCTGGGGGCTGAGGGGCCTGGGCAGGGACGGCATCTGCCGCCCCCCCCCCCCCCCCCAACTCAGATGCCCCTGTGTGTGTGGCCCATGTCCCCATGGAGCTCCAGAAGGCTGGGCAGAGTGCTAGGGAGGTTAGCACCCATGCCAGACACAGAGAAGGCTCTGCTGGGGAATCCGATGGAAGACGCAGCTGTGGAAGGCAGGGGGTGCCACAGGATCTCACCATAAATACTGTCTGTGTCGAGAGGGGAAGTGTGTTCATACACCTTCATCTACACTTGTAGGTTGTGTGAAAAACCCGGCAGGAGGATGACGACCAACAAGGGCACGCCAGTGCCAGGGCACTGGGAGGAAACTGGCTGGAGCCCTGCACCCCTTAACCTTTCCATGTAAGAGTGAGTGGCCGGGGCCACCACTGCCCGACCTACACGCCACTCGATCTGACGGCATTGGGAACCAGGCACCTGCTCAGGGCATGGCCAAGAGAGGGGGCAGCTCCAGACATCAGACCACGCCATGCCACCCAAACCTTCCATGGCCCCAGTTCAGAAAGAATCAAAATGTGAAATGTCTGACATCTCAGAGGTGAACTCTAGTCCTCATCTGACTACAGATAAACTAAAAGCAAACAAAAAAAAATCAAAGCAATATTCAAAAGGCAATGAAAAGTGAGAATGCAGGGGTGTGAATGTGATAAGACCAGAAGGGCGAGAAACAGCCCAAACATCCTAGCCTTCCCCAGAGAGGCCACAGTGTCGCCTCGCCAGGCCCACCCAGAGTCTGAGAAAAGCCTCCAAGTGGCCTTTCAAGGCTGACGTTTCCCTCGAGCCGATGCTGGCCTGGCATAAGGCGAGTATTCACGCACCTGCTTCAGCTGGCCCCTCAAGCGGTCTTCCGTGACGCCCAGGGCCCGCATGCCCCGTGCCCGACACGCCGCCTGCAGCTCCTTGACGTTCAGGCTGTCCACCCCTTCCTCAGCAATCAGCTAGAAAACAAAGCAGTGAATTATCATCCGGGACAGCTGCTGGTGGGTCACCGTGTCTATGTGAACACCCTCCAGAGTAACAGGTTTTGCCAAGCAAGAATCAAACCACTGCCACCAAAGCCCAGGTCTGGGTCAGAAGTGGCTGGAACCCTGTGACGGAGGGTCAGGATCTTGGGAAGTGCAGAACGGCCACGGCCAATCCCCTGAGACAAAAAAGTCTACCTCCACCCCTCTGTCCACCTCCACCCCTCTGTCCACCTCCACCCCTCTGTCCACCTCCACCCCTCTGTCCACCTCCACCCCTCTGTCCACCTCCACCTCTCTGTCCACCTCCACCTCTCTGTCCACCTCCACCTCTCTGTCCACCTCCATCCCTCTGTCCACCTCCATCCCTCTGTCCTGATGGCAGAACCAGCCCCACCCTGGCTACTCCTGCCCCTGATGTTTCTCCTGATGCCCCCAGTCCACCATCTGCCAAAGTGTGCCCAGGATGGAAAAGAAAGAAGGACAGAAGGAGAGGGAACCAGATGCTCTGAAGATACATCCTAACCCCATACCTAAAGAGCCCCTCTCCTCTGCTCAGCCCAAGGTCACTGTGACCCCAAATGGAAAAGCAAACAGGAGTCCCAGAGATAGAGGACACCAAGGCATACAGGGAGCAACAGGTGAAGAGAGACACGGAGAAGTAATGACAGCCACCGCTAGGCAGATGCTGGCAACAGGGCTCCGACGCCAGGACTCTGCAGCAGGGCCCACCATTTTAGAGTTCACTCCACCTCACAACCACCCTGTGGGGTAGGCAGTACCACCACCTCCACTTCTAAAACCAAACTTGACGTAACTGTGGACACACAACCAGTTTTAACAACTAACAGAGCTCCTGTGCATAAGATGCGTCCCCTAGCGTAATGAGCACATGCCACCCACCCAGTCAAGACAGAGGCCACCTTCCCCAGCTCCCAGTGCTGCCCGTTCAGACACGCTTGTCTCCACATCTGCAGCTGTCACCTGGAGTGCTCTCTGAACAAGATCATGCAGGACGTCACCTCTGGGGTTCCTTGAGGACCCACTGGGGGTGCTGTGGGTGTGCCGGGTTAGGCCTCTCACTGCCACGCAGCATTCCACGGCATGCGTGCCCTCCTTGGCCCAACCCTTCGCCCACCGAGCTGGGCTCCTCCGGTTGGTCAGGAATTAAGCTCTTTCTGTCTGCTTTCTCCTCCCTGGCCTCCTGTGGGCTGGCTGACCTCTGTTGGATTTCGCTCTGGGGGTCTGAGTCTCTGTGCAGCATTTTCAGTGTCGCTCTGCGGATCGCGACACACAATCCACGGGCGCAGCTCACCATAGTGCAGTGGGGTCGGCGCTCCACCACGAAGGCAAGCGCTGAAGCCTCCCCTCCGTCTGTTCTCAGATGTCGCCTCCACTGCATCGTCACCTCCACCGCACTGCGGAGCACGTCCCTCAGCCCCGCTCGCTACAGAAGGCGCAGGGAGAGCGCAGCCCACTGTGCCGACCCTCACTCTGGTTGCTGGGAACTCTTCCTGCTGCCACGAGGTACTTTCTCTTACTGTTTCCTCTCTGGTCGAGGAGCTTCCCTCAGCCCTTCCTTTAGGGGAGGTCTGCTGGTGACAGTCGCAGCTTCCTTCCCTCTGATACTGCCTTGGCTCCCCGTCATTGCTGTATTTTTGCTGGTGATAGATCCTGGGTTAACAGTTCTTTTAACAATTGAAAAATAATGCTCCACGTCCTGTGGTCTCCACAGTTCCTGATGAGAAATCCATTGTCATTCAACTTTTCCCCTAATAGTAAAGATGCCGTTCTTGGCCAGGCACAGTGGCTCACGCTGGTAATCCCAACATTTTGGAAGGCCGAGGTGGGAGAATCACTTGAGCCCAGGAGTTCCAGACCAGCTTGGGCAACATAATAGTAAAACCTCATCTCAGGCCGGGCGCGGTGGCTCAAGCCTGTAATCCCAGCACTTTGGGAGGCCGAGACGGGCGGATCACGAGGTCAGGAGATCGAGACCATCCTGGCTAACACGGTGAAACCCCATCTCTACTAAAAAATACAAAAAACTAGCCGGGCGAGGTGGCGGGCGCCTGTAGTCCCAGCTACTCGGGAGGCTGAGGCAGGAGAATGGCATAAACCCAGGAGGTGGAGCTTGCAGTGAGCTGAGATCCGGCCACTGCACTCCAGCCTGGGTGACAGAGCGAGACTCCGCCTCAAAAAAAAAAAAATAGTAAGACCTCATCTCTACAAGAAAAATAAACAAAACTAGCCAGTGTGGTGGCACATGCCTGTGGTCCTAGCTACTCGGGGGGCTGAGGTGGGAGGATGGCTTGGTTCCGGGAGGTCAAGGCTACAGTGAGTTGAGATTGTGCCACTGGACTGCACTCCAGCCAGGGCAACAGAACAAGATACCATCTCCCCCAAAACCCAAAAAAAGACCTGGCATTCATAAATGAAACAACCCCCCCCCCACACACACACGTATGCGTGCACACACATACACAGACACACACACACACACGATGCCTTTCTCTCTTTGTCTTAAAACTATTGTCTTCAGGGTTCATTAGTTTGATGTGACTTGGTGTGAATTTATTTGGATTTATCTTATTCAGGGTACACTCAGCTTCTGACATTTGCAGATTTACATCTTTAACTAAGCCTGGGAAGTTTTCAGTCAGCCATTATTTCATGAGGTACTCTTTCAGCCCTGCTTTATCCTTTCTCCCCCGGAACATCAGATAACACAGATGGTCAACACCTGCTACAGCACAGGCTGTGGGGCTCTGTTCAACGTTTTCTACTATTTTCTCTCTGTTGTTCAAATGGGTAATTTCTATCATTTTATCTTAAAGTTTACTCGTTCTGTACTTTATCTTCTCCATTCTGCTGTTGACCCCACCCAGGTTTTGACTTTGGATACTGTATTTTTCATTTGGTTCTTCTTCTTTAATTTTTTTTTTAAGAGACAGAGTCTCCTTCTGTTGCCCAGGCTGGAGTGCAGTGACACAATCATGACTCACTGCAAGCTCAATCTCCCAAGCTCAAGCAATCCTCCCGCCTCAGCCTCCTGAGTAGCTGGAGCTACAGGCGCAAGTCATCACGCTCAGCTAATTTTAAAATTTTTTTTGTAGAAGTGGGGGTCTCACTATGTTGCCCAGGCAGGTCTCAAACTACCGGGCTCAAGGAATCCTCCCACCTTGGCCTCCCAGAGTGCTGGGATTTTATAGATGTGAGCCACTGCACCTGGCTTTAGTACCTTCTCTGAATATCTTTTAATATTAATATTTAAAAATATCTTTTCTTCTCTTTCTTTGCCAAGATCTATTTTTCATGTGTTTTACTCTGTTGTGGCTTTTGTAGCTCTGCACTGCTGGCTGTTTGAGGCCCAGGTGCAGGGTGTCTAACTGTCATCTCAGGGTTGGTACCAGGCGTTGCCTTTTCTCATTCACTGACACCTTCCTGCTTCTTGAATCTAAATCTGACTTCCAATTTGTCGCAGCTGACCTCCTCTGGTGTATGGTGGCATGGGCGGTGGGTATTCTAATTTGCACAGAGTTTGCAATTGATGATCTGGCATCTACTAATCCCAGGGCCAAGCTAACAAGGCCAAAGCTGTTTCCACCTCCCTGTGGTCCAGCTTTCAAGGACCAACCACAAACCCTAACGTCTGTTTCCCTTCCTGCCCAGACATGTCTCCACCTGCTGCATACAAGGAAGGCAGGCATCGTCCCCCCGAGCTTACTGCTCCCCATGGGTGTGGAGGCTTTGTGGGGACCAGTGACAGGGAAGCTGTGGGTAACACATTTCTCTCAATGGCACTGACCTCTCCATGTTGTCACTCACTCACATCCATAAGCTAAATCCTAGGCATATTTTAGAAGTGGTGGGAGCGCTGCCTCATAAGAAGTGCAAGCTCCCCACCCAGCCTCCACAGACATCTGCGGGAGAGCGGGGCTGCTCGCTACCGCTGGGAGCAGGTGTGGGGGAGTTCCAGCTCTCACAGGTGCCTCTCCTAGCAGGAGGGCAGAAGCGTCTCAGTACTGTCTCCCACCTGGCTCCCACTGGCACAATGGTAGACGTGGCCTTGTTCCTGCTGGGCAGTGGTCAAAGTTCCAACTCTCCGCTGGGTCCCAAAGGCCACCTCAGCGGTGGGGAAGTGTGGCGGATACACTATCAGATGAGAGGAAAGCTCAAGCCCCCCCGCCTGGTCTCCACTGACACTACAGGGGCTGGCCCCCCTCAGCCTTCTCTGACACCATCCCCGCCAGGGCTAGGGTGCCTGCTGTGTCCCAGCAAGGGCAGGATACAGGCTTCCCACATGGCCTTGCCTTGATTCGTAGAAATGACCGGCCCTCAACCTGCTCACCAGAGATGCAGGCATTCCCTTCCTGGAAGAGGCCAACACTGCCCTGAACCTCTTTATCTTCCATAGACAAAGCCCGCATTCAGGAAAAACTAAACACTGCAAACAAAATCAAAAGGGAAAGCAAAAGAAAAAGGCCTACGGATCACCCAGTTATTAATCAATGTGAACTAGGGTTAGTGCATTCAAGAAGACAAATGACAAAACGAAGTTTTACCTGAGAACTGAAATCTTAAATTAAGAGCTCCTAATATGTTTTTTTTTTTTTCTGAGACAGTCTTGCTCTGCCGCCCAGGCTGGAGTGCAGTGGCCAGATCTCAGCTCACTGCAAGCTCCGCCTCCCGGGTTTTACGCCATTCTCCTGCCTCAGCCTCCTGAGTAGCTAGGACTACAGGCGCCCGCCTCTCGACGCCTGGCCAGTTTTTTGTATTTTTTAGTAGAACACGGGGGTTCACAGTGTTGCCAGGATGGTCCTCGATCTCCTGACCTCGTGATCCACCCGTCTCGGCCTCCAAAGTGCTGGGATTACAGGCTTGAGCCACCACGCCCGGCCAACAGCTCCTAATATGAATGAAAGAGTAATTCAGCCGGCACACGTGGCGTCAGCACACCCTTGTAAGTTCCCAGCCTCTGACGTTGGGACCAAGGTGGGCAAATCACTTGAGGTCTGAAGTTCGAGGCCAGCCTGGCCAACGTGGTGAAACCCTGTCTCTATAAAAAATACAAAAAATAGTCGGGCATGGTGGCGGGTGCCTGTAAGCCTAGCTACTCCAGAGGCTGAGGCAGCAGAACTGTTTGAACCCAGGAGGTGCCGGTTGTAGTGAGTTGAGATCTCGCACTGCACTCCAGCCTGGGCAACAAGATTGAAACTCCGTCTCAAAAAAAAAAAAAAAAAAGGAGTAATCAGACCCAGAAGGAGGGCATCGCCCTGAAAGCACAAAAAGGCATGAAACACAGTCAAGCGCGTGCGATGGATGGGACAGGGCAAAGGGGCAAACGGACCCTCGATGAGGCCCCTCACGGGAAGAGAGAGGCACGGAGGCGCTGTCATCAATAAGCAGGATGAACACAAAGACAGACACACCTAAGCAAGTTATTATAAAACGGATGAAATCCCAACACAGAGAGATCATCCGAGAAGCTGCCAGAGAAAAGACATCCATCTTCAAAGGATCTGCAATCTTCAAGTGGCAAGACTCCTAGTGAGCTTATTTTCCATTGTTCAGCATCTTCCGGAGTTTCTACAATAAGGACATGCTGCTTTTGTCATCAGGAAAAATAAAAAGGTAAAACACCATAGCTGCGGCGCAGTGCGGCCGGCTTACCTTGTCGTCTGCTTTTATGGAGCGCAGCCGCATGGTGAGCTGGAAGCGCAGGAAGTTGTTGGTGCCGATGGACTGTAGCTCCAGCAGCTTGCACAGGGCCACCAGCTGCGGCCGTGTCAGGTTGTCCAGGGTAAGCTCATCCTCAAATAATTTGGAAAAACGCATGATTTCCTCATTGCTGGGCCTCTCCCCCGTCTCCCGGATCTGTGGAAGTGGTCACAAGGGTCACCCCTGGGGAACGTGCCCACCCGGCTCCCTCCCACGACCAACCACATTCCCAAAAGGTGCTGCCTCTCATCCTCAGGGACTCAAACCACTGACTTCTTTTTTTGTTTTTTTTTTGAGACAGGGTCTCGCTCTGTCGCCCAGGCTGGAATGCAGTGGTGTAATCTCGGTTCACTGCAACCTCCGCCTCCTGGGTTCAAGCGATTCTCCTGCCTTAGCCTCCCGAGTAGCTGGGATTACAGGCTGCGCCACCACGCCCAGCTAATTTTTGTATTTTAGTAGAGATGGAATTTCACCATGTTGGCCAGGCTGGTCTCAAATGATCTGCACGGCTCAGCCTCAAACTACTGACTTCTGACTCGAGTGCTGGGCTAGCCTGGGGAGAGGTGGCGTCTGGCCTCTGGACCTCTCCTGCCTGAGCCAGCAAAGCTGAGGCTGCTGTCTGCTAGGGGAGAGGCCCGGGCCTACAGGCTGCTGCATGCAGGTCCTGTGATCCTCTCTCTGCCACAAAAGTGTCCGGGACCCTGCTGCTCTGGGGCAGGAAGACGTGCACCCGTATGCACCCATATCTCCCACAGATGACTGCCTGAGCTTTGGGGGAGGGGTGGCCATCTAGCTCTTTAGGGAGAGCTAGATTCCCTTAGCACAGATCACTCAGAGCCCTTTGGGTGACCCTCTGCGGTTCCTCCCACCTGAGGGACAAGCCACCAGCTCAGTCTCTGCCAAGAGCTGGGTTAGGAGGGTCCCTAGCAGAGAGGACAGATGAGGGAGAACGAGCCTGACTTGGTGCCCAGCTCAAATCGTAACATGCAGGATGCCAGCTCTAAGACACGGTTTCAGGTGTGCTCCTGGGGGCCGCCCTACGCAGCACACCAAAATGTGGTTGACCGCAAGCACATCCTTCTTGGCAGCTGGGCAGCCCAGGAAAGGTTGGGACGGGCCCCTCCTCCCGCTCTGCAAGGTGCAACATCCTGGGAGAGGCTCCCAAAGCATGGCTCCCCCTAGAACATCTTGCTGGAACTACCACCCACTCCTTGGGGGGCTCAACAGCCCCATGGCTGTGCCGCCTCCTCCCGAGAGGCTTCTCTGTGGTTAGGCCTTGGCCTGGCAGTCTTTTCTGTCAAGGGTCAGATAGCAAGTATTTCTAGCTTTGCAGCCATGGAAACCACTCGCCTCTGTGCTGCAGGGGGAAATCCCCACAGACAATGCACACGCATGGCTGGAGTTTCTAGCCCTAGGTTTAAGCTCTTCCTGCACTTCAGACATCCTTCTGACTCCAGTGTCCCAAGTCCCTCAAGCCAACGACACTGGCCTCGTCGGCCCCATCTAGTCCTCAGGGATCTCGTCCATGGCACCCACCCTCTCCCCCATCCTCACCTCACTGGCCACACGACCACAGGAAACCTCGAGGGCTGCTCCTCCTCTAGAGCCCCCACTGCTCCCACAGTCCAGGCCTCTGACCAGCCCCTGGGACCTGTGACCTTCTTGACTGAGTCCAGCCAGAAGGCAGTGCCCAGCAGAGGAGCCCAGCCAAGTCACCTACACCTCACAACATCAGCGTCTCAGGCCCCTCATGAGTCAGATTCTACTGCGCCCGGAGGACTGCAGGGTGACGAGACACAGACACCCGTGATTCTGAAGGCTGAGGAGGCGCAGCCACCACAGCTCAACTCACTGGGAGCTCAGGGGGGCCAGACTCCTGACACTCCACTGGCCCCCAACTGAGCCTCCTGGGTAAAGTCTCAAGCGCCAGCCAGCCACCTGGGGGAGCTCCACTCTGCTGAGCACAGCGAAGGGGAAAGAGAAAAGCAAGGAAGGCACCCTGGTGAGGTCACAGGGACTCAGACGCATCACAGCACCTTCTGGAAAAACACAGAGAAGTCTTTGGTGGCGCTGCCCTTGGCTGCCTTGTTCTTCAAGGCCATCTCTTCGATGGTGTCCTGGAGGAACTTGGCCAGCTCCAGCTTGACCCGAAGCTCCTTCTTCAGTCTCTCCTCCTGCAAGGGCAGAGAGGGCACTACACTCCAGGCCCCGGCCTGTCCAGCCAGCACCTACACCCTGGGGCCTCCTGGAGGGTGGGCTCAGGAGTGCACTCCAACTGCTCAGACTGTGGTTTGGGCAAGGAAAACATCTCACGTTTGTGCCCAACCCCCACCCCCAGAAACATTTCACAAAACACTGACTCATATAAGTGCAATACATTCTCAAACCCTTTTATTTCATGGTTTCAAAAAAATACCCATGTGTGCCGGGCGCGGTGGCTCAAGCCTGTAATCCCAGCACTTTGGGAGGCCGAGATGGGCAGATCACGAGGTCAGGAGATCGAGACCATCCTGGCTAACACGGTGAAACCCCGTCTCTACTAAAATACAAAACTAGCCGGGCGTGGTGGCGGGCGCCTGTAGTCCCAGCTACTCGGGAGGCTGAGGCAGGAGAACGGCGTGAACCCGGGAGGTGGAGCTTGCAGTGAGCTGAGATCCGGCCACTGCACTCCAGTCCGGGCGACAGAGCGAGACTCCGCCTCAAAAAATACCCATGTGGGCCAGGCACGGTGGCTCATGCCTGTAATCCCAGCACTTTGGGAGGCCAAGGTGGGTGGATCACCTGAGGTCAGGAGTTCGAGACCAGCCTGGCCAACATGGCAAAACCCCGTCTCTACTAAAAACACAAAAATTAGCCAGGCATGCACACCTGTAATCCCAGCTACTTGGGAGGCTGAGGCACAAGAATCTTTTGAACCCAGCAGGTGGAGGCTACAGTGAGTTGAGACTGCGCCACTGCACTCTAGCCTGGGTGACAGAGTGAAACTCCGTCTCAAAAAACAAAACAAAACAAAACAAACAAACAAACAAACTCGTGTGATCCCCTAAAGCAAGGGTTGGCACACTTTCCATTAACAGGCTAGACAGGAAAGCATTGGCCTTCATGGGCTGTGTGGTCTAAAACAACTGCTTAATTCTGCTGGTGCCTCACAGACAAGACACATGACTGGGCATCGCAGGTTCCCACAGGGGACTGAGAACAGGCAGGGTCCAGATCTGGCCTGTGGGCTACAGCTGGCTGACCCTGCCCCAGATGGACCTCACAACTCCCCTACAGCATGAGGAACACTGGTCTAGAAAACCTGTATTTTAAAACACATTGAGCTGGAAGCAGTGGTTCACACCCGTAATAACAACACTTTGGGAGGTCATGGCAAGAGGATTACGTGAGCCCAGGAGTTTGAGACCAGCCTGGGCAACATAGCAGATCTTGTCTATAAAAAACAAAAAAAATTAGTCCGGCATGGTGGCTTAGCCTGTAGTCCCAGCTATTCAGGAACTAAGACAAGAGGATCACTTGAGTCCTCTTGTGAGACTGCAGTGAGCAGTGATCGCGCCATTGCACTCCAGCATGGGTGACAGGGCAAGACCTGTGTATGGTGGCACATGCCTATAATCCCAGCTACTTGGGAGGCTGAGGCAGGAGAATCTCTTGAACCCGGCAGGCAGAGGTTGCATGCAGTGAGACAAGATCGCACCACTGTACTCCAGCCTGGGTGACAGAGTGAGACTCTGTCTCAAAAATAAATAAATAAATAAATAAATAAATAAATAAATAGAAACAAATCCAAAACCCAGCATCCACTAAATAATTATCGCATAGCACAAGGACGATATGAAGATACATAAAGTCTCAAAAATATCTAGCACTTGAAATAGTCACAAACAAGGAAGCTACCACAATGAATTTCAGACTCGTTCTAAAACAAGCAGTTGGGATGCCGCCCTCACCTTGATGGACTGAGTCTCAAATGTGGATGGCAACATGTTGGGGAAGAGCTTCACAGCAACAGGCAGCAGAAACTCCATGAACGGCACCACCACGAACACGAGGAATGGCACCAGGCGGAAGAGGTCAGCACAGATCCGGAGAAACTGGAAAGGGGTGGAATCCATCAGAGGGGAGCAGAGCACATGTGGCAACAGGGGCAAGGGGTGTGAGTATTTCTCCTATAACAGTTTACAGGCACAACCTCAGGCAGCGACTCACAGGACCCACTGAGGACTCTAAGTTCTAGAACTACTCAGCAGACCACTCCCGAAACCCACTTTTTTCTCAGGGTCCAAAGCAAGTACCAGCAGCCTCCAGAAAAGCAGGGTATAGTGCTGACACCAAGGGCCACTGGGTGCTCCCGGCGATCCGGTCCTCCAAGGACACTGGCCAGCAATCCAGGCTCGGGGACCAGCAAGTGAGGGTTGCAGGCTGAGGACTGGGCATGACTAGAGTAGTGAGGGGTCACCAGGATGGGCTGACCCATACCTTCTCCTGGAGGGTGCTCTAGAAGGAGGGCTTCTCTTGTGTTTCCTAAGACTATACTACAAAGCAATCATTAGGAAAAAACCCAAGTATTTCATTGACATAAACAAACTAGTGCTTGATGCCATTAAAGAAACACCCAATTTGAAACAATCAGAAATCCCTGTGAAGCCTGAACAACTGCTGGAAAACAGCATGGGTGATGCTGCCCCTCCTCGGTGCTGCTCACATGGGTCCTTTGGCCAAGGTGTTCCGTGTAGTTCCTACGTTCCCACTGGCAATAAGTGAGCATTCCCAGGGAGACGCCCTGAGAGCAGCAATGTCCTCCTCCTCATCAGCCTCTTTCTCCCGACCCTGCATTCATGGAGCCAGCCTCCACTCTCATGAACACAAAACAGAAGCTGCCTAACTCTCCTACCTGTCATCTGTAGGAGGGGAGAACCCTGCCTTCCTGTACATTCATTTTTCTATTTATTATTGCACTGGACCCATGGACTCCTATATTTTTTCACTGATTTACAATTTACGGCTGTCTTTATTCCCAAACGGTGCCATATTTGGGCAGGACATATCCTTAAAGCTGGCACATGTGTTTTTTGATATGCCTCATTAATTTTTTTAGCAGTTCTACTGAGGTGTAATTTATATACCATAACATTCACCTATTTTAAATAAATTTGATGATTTTTGGTAAATTTATACATTGTGAAGTCATCACTAAAATCCAAATTTACAACTTTTTTTTCTTTGGAGATGGCATCTAGCTCTGTCACCCTGGCTGAAGGGCAATGGTGTGATCTTGGATCATTGTATTTTCACCTCCCTGGTTCAAGCGATTCTCCTGCCTCAGCCTCCCAAGTACCTGGGATTACAGACATGCGCCACTAAGCCCAGCTAACTTTTTAATATTTTTGGTAGAGACAGGGTTCACCATGTTGGCCAGGCTGGTCTCAAGCTGCTGACCTCAGGTGATCTGCAGCGCTGGCCTCCCAAAGTGCTGGGTTACAGGCGTGAGCCACCGCACCCAAACAAGAAAATAACTTCTTAAATGTTTTAAACACAAAAGCAGAACTACAAATCCCATCCTCTTAGAGCACATTTAAGTGCACAGGATTATCTTTATTTTTTTTAATTTTTTTGAGACCGAGTCTCGCTCTGTCTCCAGGATGTAGTGCGGTGGCGCGATCTCAGCTCACTGCAACCTCTGCCTCCCGGGTTCAAGTGATTCTCCTGCCTCAGCCTCCTGAGTAGCTGGGATTACAGGCGCCTGCCACCATGCCCGGCTAATTTTTGTACTTTTAGTAGAGGCGGGGTTTCACCATGTTGGCCAGGATGGTGTCGATCTCTTGACCTCCTGATCGGCCCGCCTCGGCCTCCCAAAATGCTGGGATTACAGGCGTGAGCCATGGCGCCTGGCCATGATTATCTTTAAAAAGGAAGGCTGGTGCCGGGTGCAGTGGCTCATGCCTGTGATCCCAGCACTTTGGGAGGCCAAGGCAGCAGGACTGCTTGAGGTCAGGAGTTTGAGACCAGCCTTGGCAACACAGTGAGATCCGGTCTCTACAAAAAAATTTAAAAATGAGCCTGGTATGGCAGCATGTATCTGTGGTCCCAGCTACGTGGGAGGCTAAGGTGGGAGGATCCCTTATGCTTGGGAGGGCTGAGGCTTCGGATAGCTATGAGGGTGCAATTGCATCCAGCCTGGGTAGGGGAGCGAGATCCTATCTCAAAAATAAAAATAAGTAAATAAATACTAGAGCCACACAAACGTGATATAAACCCCAAGAGTTAGAAACCATGAGGTGTTCTTGGGAGGGAAGGATGGAGCGGACAGGAGATGAGGCTGCACCTGGGAGGGTGGACTTGATTCTCAAACAGGGCTGCACTCTGCGGCCCATGGTGTCCCATGGCTATCACAGAAGCAAACAGTATCTGTGCTGAAGAAAACTAGCTCACCACCTACATCATACAAGGTGTACCCCTCTGAAGTGAGATTCCATCACTTTTAAATTAAAAAAACTAACTAAAAATAAACTAATCGAGCTTTTAGACTTAAAAACACAGGCACTGAAAATAAAACCTCAGTGGCTGCATTAAATAAGATTACTTCAGCTGAAAAGAAAATGAGTAAAATAGAGAGAAAACATCTAGATTGCAGCCCCGAGACAAAGACAGAAAATGGAGAATCTTTTCACAGCAGGAGCTGGTGCACCAGAGGCCAAACCAGGAGCCCCAGAGCCTGGGCACTGGTGAGTGAGCAGGTTCTACGACAGATGGCAGATGTGGAACCTTGGGGTCAGGAGCACGGATCCCAACAATAAAAACAAACTCACCCAGAGAGACACACACAGCCCTCCAGACAAACCTGGAAGCAATAAGACAGACAGGGCCTGCGCCTGCACCAGAAGTGCAACTGTGCCGATGCAGACCCCTCCCTGGAAACAGCAGCGGGGAGGGGGAATGGCATCGAGAGGGTCAAGAGTGGGTGGAGGTGTGTGCTGAAAACTGCTGGTGGGAAAGAGGTGAAACATGAGCAGACGGTGTTGCAATTCAATTCAGTGGCTAGGTGCGCCTTTCCATAGGTGTGGTGTTATGACAGGTATTAGTTCCTGGCTCAACTGCCCTTGTTACAGTCTTTCGTGATAATATTAGGTGTGTCAGGCCTCGGGGGCGGGCCTCTGACCTCCCTACCCTCCTTTCACCTGCCCTCAGGCAGGTCACTAATCTTCCCAGCTTCTTGACTATGGGTTTTAAGACCCTCCCTAAAGAGGGTTCTGCCCTATGCCCTGAGGAAAGGAATGCCCAAGAGGACTGGTTCAAGGAGCTTCCAGAAAGCTGAATACGGTAGAGGTTCACCGGGAGTTGCGACCCGGGAAGCATGGAAGCTCCATGCCCCTTCCCTGTACATACCTTGCCTTATGGTCTCTTCACCTGTATCCTTTGCACTATCCTTTATACTAAACTGATAAGTGTTTCCCTAAGTTCTGTGAGCCACTCCAGCAAATTAATCGAACCCAAAGTGGGGGTGGGGGTGCCATCACACCTCATGTAGCCCATAAATACATGTACCTACTATGTACCCATAAAAATAAAAAATTAAAACAATTTAAAACAAAGAGGGGGCCAGGCATAGTGGCCCATGCCTATAATCCCAGCACTTTGCGAGGCCAAGGCAGGTGGATCACTTGAGGCCAGGAGTTTGAGGGCAGCCTGGCCAACATGGTGAAAACCCTCTCTACTAAAAATACAAACATTAGCCGGGTGTGATGGTACATGCCTGAAATCCCAGCTACTCAGGTGGCTGAGGCAGGAGGATCACTTGAACCCAGGAGGCAGAGGTTGCAGTGAGCCAAGACTGTGCCACTGCACTCAAGCCTGGGCGACAGAGTGAGACTCTGTCTCAAAAAATAAAAATAAAAACAAAGAGGGGTTGGTGGGAACCTAACTTGAAGCCAGTCTGTCAGAAGTTCTGAGAGGCCTGGACTTGAGACTGGTGGGTGGCATCTTGGGGACCGAGTCCTCATCCTGTGGGATCTGGTGTTATCTCCGGGTAGATGTTGTCAGAACTGAATCAGAGGACACCCAGCTGGTGTCTGCTGTGTGGTCTTCTACGTGGATGACTGTTGCAGTGGAGGGGAGATGAAATACACCGGTAAACCGAGTTTTTCCTAGGCAATAGGTTTTTTTCTCTACCAAACAGAAAGCAAGCCCTAAAAATAACTTTCAAACAATCTATAGAGTGAAAAGAATTTGGGCACGGCCCAGCACGGTGGCTCACACCTGTAATCCCGACATTTTAGGAGGCTGAGGTGGGAGGACTGTTTAAGCCCAGGAGTTTGAGACCAGCCTGGGCAACAAAGTGAGACCCTGGATCTATAAAAAACAATTAGCCAGGTGTGGTAGTACAAGCCCGTGGTCCCAGATACTTGGGAGGGTGAGGCGGGAGGATCGCCCATGCCCCGGAAATTGTGCTACTGCACTCCAGCCTGGGTGATACAGCAAGAAAAAAAAGAAAGGACTGGACGTGTCCCCATTACCTGCCTGCGCTCCCGGCGGGTCAGGGTGTGGCCGTTGAGGATGCGCCAGAGCATGCGTGCTGCGATCTTGGTGTCGATCCATAGCAGGCGGAAGCCATGGTAGTAGTGCTTCAGCTCGTCCAGCACCCTCTGCGTCAGGGACTTCTTCACCACCACCTCTACGGGGGGGCTGTACACTGGGCCACCTTCCTCCAGCTTCTTGTTTTTGTCCTTCAAGGACTTGAGGGACTTCTCTACTACCGAGTCATCGCCAACAGGGCGTGAAGAGTGCCAGCCGCGCACAGGAAGGCACCGAGGTCCCATGACCACAAAACCCACAGAGGTAGAGGTCCATGGCACTCCCAACACTGTGTGAAGGCACTCGGGTCTCAGAGTCCAACAGCTGAGGTGATCGCCTCTGAAGGATGGGTACACAGGGTGGATGGAAGTGCAGCAGCCAAATGGAACATTCCTTGAAAAGGGAAGAGTAGAAAACAGTAGTAAGAGCCAGGACTAGCCTTTGACAGCTCAGCACCAAACACCAACAGCAGCAAAACCCACATGCTCCGTGCCATGCTATGTCACAACCACACACAATAATCCCACCTACTTCCTGATGTTTGCACTGCCCCTGGGGAGCCCTTCGGAAGGGAGGCCAGGACAGCGTGCAGCCCCCTCAGCCCCACACCTCGTCAGACAGCAGTATGGGCTCGCTGATCCCCACAGCAGGGCGGGCAGGGCAGACACAAACACAATCAGCAAAGGATGGATCCCTGGGTGGGTCTCCCAGGCCCACTCCCAGAGACGTGGGGAGGTGGGGTGCATTGCTTTGGCACTTTGTGGGGGAATGGAGGGCAGAGTAGAGACTTTGTTGACTTTGGAGGTCTTCTCCTCCAACAAGTGACTTTCCGGAAAGACCCATGGCTCTTGAGCAAGACCTGCAGATCAGTAAGGGTGCTCCCTGACCTCAGATCTCTACACTAGCTGCCTGCAGGCACCGGAGCAAAACAGCAAAATCCAAAGAACAAGGCCCAAGGCCCATCTCCTCCTCCTCTATGCACCTGTCCACTGTGGCACCAGCAGGCTCTGAGATCAGAGCCTCACACCTGCCCCCTTGCCTGGACATCCCTAGCTCACGTCCTTGCTTCACTCAGACCTCCCTGACCACTGCACCGCTCTGGCTTCTCATCCACAGTGCTGCCTCCTAGCGGGTGCCCTGCTGACATCTGGCCATCTTAAGAGACCAGGTGCACACTGTGTGCACCACACTTGCTTTCTCCCAACTGGAATGTGGGTCTGCGAGGGCCAGAGAGCAGGCTCGAGGCCTCACAGGCGGCAGCGGGAGGCTGGCACTAACCCAGACCCATCTCAGTCCAAGCTGCATCGGCCCCAGCAGCCGCCTGTGCCGTATCCATCACAGAAAGGCCTTGAGGAGGCCACTGCAGCCCAAGCATCTGCAGCACAGACTGTGCCTGGCCCAGAACCTATGGTTTGTGTGCAACACAGAGACCATCATTTGACTGCAGCGTGGTGCCACAACACCATTTACAGTCCAAAATTCAAACAGCTGACCTGTGCGAGGCCCTTTCAGGCTCACGATCTCCTGCGTGTCTTGCCTGGCACACTAGAAATTCCCCTGCAATTGGGCACAAATCCCCCCTGGGTGGCCCGAGCTCACCTAAAAGGCCATGTGTGTCACATAACTTCACATCAGCTCCTCCTGCTTCCATCAGCTCTCCGTGCCTGGCCTGATGCCAGCGGCAAAGCCCGAGTTCCAGAGCAGACTGTTGGAGCTCAAATTCCAGCTCCACTACTTACTGCTGTGTGACCTTGACTGAGTAATTTAACCTCTCTGTGCTTTGGAAGCATTCCTCGTGAATTCGTGTGTTAACAGATACTAAGTACCAGGACGGTAACTGCGACATGGGAACACCCACCAACGATGTGGCTCCTGTGATTACCCCCGCCTCACAGCCTCCGAGAAGCCACCGATCAGAGCTGGAAGCCAGGCAGGGACTCTCAGGACTCGCTGCTTGTCTCTCAGATGGGGATCCTGGGGGCCTGCAGACACAGGCCTGCCTCGGCTTGCAGCCCGGAGAGGGCAGTGCGACTGGTGCAGGGCACTGTCAGCCCAGGGCAGCTTAGAGTGAGCACACACCAGGATCAGAAGCCCAGGCAGCAGGGGCTCCTCTCTGTACCAGTAATGGTCTGGGATCTCCCACAAGAACTCTCCCAGGCTCAGAGTCTTCCCTCAATTACAGACATGCAAACCCAACACTGACCTCATGGAAAGGTTCTCAAGAATACGGGAAACAGACACATGGAAGGTGCCTGGTGGACACCAGTGAGGCCTGGGAGGGGCAGAAAGGGGGACAGGCACCCCCCCTTGGTCACCTCCCCAGTCCCTGTGAGGGCAGCTCCAGGCTCTCTCCAGGGTGGCCCAGCCCCACCCACCATGTCTCTAGGTTCTCCCCAGCTCTGGGGTCACCTCTGAGCCAGGAAGAGGTCCCTGAATCCACAGAGTCCTGAGTCAAGGCATGCCGAGGGCCGAGCCACACAGAATGCAGCAGAGCCCATGCAGGCTCAGACTGCCCCCTGGCCAGGCTGTGTTCCTTCTGTGAGGTGGGCTCACCTCCCAGTGTGGGTGACGACAGTGCCCATGCATGGGAACACACCTCCTCCCTACATCAAGCTAAATTACACAACTTTCCAACCCTCAGTTAGCAAGGAAGATGGTGGCTTCCACAAGAAGGCATGATGCCAGCAGTCACGGGGTGTTGACAGGCAAAGACGAAGACTCAAAAAAACAGACCAGGCAGAGAAGCACAAGGCGGACTCAGTGAAGGCAGGGAGCCATCCAGAGTTGGACACACCCACAGGGGCCTGGTCCTCACCACAGTAACATCCCCCGGCAAATCCCATCAGCATTCACACTAAGTACAGATTTAGAAACAAAAATAGCCTCACATCAGCTGAGGTCTCCCCACTGAATGAGATTCAGGTTTGCTGGGTCTCACAACTGCTGTCTGACAGTCTGCTTAGCCAAAGTCTGGGCGCTGCTTCTCTGCCTTTGTTTCTATGGGAAAGAAGGCTGGAAGCTGATACATAATGTCCATGATGTTCTCTTGGATCAAAACTACTCCGGCAGGGCGCAGTGGCTCACATCTGTAATCCCAGTGCTTTGGGAGGCCAACGTGGGTGGATCACTTGAGGCCAGGAGTTCAAGACCAGCCTGGCCAACATAGTGAAACCCTGTCTCTACTAAAACTACAAAAATTAGCAGGGCGTGGTGGCACACGCATGTAATCCCAGTTACTTGGAGGGCTGAGGCATGAGAACTGCTTGAAGCTGGGAGGTGGAGGCAGCAGGGAGGCAGAGGCTACAGTGAGCCAAGACTGTGCCACCGCACTCCAGCCTAGGTAACAGAGTGAGATTGTCTTAAAAAAAAACAAAAACTTAAAAAAAAACAAAAACCTCTATCAGCTGGGCACCATGGCTCACACCTATAATCCCAGCACTACACGAGGCCAAGGAAGGAGGGCTGCTTAATTCCAGGAATTCGACCCTAGCCTGGGCAACATAGTGAGAACCTGTCTCTACAGAGAAAAAAAAAAAAAAAAAAAAAAAAGGCCAGGCGTGGTGGCTCACGCCTGTAATCCTAGCACTTTGGGAGGCTGTGGCGGGTGGATCACAAGGTCAGGAGTTTGAGACCAGCCTGGCCAATATGGTGAAACCCTGTCTCTACTAAAAATACAAAAATTAGCTGGGCGTAGTAGTACACGCCTATCATCTCAGCTACTTGGGAGGCTGAGGCAGGAGAATCACTTGAACCTGGGAGGCGGAGGTTGCAGTGAGCCAAGATTGTGCCATTATACCCCAGCCTGGGCGATAGAGTGAGACTCCGTCCCCCGCTGCCCAAAAAAAATGATCCACCTACTTACCCTCAGAGATCTGGGCCATTTCAACTGAGGATTGCCTGCATCTGTAAAATACTGTTTTTTTTTTTTGTTTTTTGTTTTGAGACAGAGTCTCGCTCTGTCGCCCAGGCTGGAGTGCAGTGGCCGGATCTCAGCTCACTGCAAGCTCCGCCTCCTGGGTTTAAGCCATTCTCCTGCCTCAGCCTCCCAAGTAGCTGGGGCTACAGGCGCCCACCACCTCGCCCGGCTAGGTTTCTGCATTTTTTAGTAGAGACGAGGTTTCACCGTGTTAGCCAGGAGGGTCTCGATCTCCTGACCTCGTGATCCGCCCGTCTCGGCCTCCCAAAGTGCTGGGATTACAGGCTTGAGCCACCGCGCCCGGCCCTGTAAAATAACTGTTTAAAAAAACTAATGTAAATGGTTACCATTTATAGCTACTTATCTGGTGACTCCAGGTGTTTATACTGTGTGACCAAAATAAAAAGTAAAATTTTTTGGCTGCTGAAACATTACCACTATCCACAATTCTTTTTTTTTTGAGACACAGTTTTGCTCTGTCACCCAGGCTGGAGTGTAATGGCAAAATCTGGGCTCACTGCAACCTCCACCTTCCAGGTTCACAAAGTTTTCCTGCCTCAGCCACCGAGTAGCTGGGATTACAAGCATGTGCCACTACACCCAGCTAATTTTTGTATTTTTAGTAGAGATGAAGTTTCACCATGTTGGCCAGACTGGTCTCAAACTCCTAACCTCAAGTGATCTGCCTGCCTCAGCCTCCCAAAGTGCTGAGATTACAGGCATGAGCCACTGCACCTGGCCTCATCCACAATTATTATACATATATTTTTGAGACAGACTCTCCCTCAGTTGCCCAGCCTGAAGTGCAGTGGTGTGATCCTGGCTCACTGCAACCTCCACCTCTTGGGTTCAAGTGATTCTCCTGCCTCAGCCTCCCAAGTACCTGGGATTACAGGCGTGCACCATCACACCCAGTTATTTTCGTATTTTTAGTAGAGACAGGGTTTCACCATGTTGGCCAGGCTGGTCTTGAACTTCTGGCCTCAAGCGATCTGCCCACCTCAACTTCCCAAAGTGCTGGGATTAGAGACATGAGCTACTGTGCCTGGCCTCATCCATAATTCTTGATAAGTAAACAAGTCCATCAAAACAGCTGTACAGTCCTCATTGTTTAAATTTTCAAGTAGATGTTCAAAACTGGGAACTTTAAAAAAAGTTACGTGACTAAACTACAGCTTTTATGTTTTGTTGTTGTTGAGACGAGTCTCGCTCTGTAGCCTAGGCTGGAGTGCAGTGGCGCCATCTCTGCTCACTGCAAGCTCCGCCTCCCGGGTCCCAGTTCAAGCAATTCTCCCGCCTCAGCCTCCCAAGTAGCTGGGATTACAGGAACATTCCACCATGCCCAGCTGATTTTTTAATTTTTATTAGAGATGGGGTTTCACCATGTTGGCCAGCCTGGTCTTGAACTCCTGACCTCATGATCTGCCCACCTCAGTCTCCGGAAGTGTTGGGATTACAGGTGTGAGCCATCGTGCCCGGCCAGCTTTTGTTTTAGTATGAAATTTAAATGCTAAAAAGTTGCCTGACAAATTCAACATCCATTCCTAATAAAAACAGTAACAGACAGAACAAAGATTACTTAAACCCAAAAGCTAACATCATATGTCACAAACACTAGATTCTGTATTTTCTGCTATTGTGATACCGCATGACTGACTACAGCTGCTCTGACACAGACCTGGCTACTGAGCTAAGAACTGAAACCACCCCCGAAGCAGAAGCCCTGGGAAAGAAAAGGCAGACGATTACTGTGTACTAAGATCACAGCCATAAACTAAACCTGGGCTGCTACAAGAGCTAAACAAATAACAGGAAAGGGGTCAGATACAAGAAAATTGTACAACTTAGCAACTTACGGGACAGCAATAATCACTTAGAAAAGACAATGAAAAGAAATAGAAAATAATAAACATCTGGAAATTATCTAAAATGCAATGCATGTGGCCTATACAAAGAAAACAGGCCGGGTGCAGTGGCTCATGCCTGTAATCCCAGCACTTTGGGAGGCCAAAGTCAGGAGGATTGCTTGAGTCCAGGAGTTTGAAACCAGCCTGGACAACACAGTGAGATCCTGTCTACAAAAAATACTGAAAAGAAAAAAATTTAGCAAGGCATGGTGGTACATGCCTGTAGTCCCAGCTACTCAGCAGGCTAAGGTGGGAAAATGGCTTGAGGCTGGGAGATCAAAGCTGCAGTGAGCCATGATTGCACCATTGCACTCCAGCCTGGGCAATGAACGGAATGAGACACTGTCTCAAAAAAAAAAAAAAAAAAGTAATATTCCTTCCCAACTGCTTTGATGGGTTTAATGACACTTCAGTTACGATCCTAAAAAGACTGTTTTAGAAGTGAAATGGTTCAGCTCATCTAGAAGGACAGACAAACAATCAAAGGAAAGTCCAGAGAGACGAGGTTTGGGGGAACTGGTCCCCAGGGAGGAACACCTGCTGGAGAACTCACTAAAGAAAATAACGGGAGCAACTAGGTGTGGTAGCTCACGCCTGTAATCCCAGCACTTTGGGAGGTTGAGGTAGTTGGATCACCTGAGGTCAGGAGTTCAAGAAGAGCCTGGCCAATGTGGTGAAAATTTTGTATTTTCGTACTAAAAATGCAAAAATTGGCTGGGTGTGATGGCGGCGGCTCTAATCCCAGCTACTTGGGAGGCTGAGGCAGGAGAATCACTTGAACCCAGGAGGCAGAGGTTGCAGTGAGCCGAGATCACGCCACTGCACTCCAGCCTGGCGACAGAGCGAGACTGTCACAAAAAAAAAAAAAACAAAAAAACAAAAAAACAAAAAAATGCAACCTTAAGTAAAAAGATATAAGAAAACCAATTTTTTTTTTCTCATCCAAAGTTATAATAAAATTACGCTATTTGTGGACCTTAAAGTTGCAGTTTCTGCCAGGCATAGTGGCTCACACCTATAATCCCAGCACTTTGGGAGGCTAAGGTGGGTGGATCACGGGAGGTCAGGAGTTCAAGACCAGCCTGGCCAATGTGGTGAAACCCCATCTCTAATAAAAATACAAAAATTAGCCAGGTGCAGTGGAGCATGCCTGTAATCACAGCTACTTGGGAGGCTGAGGCAGGAGAATCACTTGAACCTGGGAGGCAGAGGTTGCAGTCAGCCAAGCATGTGCCACTGCACTCCAGCCTGGGTGACAGAGCAAGACTGTCTCAAAAACAACAAAAAAAAAAGTTGCAGTTTCAAAAGAACCAACAGACATTAAATGAGACTTGCTGTACACCAAAATACTGACACTGGACACTTTGAAGGTGCAGTGGCCAGTGCCCACTCCAACTGGGAGTCCAAAAATTAAATTCCATTTAATTCCTGTTAGGGGACAGGAAGACTTCTGTCCCCAGCCCTCCAAGTGCAACTGGGCACTGAGGTTAGGAATGTTTCTATACTTCCTAAAGATTAACTGAGGCATGTGACAATCATTTTCAAAATGGAAAGATAAAGGTTTAAAAGAAACAAACAACAGGAAAGTAGGATATGCTGTTTCCCTCAAAAGTCAAGAGTCACTGGTGACTCTCCACCATTTTCAAACCCTGTTTTCAAATAGACAGGTGCAGAGTGATACTGATTTACTCACAGGCAGCTCCTCAACCCCAGGGTGTTGGCACAGCTGAGATGAGCAGGATCCCCCGGACTACCTATAACAGGAACAGGGGAAAACAAATAAGTAGTAAATCAGGGATTTATACTGGTATCTTTTTTTGTTGTTGGTTTTTGGAGTTTCGCTTCTGCACCCAGGCTAGAGTGCAATGGCATGGTCTTGGCTTACTGCAACCTCCACCTCTTGGGTTTAATCGATTCTCCTGCCTCAGCCTCCTGAGTAGCTGGAATTACAGGTGCCCACCACCATGCCCAGCTAATTTTTGTGTGTGTGTGTGTGTGTGTTTTGTTTTTTGTTTTTTTTAGTAGAGATGGGGTTTTACCACATTGGCCAAGCTGGTCTCAAACTGCTGACAGGTGATCTGCCTGCCTTGGCCTCCCAAAGTGCTGGGATTGCAGGCATGAGCCACCGTGCCCAGCCTTTTGTTCATTTTTATTTATTTATTTGACTTTGCCCAGGCTGGAAGGCACTGGTACAATCACGGCTCACTGCTGCCTTGAACTCCCGGGCTCAAGGGATCCTTTTGCCTCAGCCTCCCAAGCAGCTGGGACTACAGGCATGCACCATCATGCCTGGCTAATTTTTGTAAAGACGGAGTTTCATTTTGTTGCCTATTTGCCTAGGCTGGTCTCCAACTTTTGGCATCAAGCGACCCTCCTGCATTGGTCTCCCAAAGTGTTGGGATTACAGGTATGAGCTACCACGCCCAGCCTGATATCTTCTAAGTCTGAAAGAAGGCGGGGCGCAGTGGCTCATGCCTATAATCCCAGCACTTTGGGAGGCAAAGGCGGGTGGATCACCTGAGGCCAGGAGTTCAAGACCAGCTTGACCTATGGTGAAACCTCGTCCCTACTAAAAATACAAAATTAGCTGGGCATGGTGGCGCATGCTTGTAATCCCAGCTACTTGGGAGGCTGAGTCAGGAGAATTGCTTGAACCTGGGAGGCAAAGATTGCAGTGGGCTGGCTTGTATCATTGCACTCCAGCCTGGGCAACAAGAGTGAAACTCCGTCTCAAAAAAAAAAAAAAAAAAAAAGTCTGAAAGAGTACAGATCTCTTTTGTAGAAAGCTCTGTGTGTAAGTTTCTGGAACCCAGTTCTGAGTGTTGGAAGGTTTCAGAACACTGCTAAGTGAAGGGTCTGCCCCAGTTAGGAAAACAGTATCTCAAAGTAGTCCTAAAGAAAGATGGGGAGGCCGGGCGCGGTGGCTCAAGCCTGTAATCCCAGCACTTTGGGAGGCCGAGACGGGCGGATCACAAGGTCAGGAGATCGAGACCATCCTGGCTAACCCGATGAAACCCCGTCTCTACTAAAAAATATAAAAAACTAGCCGGGCGAGGTGGCGGGCGCCTGTAGTCCCAGCTACTCGGGAGGCTGAGGCAGGAGAATGGCGTAAACCCAGGAGGCGGAGCTTGCAGTGAGCTGAGATCCGGCCACTGCACTCCAGCCTGGGCGACAGAGCGAGACTCCGTCTCAAAAAAAAAAAAAAAAAAATGGGGACCCCAGGGAGACCCCGGCTCCAAAAAACCCAAGGGGAAGCCAAGACGGCCAGCCCTAGGGAGGGAGCACTCCTACCAGGTGGCACCACCCCCACTCACTTCAGCTGGCTCTGGGAGAAACATGATCTCTATGCAGACAGCCCTACAGAGCAAGCAATGACCCCAAGGGGCAAGAGCTGTAAGAATTACTACAACCACAGGCCAGGAGCGGTGGCTCATGCCTGTAATCCCAGCACTTTGGGAGGCCAAGGTGGGTGGATCACCTGAGGTCAGGAGTTCAAGACCAGCCTGGCCCCCATGGTGAAACCCCATCCCCACAAAAAAAAAAAAAAAAAATTAGCCAGGCATGATGGCAGGTGCGTGTAATGCCAGCTACTCGGGAGGCTGAGGCAGGATAATCACCCGAACCCGGGAGGCAGAGGTTGCAGTAAGCTGAGATCACGCCACTGCACTCAAAAAAAAAAAAAAAAAAAAAAAAAAAAAAAAAAAAAAAAAAAAAAAAAAAAATTACTAGAACCACAAACACCAAGAGTAAGCCATTTCTTGTATAAATGACAGTGATAAGTGTACAGCACATTTCTAGGATTTCAACATGTTTTTGATGCTTTCCCTAACTTGCTGTAGTTCCTACAAGCATAAAGTCAGAGTTAATTCATACTACTGACATTCAGACCCCACTGTGGTCAAACTTCATGCTGGGAACAAGACAGGAACAGGAGCAGCAGGGCCAGAGGCACCAGCCCATGGAGGTGCCAGGCCAGGCTGTGCAGAGGCTAGGTGGTGCCAGGAGCCAGCAGATGGCACCTTGAGATGCCCAGTGGCCTTGAACCTCTAGGCAGTGGGGTTGCAATGAGTCCTCAGCCAGGGAGCAGAAAGTGCAGGTTTAGATGGGGGAGCTCACTCCAGCCAGCCACCAGAGCCACCGTGAGAGGAGGGACAAGATGGGGAGGGCAGGCACTGACCCTGCTCCCAGCGGACCCACTTGTCACTTCACCTCATTTAACAGGAGGCAACCCTCGTGCTTCTGTGGGGAAGGAAATTCCTAGCACGTGCCGCATTTAGGGCTTGTAACAGTCTGGTCTGTAAATTGGGAGCTGGGTTAAGGGAAAAATGTTAGCTATGTTCTCATACACATCAAGTTACATTTTAAGTTAAAATTTAAAAGCACAGTGCAAGTGAACACACCAAGACCCTTCTCACTCCAGCTGAGACCAGCTTTAGTCTCCCACCTTTCTTCATATGAATGGGGCCCAGCACATTCTCCACTATCCTCCCCACACCTTCGGCCCCTCCACCCCTGCCCTGGCCAGCTCCTGAGTCTCAAGGGCTCAGCCCAGCAAGCAGGAAGGCTGGCAGGTCCCCAGAGCTCCCTGATCTGCCCCCCACAGTGATCCTACCTTCTCTCTAACACTTGCTGTCCCACTGGCTCCCTTACTAGGCTCTCCCCAAAACCTGTTCTGATGGTTTCTGTCCCCAGCTCTCCAAGGAACCCCCAGTCAAGGCCGTCCAGGGCGACGGGGATCACTGCTCCACGTCCCTCACGAGCACAGATGTCATCTGTGGCCAGGCCCTGCTGGGAGCCCTTCTGTTCTTTTTTCCAACATCAACGAATTCTCCAACTGGGAGTCCAACAATTTAATTCCATACTGACACTACCCAGAGTTAGTGCAGACCCCACAGGGTAAGGGCTCAGTCCCACAAGACTGCCCCCACTCCATATGCCCAGGCTGCCCACACTTCAGCTGACTACAAATTTGAGGGTTCCCATGACTGCCTTGGTTTTGATAATTCACAAGAATGACTCAGATGCCAGCAACGGGCTCTACTTACTATCACAGTTGATTATAAAGGGTGCCTAGGAACAACCAGCTAGAGAGGCCAAGACGCCAAGGCCAGAGAGGTCCTGAGCACAGGATCCTGTGTCCTGTGGAGCAGGGTGAACACCAATGGGAAGCCTCACCAGCCTCCTGACCCGGAAGTTCTCCTCAAGGCTTCATGATTGATTACAGTATTGGCCTACTGGCCATGGGGACTGAACTAAATCTCCAAACCCTCTCCCTTCCCTGGAAGGGGCAGGAAGTTCCCACCCTCTCATCACATCACGGCCAGCGCCTCAATCTATCTAAGGGCCTGCCTGGAGTCACCGCATTAGCATAAACTCAGGTGCTGTGACAATGAATAATAGAAGACACTCCCAAACTCACGCCGGTAATCCTAGCACTCTGGGAGGCCAGGGTGGGTGGATTGCTGTTGAGCTCAGGAGTTAAGCCTGGGCAATACAGAGAGACCCTGTCTCCACAAAAAATAAAAAAAAATCAGCTGGCAGGAGGATCGCTTAGAGGCTGCAGTGAGCCATGATCAAGCTTCTGCACTCCAGCCTGGGTGACAGAGCAAGACCCTGTCTCAAAATACAAATAAATGAAAAAAGACACTCCCATCATTCAGGAAACTTCCAGGGTTTTCAGCCCTCAGTGCTGGTGCCAGGATCGGGTCAAAGAACAAATATATTTCTTATCATAACACACCTTTCTTCACCTGGCTTCCAGGAGACAATGATCCCCTTGCGATCCTCCCTACCTGACCTCCACCTCCTCTCCAGGCAATCTCTTCCCAGACTTGAATATACACCCGCCACAGGTCTGATGAGCATCGCACAGTCCACACCTCCAAGAACTCTCAACTCACCCCCCGCATTGTGCTCCTCTCCAAGTCCTCCCCAGTTTCAACAAATAGCACTGTTGTCTCCAGGCAGCTCAGGCCAGAAGTCACCCACACAGCCCTTAGGGCCAACCCCGCTTCTACTCATAAAGCGGCTTCCTCCCAAAGAGGACAAGATGGAGAGGCAGGAGAAGAGTAACTGGGGAGTGAAAACCTGACAAACACCACTTCAGCCTACCAATCAAGGTCAACATCAACAGTGACAAATCATTTGGACAGCATGGAGCCTAGACATGATGTGATGAGGATGCTTCACCTCTGGGGTCTTCCTCCAGAAAAACCATCTTTCCCAGCTTGATTATGAGGAAACATCAAGAAATGCCAGTAGAGCAGCACCCTACACTCCACTTGAGCACTATTCCTCAAAGATGTCAAGGTCACTGCAGACAAGGAAAGCCTGAGAAGTAATCAAGATGGGTGGTGCAGATGGGTCCTGGGACAGAAAAAGGACCTTAAGTGAAGAATGGGAGAGTAAAGAAAATCTAAATACGTTATGGACTTTAGTGAACAGTAACAGATCAATGTCAGTTCGTTAACTGTGACAACGAACCCTACTCATGTAAGATGTTAATAGCAGGGGCCCGCACTCCACTTGGTTTATCACTCATAGGGGTTCAGGGACTTCCTTCACAGTCCGCCCTGTGTTGTGCTGGCTCTGAAATCCCTACTGTTCTACCGCAGACCTGCCAGTGTCCCTGTCACAAAGTGCAGTAGTAACTACGGAAGACATTTGTATTCCTGAAATGACAGAATCACACATAAAAAGTTAATTATTATTTACCAAAAACCTGCTACATAAGCACGAAGTGGCAAAAGTACTTTTATCACCATCAAGAAGTCCAGAGAGAGCTCTAACATCTAACACAGCAACTGGAAAGACCAAATGCTGAGCTCCACCTTCAGACTGTGCAGTTTCACCACTCAACATCTTCCCACCACTCCAAAAGTTTTAGTGGCTAACCAGTCATTATTGTTAAAATTACAAGAATTGGGGCCAGGCGAGGTGGCTCATGCCTGTAATCCCAGCACTTTGGGAAGGTGAGGTGGGTGGATCACCTGAGGTCAGAAGTTCGAGACCAGCCTGGCCAACACGGAGAAAACCGTCTCTACTAAAAATACAAAAATTAGCCAGTCATGGTGGCGGGTGCCTGTAATTTCAGCAACTCAGGAGGCTGAGGCAGGAGAATCACTTGATCCCAGGAGGTGGGGGTTGCAGTAAGCCAAGACCACACCACTGCACTTTAGCCTGAGCAACAGATCAAGACACTGTCTCCAAAAACAACAACAACAACAACAACAACAACATAAAACAAGAATTGGGAGGATACATTCAGGGCAACTTCAATCTATCTCTCTGGGGGTGCAGAACAGAGACAAGAATTGAAGCTGGGTGTCTGGGCATGGTGGCTCCTGTAATCCTAGCACTTTGGGAGGCCAAAGCAGGAGGATCACTTGAGCCTTGGAGTTCAAGACCAGGCTGGGCAACATATCGAGACCTGTCTCTACAAAAAAATTACAAAAAAAAAAAAAAAAAAAATTAGCTGGGTGTTGTGTGGCACAACTAACAACTTGGGAGGCTGAGGCAGAAG
Organism: Rhinopithecus bieti; assembly: GCF_001698545.2. Taxonomy (NCBI): domain Eukaryota; kingdom Metazoa; phylum Chordata; class Mammalia; order Primates; family Cercopithecidae; genus Rhinopithecus; species Rhinopithecus bieti. The sequence goes on from NW_016806413.1 coordinate 404,383, forward strand.
GACAGTTTGAGCCCAGGAGTTTGAGGTGCAGTGAGTATGATCGTACCACTGCACTAATTACTTTGAGTCCCCTTAGCAAGTTTTATGTTTATTCCAATTTTACAAATAAGGACATAAACTCAGGTAAGTTGGTTAATGAGACAGAAGGAGGAGGTCGGCACACCCCGGAAGAGCATTCACTCCAGGCAGCACCTTAGGTTAGGGGGGCTAAGGCCATGCACCCTGAGGACCCTCAGGGCTTCGGAGTCCCCGTGTCCCCCGGGTGCAGGTCGCGGCCTAATCACACCACAGGGGTCTGTGGGTGCTGGCATCATCTCATGAGAGACGGACCAGGAAGGCTCCTGCGGCCCAGCAGGTGCTGCTCGCTGGTGTCTGCCCTGCCCATCCAGTCTCGTCTCCGGGACCCCAAACGTGACTTAAGGGCACGGCCGCCCTCGTGCGTGGACACGTTCCACCGAGCTTACTCGCGCAGGACGCGCCAGGGCTGCCCAGCCCTTTAGAACTTTCCCAAGCCTGTCTCGGAGGCAGTGACCCGCGGGGACCCGGCCGCTTAAGGTCATAGCACCAGGCAGAGGCCCAGCGGCTCCGCCCGGCGCTGGCGGTCCAGCCCGCGATGAGATTCGGAGCCCCACCGGCCCGCAGGGGGTCCGGAGGCTGGGACCACCGGGACCCCGAATCATGTGACAACCAGCCCGAACCCCAGGGTCGTCCGCCCTCCCGACCCACCAGCCGGCAGCCGGCCCCGCCCTGGGGCGCCCGCCGCTTACCCCGCGGGGCGGTGACCCGAGACGGCGGAGGGAAGCGGGTGGGTGCCCGGCCGCGGCAGCTCCTCAGTAAGATGGACGCCATGTGCCCGGGCGCGGCAGCCGCTCAGGCCTCCCGAGCTGCCTCCTTCTCCTTCTCCGCGGCTGCCGCGTCTCTATGCCGTCCCGGCGGCGCCTCAGGCCCGGCCCGCGCGGACGGCTAACGGTGGCGGCTGGCCTCGGACGGGAGGCGCTCAGCTCAAGGACCCGGCACCCGCGGCGGCCTTGTCCCAGCACAGACGTCCAGAGGCGCAGGGCGGGGCGGCCAGGCCGCAGCTCCCATTGGGCCCCTCAGCGCCCGCCGCCGGCCAGGTGAGGGGCGGACCGCACCACCGCGGACTACCGCTTCCGGCGTGCACCGGAACGGCCTGCACTCTGGGGCGCGGACTACCGCTCCCGGCGTGCACCGGCACTGGAGCGACGGGCTTCCGGGGCTCGCTGTATCCTGATTCCCGTCGTACCGTGGACGCCGCGGTTTGCAGCGTGGCGGCCGCAGGAGCTGAGGGAGTCGGCCGCGCTTGCGCGGGTATTGTCTTTTTGTCTCTGGGCGGCGGCAACACCGGGTGTCTCTGGAACTTTTCTGGGACTAAGTCCTGCACCCACGAGTAGAAAACGGCTCCTGGGAGCTTGGGGCTCCAAGGACAAGTCAGGGGACGCTGGGGATGGAGTGGCGCCCTCGTCGCCCTCGGCCGCGGGCCCTCGCCGGCCTCCCTTGCTCTGTGGCTCTACTCTCGGCGGTTTGCACTCCGGCGCGCGCAGCCCTGAGTGCCTCTTCCCTGCGTACCAGGCGGCACTCCCCAGATACAGCGCTGCTCGGCGTCGGGAGTCCCCGGCCACCACTAGGGGGACGGGAGCGCAGGGTCCCGCCCCAAAGGACAGGGCCATGCCGGCCCCTGGAGGCGAGGGCACTAGGCTGGGCGGCGGCGCAGCCAGTAAGCACCGCCAACCCCAGCACACCGCGTCCTCTCGTCTGAGCGGGAGGGATGGATGTGGGTCCTGCGTGGGCGCGGGGGGACCCCTCGTTTCGCTGTGGCCTAAGCAGCCCCTGGGGTCCCGGGCGCCGCAAGGGCGCCAGGTTTCCTAACCTGGGCCAAACCCTGTCCGCTCCACCTCCCAGTCCAAGAAGGAACAGCCGAAGGCCAGGACACCAAGGACCTGGCTCGGGAGTCTCCAGAATTCCCGCCAGAGCTGGGCTGGGCTCGCGGACCGCTGATGCGCTGTCTCCCAAGAGCCTCCCCGCAGCCCATTTTAACAGCCAACCTGACCAGTCCGGGGAAGAGAGACCATGCAGCCTCCTAGCAGACCGTGACCTCTGAGCCCCACCTTCCCCTTCCTTCCCTAAGATGAGGATCCCTGAGTTGGGGCAGAGAAAGCAGACAGTGAGAAATATGGGGACCTGCGGCGCTGGGGGCCCACCTGGTCGAGATCTCCAGCTAGGAGATCCCCAGCACGGCATTTGCCCTGCTCTCTGTCTTGTTCAGGGATGTAACCTGCCTCCTTCTGCTTCTCAGCACCTCAGGACACTGCCTGGGAGGGTTTTGTAGTGCACACTCAGCATCTCTGTTCCCTGGAGCACATGGGGTGTGAAACGCCAGATGCCAGCCAGCTCCCCAGTCTTGAGAGGCTGGTTGAATGGCACCTCTCCCTAGGAGGCTCCCTCCCCAGGGTCCCCTCCGCCCCTGCTGTCCGTGCAGTCGGTCCTCACCCACAGGAAAACTTGGGTTTAGCCTGCTTGCCTGGGTGGTTTTCCCAAACAAGAACTGCCAGGTACTGGGCCTGGATGCGCTTGGATTCCCCATCGCAGGTGGGAGAAGGGGACATTGTTTAGTGCAGGGCACTCTGAAGCCATTTGTAAGTCCCTGTGTCCACACTGGTCAGTGGGCACTGCAGACATCAAATGCAGACTGAGTTTAAGCACAACTAGGCCTGAACCTAGGCCTGTGCTGCCAACAGACATGAAGGGGCCCCGTTTCCACCCATCCCTCAGGAGACAAAAGGGGGATACAGAAGGATAGTCCTTGTCTCCCCACCCAGGGTTGGGCCTGAGCTGGAGTGGACAGTTGGTCAGGCTCAGAAAGAACTGGACTTTTTATGGCTCAGCTGTAGGACACTGTCCTAGTCCTGGTCTGGACATTGGTCCTGAGCACCAGATGACCCTGCCCGATGCTAGCTGGGGAGGGAGACCCCGGGGAAGGGAGAAACAGGGCTCCTCCCATTGATGCCGTGGGGTCCCAGGTGTCCTGACAAGGCCAAGCAGGAGGTGGTGACTGCCCCATCTGTGCTAGTGTCTGTTTACAGGACTTTGAAGGACACTGGACGAGGGGGGAAGCCCTCCCTGCAGCCTCCACCCTGCCCAAAGTGCCAGGTGTGAGGAAATGTGGAACACACCCTTGCCTGCAGTTGGGATGAACCACCATCCCTGGACCAGGACAAGGAAAGGCTGGCAGTGGAGAGACAACAGCAGGACTGACCCAGGCAGGTGCTGTCTGCGATGCTTGTGCAGCCTAGGCAGGGTGGGATCTTAGATAAATTAATTTTCAACAATTAAAATAGCTGTGGTCAGGTGCAATGACTCACACCTGTAATCCCAGCACTTTGGGAGGCCAAGGTGGGCTGATCACGTGATCAGGAGATCGAGCCCATCCTGGCCAACATGGTGAAACCCTGTCTCTACTAAAAATACAAAAATTAGCTGGGGATTATTAGGGTGCATGGCTGTAATCCCAGCTACTCGGGAGGCTGAGGCAGGAGAATTGCTTTAACCAGGGAGTCAGAGGTTACAGTGAGCCGAGATTGCGTCATTGCACTTCAGCCTGGTGACAGTGCGAGACTCTGTCTCAAAAAAAAAAAAAAAAAAAAAAAAAAAAAAAATAGGTCAAAAGAAATAAGTAGAAATCTGGCATCCAGCCAGCTGACTGTGTACCCTTAAGGCTGGAATGAGGCCTTCCAGTCCCGCATCTCCATATGCAGCAGAACAAGGTCACAGAACCATGGCGCAGGGTTTAATAGCAAGCACTGTTTTTAGCCTTTCTCTCTCGCTCTCTCTCTCTTTTTTTTTTTGGTTTGGGAAACTTCCTTTTCCTTCTCCCTATGTGCCTCACAAATCACACATAACCTTCCATAGTCACTCGTATGTATACAAGTGACAGAGTAGAGAAACAGGGCAGGAAGTCCAGGTAGTACACGGCCGCATTAGGGAGGTTAGGGATGTAGTTAGGGAGGGGGTTAGGGACCCAGTTAGGGAGGGGGTTAGGGATCTAGTTAGGGAGGGGGTTAGGGATCCAGTTAGGGAGGGGGTTAGGGACTAGTCAGGGAGGTTAGGGATCTAGTTGGGATTGGGACCTAGTTGGGTTTAGGGATCTAGTTAGAGAAGGGGGTAGGGATCTAGTTAGGGAGGAAGTTAGGGATCTAGTCAGGGAGGTTAGGGAAGCAGTTTTTGAACTAGAGAAAGACTTAGAAGGGCTGTGTGCTGTACTTGATCCATGCTCTGGTGCAAAGCAGCCAGAGTTGCATTTGCCAGATTAGGGGTTTGCTGGGAAGTATGATGAAAGAAGAGAGTCAAGGATGTTTGCAAGAGACTATGAGGCTTGTCCCAGGAATTTAAACTGAGGAGAGGGAAAGGGAAGAACAGGAGGGGGCAGTGGGAGATAGCAGAAGATAGCAGGATCACTGGCCTGCGGGCTGAGAGGGGTTTGGAGCCAGGTACCAGAGCAAGTAAGCTGATGAGAGTGGGATGCTCCACACAGGGTGCTTGCACTTACTGGTGATGGCAGGGGCAAGGGTGACAGCCCAGGAGAAAAACCTTGGATACCAGGTCACCTTCCTGCAGCTGGGAGAAACTTTCGCCAGGTACATGCAGCAGAAGTGGAGGTCAGCCTCCAGCCTCCAGCTTCCTCTCACCCCACTGAGGAACCACCTGCACATAGAAGTGGTGACTTTGGGCCAAGCATGGTGGCTCACACCTGTAATCCCAGCACTTTGGGAGGCTGAGGTGGGCAGATCACGAGATCAGGAGATTGAGACCATCCTGGCCAACATGGTGAAACCCCGTCTCTACTAAAAATACAAAAAAACAGCTGGGCAGGGTGGCACGTTCCTGTAATCCCAGCTGCTCGGGAGGCTGAGGCAGGAGAATTGCTTGAACCTGGGAGATGGAGGTTGCAGTGAGATCGTGCCAGTACACTCCAGTGTACATGTACACTATACTACATTACACTTTTTGAGACATAGCTAGACTCTGTCTCAAAAAAAAAAAAAAAAAAGTGGTGGCTTTGTGCTGGGACATGGGAGGGGTGTGTATTTGGATTTTTTTTTTTTTTTTTTTTGAAACATGGCCTCACTCTGTTGCCCAGTCTGGGGTGCAGTGGTATGATCACGGCTCACCACAGCCTTGACCTCTGGGCTCAAGCAATCTTCCTGCTTCAGCCTCCTTGAGTAGCTGGGACCACAAGCATGTGCCACCATGCCTGGCTAGTTATTTAATATTTTTTGTAGAGACAGGGTCTCACTATGTTGCCCAGGGTGGTCTTTAATTCCTGGCCTCAAGTGAGCCTCCTGCCTCAGCTTCCCAAAGAAATGCTGGGATTAGGCAAGAGGCACCATGTTGACCTAAATTTGTTGTTGTTGTTGTTTTAATTTTTTAATTAGAATCAATGGAACCCACTTTTTTTTTTTTTAAGATAGAGTCTCGCTCTGTTACCTAGGCTGGAGTGCAGTGGTGCAAAATCGCAGTTCACTGCAGCCTCCACCTCCTGGGCTCAAGGGATCCTCCCACCTCAGCCTCTAGAGTACCTAGGACTATAGGCACATGCCACCATGCCTGTCTAATTTATTTATTTTTTGTAGAGATGGGGTCTCGCCACATTGCCCAGGCTGGTCTTGAACTCTAGGGCTCAAGCAATTCACCTACCTCGGCCTCCCAAAATGCTGGGATTACAGGCTCCCCGGTCCCTTTTGGATTTCCACTCTGGGAACAGCCAGCTGCCAGGTCATGAGGACACTCAGATAGAGAGGCACACATGGGGAAGAACTGAGGATAATCCATTTTCAGCAATAGATAATCAAGACAGGATGTGCCTAAAGAATTTGCTCTAGGACACCGTCCCAGTTCCCAGGGCATGGGTCCTGGTGTCTCAGCTGCATACCAAGCCTGTGGGCTGAGACGGGTTTGGAGCCAGGTACCAAAGCATTCATGAGGGACATCAGTAAGGTTAGAATGAGGTCTCTCCATGCAGGCTGGGCCAGAGTTTCTATGGCAGCTTCTATGGCAGCTTGCTTCCTGTTAAGTCCAGGTGGCCTTATCCTGAGCAGGTGCAGCCCACTCCTCAGCCAAGGACAGTGGGATATCTCAGGCTTCCCTGCAAACACTTTCCTCTCCAGGGTCTTCCCCACAGATTCCAGCTGTGCTACTGCCCCCAGTTCAGTGAGGTGCTGCACACTAGAGCTCTGGCTGGGCTCCGTCTTCTGCATATAGATGTCCTTTTTTTTTTCTTGAATTTTATTGTACTTTTAAGTTCCAGGATGCATGTGCAGAACATGCAAGTTTGTTACGTAGGTAAACATGCGCCATGGTGGTTTGCTGCACCTAGATGTGCTTTTTATTTTTTATTTTTTGAGACAGAGTCTCTGTCACCCAGGCTGGAGTGCAGTGGTGTGATCATAGCTCACTGCAGCCTTGAACTCCCAGGCTCAAGCAATCCTCCCGCCTCGGCCTCTGGAGTAGCTAGGACTACAGGCATATGCCACCATGCTCGGCTAATTTTAAAATTTTTGTAGAGATGAGGTCTCCCTATGTTGCTCGGGTTGGTCTCCAACTCGGGTTCAAGCCATCCACCTGCCTGGGTCTCCCAGAGTGCTGGGATTACAGCAGTGGAAGCTACCGTGCCCAGCCACATTTGCTTTTATTTTATTTTATTTATTTATTTTTTTGAGACGGAGTCTCGCTCTGTCGCCCAGGTTGGAGTGTAGTGGCCGGATCTCAGCTCACTGCAAGCTCCGCCTCCCGGGTTTACGCCATTCTCCTGCCTCAGCCTCCAGAGCAGCTGGGACTACAGGCACCCGCCACCTCGCCCGGCTAGTTTTTTGTATTTTTTAGTAGAGACAGGGTTTCACCATGTTAGCCAGGTTGGTCTCGATCTCCTGACCTCGTGATCCGCCCGTCTCGGCCTCCCAAAGTGCTAGGATTACAGGCTTGAGCCACTGCGCCCGGCAACACATTTGCTTTTTAGATCCTTCTACATTTGTGGGAAAACTGGTGAACTCTGAATAAACCCTGGTGATCAGTTAATAGTAAGGGACCGGTGTTGGTTTCCACAAAGCTACCCTGGAAACATAAGATGTTACCATTAGGGGAAAGCAGGTTGGGGGGCTCTCTATGATCTTCGCAGCTTTTCAATAAATCTAAAATTATTCCAATAAAAAATAGTACAACATCTGGCTGGCTGGCAGAAGGGGAGGCAGCCTCCATCCTGCGTGGCTGTCCCAGACTGGCTGGGGTGGCACTCTGGCTGTCCCTGGTCAGTCCCTAACTCAGGCTGCCAAAGACGGTCGCCATTCCAGGGAAGAAGTGGCCCAACGCGCTCCCCAAAGACGTCGCTGCAGGCATAGGGTCTAGGAAGAACTTTTATTTTCTTCCTTCTGCTGCTGTGGGTTTTAATTTCCTGCCATTTTCATAATTAAAAAAAGAAGTGCTATTTTAGCACGAAACAATGTTTCTTTAGCCAAAGCTGGAGTGAGTGGGCAGCAATGGCCGCTTGCCCTGCTCTGGGTGGTCCCGATCCCGGGGAAGTTACTGTGCAGAACGGGGTCTGCAGGGGCGGCAGGAGGAAGTGGGGGGCGCAGCACCCAGGCCTCGCTTTCTTCCCTCTGAGGGACCTCGAGCTGCAAAATCCGAAGAGCCTGGCTGGGGCAAGGTTGCGGGGTGCGCGGGAACCGGGGCCTGGGATGCGGGGCCGGGGGGCCTAGCCAGGGCCTCTACGGAAGTGAGGCCAGGACTGGGCCGTGGGGTGGGAGTCGTGGCTGAGCGGGCTCCCTGTGGGCGGTCGAGGAGCCCGGGGAACTCTTCTCCTGCCTGGACACTGCGCTTGCCTGGCTGTCACCAGTCCCAGCCCTGCCGCCCTGGGGAGGGGGAGAAGGCGTGCAGGTGAGTGCCACGCCCTGGGGCTGGCTCTGACCTGACACAAGGTCCCAACTGTAGTTGCTAAGGTCCTGCAACTAGTTAGAGAGGTGTTGTAGAGCCAGGTGCTCACCAGTGCTTTGGGAGGTGGAGGCAGGACGATTGCTTGACCTTAGGAGTTTGAGACCTGTCTAGGCAACTGGGGAGACCCCCCCGCTCTAAAAAAAAAAAAAAAAAAAAAAAAAAAATGGAAAACGAAATCGGTCGTGGTCTTATGGGCCTGTAGTCCCAGGTACTCAGGAAGCAGAGGCGGGAGGATCGCTTGAGCCCAGGAGGTCAAGACTGCAGTGAGTCGTGATCGCGCCATTGCACTCTAGTGTGGGCGACAGAGCTGAGATCTTGTCTCAAAAGAGAGATTTTTGGGCCCTAACCCGGTATCTGTAAGTGCGAGCTCATCTGGAAATAGAGTCTTTGCCGATGTAATCAAGGAAAGATAAGGTTATTAGGAAGGGCCCTACTCCAATAGATCTCCGGTCCTCGTAAGAGAAAACAGACTCAGGCAAGGCAGAGGCCATGTGACCACGGAGCCAGGGTTCAGAGGTTGCCACTAAAGGATTGAGGCAAGCACCAGAAGCTGAGGAGATACCAGGGAGGACCCTCCCCAGAGCCTCCCACCCTGCTGGCACCTTGTTTTCAGGCTTCTAGCCTGCAGAACGATGAGGGTAACTTTCTGGCGTTTTGTGGCCCTAAGAAACTGGTAGGAGGGGGAACCAGGCCTGGGAGCCCTCTAGTCCAGTCCAGAGGTAGTGTTCACGGGGCTATGGGGGATGAAAGAGGGCTCTGTAGGAAGTTGTCCCTCAGCTAAGAGCTGGCACGGCAAGAGGGGTAAAGTTCAGATTGGTGCTTGCCAAAGGTGGGTGTTTGTGGCTATCCAAGGGGTGACACCAGTGGGAGTCACCTCTCAGGCCTGGGGCTCTACTTGCTTGCATGGCCTCTCCAAGAAGCATCTTTGTGGGGAGATGGATTTCCAGTTGCCCCCAGGACTGAAGCCTGGTCCTGATATGTGGTTTATTCCTGGAGGTGACCACTGGGACTCAGCCAGGACATGGGGAGGGGGCTCCTTAGCTGGATTTCAGCCCCCGTATCCATCACCCCTACTCGATGGGGAACCCAACTCAGTGGAAGCTCTGTTCACATGGCCCCAAGAGGCCTTGCAGTGCTGCCCGTGGGCTTCCAGTGGCTGCAGCTGTCACTCCCATGGGCCATCCCAGGGGACCAGTGTGGCCTTCGGGCTGAGTGGGAGCTGGGACAGAGCCACATCTTGGGAAAGGTGAAGTTGCAGCCCGGAGAGCAGCATGGTTAGAGCTGGGAAAGGGTTGTTGGGACTGGCCGTGGCTGCAGCTCTGCTTCGGCTCTGGACTTGCTGGGCCCTGAGTTGAGGGGATGGGGCCTCCTTCCCTCCCCTCCCTGGAGGCAGGAGCCACCTGGGGCCTGGGAGGCGGGGCAGCTTGAGACTGCTGGTTTCCACTTGGAAGCCCTCTTTATCCGGCCTGGGATGGAGAAAGGCTGGGGTCAGAGTGCACACATCTCCATGGAAACGGCAATGAGCCTGGCCCCTGGGGGACCCCAGCCCTGGTGGGGGTTGGGGAGGCCAAGCCGGGGCTCAGGGGCTCCTTTGGCAGCAGCCTTTACAGGGAGGTCCGGGCCAGGAGATGCCAGACATGCAGCCATGAAGAACCACATGGAGGGGAGAGGGCTCTCCCTCCTAGGGCTGTGGGCCCCGAGTAGGCGGTGACTATACAGCTGACAGCCAGATATGGAGCTTTTCTTTAGAGAAAAGAGGAGAGTCATAAAGAGATCAAAACAAGGCTCCGCCTGTGCTACTGTCCCTAAGCACCTGCTCGGGGTCACTCTGGGCCCACCCAGGACCCAGGCTCCCCTACAATGGCCCCTACCAACCTGCCTGAGGCCTGCTCTCCAAGAACAACTTCTCTCAGCCTTCAGGGATGGGGAAGCAGCCCTGGCTGTCAGAACATCCCAGTAGTCTGTGCACCCACAGCATTGCCCTGCGGGACTGAACCATCAACAGCCCATCCTGGAGCCTCTCAGAGGAGCTTGGACGACACACCTGCAAATGGCGAGCACCTCAGACGAGGGCCTCCTTTCCCCAGGAAGGCACCAGAGGTGTCTGTTGCGGACCTCTTCTTTTTTTTTTTTTTATCTTGAGACAGAGTTTCTTACTCTTGTTGCCCAGGCTGGAGTGCAATGGCACAGTCTTGATTCACTGAACCTCTGCCTCCCAGGTTTAAGCGATTATCATGCCTCAGCCTCCCAGGTAGCTGGGACTGCAGGCATGCGCCACCACACCCAGCTAATCTTTGTATTTTTAGTAGAGATGGGGTTTCACCATATTGGCCAGGCTGGTCTCAAACTCCTGACCTCAGGCATTCCACCCGCCTCGGCCTCCAACGTGCTGGGATTACAGGCATGAGCCACCACCCTGGCCCCTTGTTGCTCCTGAGAGCAACAACACACATCACCTTTGGGGAGAGGCCCTTGGTGTCTGTGGGTGGGGATTGGGGTGCAGAGCTGGCCAGACTCACTGCAAGGGGCTCAGGATCACCCGAGAGAGCTTGTCTGGGCTCAGGGAGGCTTGTGCTGGGCGGGAAAAGACCAGCCAGCCCCAGATCACTTTCTTCCAGGAAATCCAAACACACACTTGCATGTTTTGAATACATTTACATGTTGATTGTACTATTCAAAATGCAGGTTTTTTGGGAAAAGGAGCCCTAATTCCAAATCTGTAGAATGAAATGCAATGTAGTAGTGTTCCTCTTATGCTGCGGAGATTTAAATGGTGTTGGGGAGGCAGGCGGTTTCCAGGCCTGTGCCCTAGAGGGATCCAGGGCTTGGAGAGGCACCTGTCCTCCTCCCCACAGCCAGAGGGTTTTGGCCACTGCCCAGATAGACACCTTCTAGGGGCTTCTGGTGGCCTGAGGTGAGTTCTGGCAATGACGGCCTTGGGGCATCTCCTGGCAGCTGCCCAAGCCTACACTATGCACAGGACCCAGTAGGGCCTCACCACTTAGGGTTTGGAGGAAGAATAAATAATTTGGTAACCCCTTCCAGTGGGGACCCTGGGGAGGGCTTCCTTGGGCCCCATTGTACTCCAGGCCAGTCCCTTCTCTAGTGGGAAGCAGAGGTAGCCTGTGGCTGATCACCAAGGGGTCTTTTTGAGCAGGCTTTGTTCTGTCCGCCTGCCCTTGAGGCTCTTCCTGGACCTAAAACCTCAGGCTCCCCACTCTCATCCTGCTTGCTTTTAATGGACCCTGCCTGGCCTTAAGGACCTTTTTCTCATCCCTTTCAGACCAGGAGAAGGAGTACTGGACTTTGAGCACTCCTGAGTGACTGGAGAGACCTGGAGGATTTAGGAGTAGGCTGGGCCAGGGCTGCAGCCTTGGGTCACAGCACCTGGTCTCAACAGCAGGGCACAGCTGGGTGCCTGTTTCTATCTGCAGGTGACCTGGCTGCAAAAGTCTGGAGGCTGCACCAGCAGATGTCTCACTCTGCAGCCTAAGGTGTCTGAGGCCCAGAAACCAGGACTGTGGGTACACAGCCTTGTCCAGAGAGCTCACATCTCAGCTCCCGGCACCCCTTCTAGTACCCACACCAGCACCTGGAGTTGGGGCCTGGGCAGGAACCCAGTCTACTAGAAAAGAAATGAGCGCGGGCTGAGCACCATATGGGAGGCTCCCAGGCTGGCTCCTGTCATGTGTTCCCATTGTACAGACAGCCTCCAAAGGGTGGAGGGGCTTGCCTGGCTCTCACAGCTCCAGTGCCAAAGGCTGTGCTTCTGCTGTGGGGACAGTGCTCAGGATCCTGGGAAGGAAAAAAGCCACTGCTCACCTCCCTCTGCCCCCATACCTGCACCAGCCCCGAGTCTTCATAAATGTCTGTCTCCACTGCCTGAGTCCAAGCCCACTGTCCTTGCCACCTCATCCCCATGTCCCCAACTCTAATCCAGCCACTTCAGCTGCCATAGGTCAGGTTCTCCAGAAGCCTTATTAGGGACAGTATCAGTCTGCTCGGGTTACTGTAGCAAACACCACAGACTGGGTAGCTTAAACAGTTTAGGAGGCCAGACACCTGAGATCAAAGTATTTCCAAAGTTGGTTCCTTCTTAGGTTGCCAGGGAGAATGGGTCCCATCCTCCTGCCAGCAGTCATTGGCGTTAGGAAGCATCACCCTGACCTCTACTTTCATCTTCACATGGCCTCTCCTTGGTGTGCCTGTCTCCAAATTTTCCCTTTTTATAAGGATACAGTCATACTGGATTAGGGCCCACCCTAATGACCACATTTTAACTTGATTACTTCTAGAAAGACCCTCATCTCCAGCCGGGCGTGGTGGCTCAAGCCTGTAATCCCAGCACTTTGGGAGGCTGAGACGAGCGGATCATGAGATCAGGAGATCAAGACCATCCTGGCTAACACGGTGAAACCCCGTCTCTACTAAAAAATATAAAAAACTAGCCGGGCGAGGTGGCGGGCGCCGTGGCGGGCGCCTGTAG
>NW_016806413.1:417551-419602 GCF_001698545.2 Rhinopithecus bieti
GGCCTCCCAAAGTGCTGGGATTACAGGCGTGAGCCACCGCGCCCAGCCTAATTTTTACATGTTTATTTCTTCAGACAGAGTCTTGTTCTGTTGCCCAGGCTGCAGTACAGTGGCGTGATCTCGGCTCACTGCAACCACCACCTCCTGGGTTCAAGCAATTCTCCTGCCTCAGCCTCCAGAGTCGCTGGGATTACAAGCACGTGCCACTGTGCCCAGCCCAATATTTGCATTTTTAGTAGAGAATGGGTTTCACCATGTTGGCCAGGCTGGTCTTGAACTCTTGACCTCAGGTGATCTGCCCGGCTTGGCCTCCCAAAGTGGTGGGATTACAGGCGTGAGCCGCCACACCCGGCCTTTTTTTTTCTTTTATGAGACAAGGTCTCACTCTGTCACCCACTCAATTTTGTGGGGTTTTCTTTTCTTTTGAGACGGAGTCTCACTCTATTGTCCAGGTTGGAGTGCAATGGTGCGATCTTGGCTCACTGCAACCTCCGCCTCCCAGATTCAAGTGATTATCCTGCCTCAGCCCCCCGAGGAGCTGGGATTACAGGTGCCTGCCACCACACCTGGCTAATTTTTGTATTTCTAGTAGAGACGGGGTTTTGCCACATTGGTCAGGCTAGTCTTGAACTCCTGACCTCAGGTGATCCATCCGCCTCAGCCTCCCATGCTGGGATTAACAGGGGTGAGCCACTGTGCCCAGCCTAAAGTTTAGTTTTTACAGCAGTTTTAGTTATACAGCAAAATTGAGCAGAAAGTGCACCCAGGTCCCATATAGTCCCTTCTCACCTACATACCCAGCCTCCCCCATCATCAGCATTCCCCATTAGAGTAGTACATTTCTTATAATCAATGACCCCACATTGTCACATCATTATCACTGAAAATCCAGTTTTGGGTTCACTCTTGGTGCTGTACATTCTTGTATCTACTGTTATAGTGTCATACAGAGTATTTTCACTGTCCTAAACATCATCTGTGCTCTGCGTATTCATCCCTCCCTGCCCTAACTCCTGGCTAATCTTTTGTCTCCATAGTTTTGCCTTTTCCAGAATGTCATGGAATTGGAATCATACAAGTTTGTAGCCCTTTCAGATTGGCTTCTTAGTTTTTTGTTGCTTATAGCAGACTACCTGAAACTGGGTGATTCATAAAGAAAATGAATTTATTTACTTATTTTTGAGACAGGGTCTCACTGTTGCCCAGGCTGGAGTGCAGTGGCAGTGGCACAATCATGGCTCACTCAGCCTCAACCTCCTGAGCTCAAGTGATCCTCCCACCCAGTCTCCTGAATAGCTGGGACTATAGGCATGTACCACCACACCCAGTTGATTTTGTAGTTTTTTTTTTTTTATAGAGATGGAGTTTTGCCATGTTGCTCAGGGTGGTCTCAGGCATGAGTCACTGCACCTGGCCGGAATTTATTTCTTACGGTTATGGAGGTTGGTAAGTTCAAGGTCCAAGGGGTGTGTCTGATGAGAGCCTTCTTGCTGGTGAGGACTCTGTGAAGCGTCCCAGGCGTCCCATGACAAGGGGGCTGAGCATATTAACTGCTAGCCCAGGTCTCTCTTCCTCTTATTTTTGAGAGATGGGGTCTTGCTGTATTCAAACTCCTGGGCTCAAGCAGTCATCCCACCTCAGCCTCCTGAGTAGTTGAGATTACACCCTGACAGTGAGGATCTTCTTTTCACGTGCATCCTTACCATCTGGATATGTACTTTAGGGAGGAGGCATCTGTGGAGGTGTTTTGTCCACTTTACTGTAGACAGGATCACATTCTGTTGCCCAGATTGAAATGCAGTGGTGCAATCACAGCTCGCTGTAGCCTCATGTAACTCTTGGGCTCAAGAGATCCCTCTGCTTCAGCCTCCTGAGTAGCTGAGACTACAGGCATGCACCACCATGCCTGGCTGTTTTATTTTTTGTAGAGACAAGATTTCATTATGTTGATCGGGCTGGTTTCAAACTCCTAGCCTTAAGGGATCCTCCTGCCTTGGCCTCCCAAAATGCTGGGATTACAGGTGTGAGCTACTGCCTTTTTGTCCACTTTT
>NW_016806413.1:422564-461483 GCF_001698545.2 Rhinopithecus bieti
CGGGCCGGCCTTTGTGCGGCGCCCCCGGTCCGGGGCGGCCGCGGTGGGAGGGGCAGGTTGGGGTCCCGGGGCCGGCGCCAGGGCCAGGGGTCGGGCCGAGGGTCGCTTTTTGTTTGCAGGCGGTGTCCGGCGTTGACACTCGCGGCGCCCGGGCGTTGGTCAGCGCGGGCGCTCCCCTGGGAAGCCGGGCCGCGGTCCGGCCCTTGGCAGGTGGAGGCGGGGGTGAGCCGGGCGTGGGTACCCTGCTGGGGGGCTGCGCGCCCTCGGCCTCCGGGCCTCCCACCTGGGATGTTCCCCTTGCACCAGGATAGAGATTGATAGTCCTTGAAGCCTCAGGACATGAGATGGGACCTGGCGACTGAATGGCTGGTTTTGCTACACTCACAGGAACCGTGGTTTAAAATCTCGGCGTTTAAAAAATGCTGGTCTTGACTTTCGGTAGAAATAAAATGGATGAGGATATTGTATAGGACCCATTGCAGCACGAATCTTTCTGTGCCCACGATGGGCTTTGGCATTCAAGTTGAAACATAGTATCAAAACTGATGTGGTGACGTTAGTCATTTTTAGGTAGATAACGTGTATTGTGTGTGTGTGTGTGTGTGAACAGACCCTGTGAAGACAAGACTAATTTGATAAAGTTCAGACCTGGCTTAGGAGGAGCTCTTCAGTACTACCCACCTACTTCACAGACTTTCAAGCCTTGATTTTTAAATGAGTTAAATGCCAACATCACGCATTGATTATATTGACTCTATTTTGTGTATTTTAAATATTATCAACATGGAAAATAACTTAGGAGCCATCCCATTTATGAACTTGGGACTTAAACTTTTTAATTTTCCCAAAATGTTTTAAGTGCACTAGTTACATATTTAAATGTGATGAGAGCAACAATATTTTAAAAAGCAGAACGCCAGCAACATAAAGCAAACAAAGTTCTGTGAGCGCAACCTTTCCTTGTGTGCTTGATGTGTGCTCTCATTCCCCACAACTGATGATGGTTCAAATCTAAACTGCCAAATGGAGATGAAGAGGACTCATGCTGTAAGCACGATTACTTTGAGTCATTTCCTTTTCTTTCCTTCCATTTTCTCAGCCACCCAAACCCAGCAACCTTCAGTTTTGGGCTGATGGTTGGTAGAGTGAGGACTTGCTGCACAATTTTGAGTTTCTGTAAGCTTTTGTGAACAGCTCTCATCTATTCAGTACAAAAATCATCGTCTCCTGACTGCTTTACTATCAAAGAGTCTGGCCTCTGATTCTAACAGTAAACATTTTATTTTAAGAGTATGAGGTAATTGTGAATTTCAAAGAATGATGGACAATTTATCTCACATATTCTTATGTAACTTGTAAACTAATATAACTTGTGGAGACATACAGAACAAAATGATAAGGTCAACAGACTGTAGGTGTGACTTGGTTTGTTTTTATGCAATCAACTTATCCAGGGCTTTTAAATCAGTACCTGCTGAAATGTGGGGACCCAAACGAAGCGTTAATCGGAATCCTGGAATGAGTCAGGAAGATAATCTGAATAGGTAGGCTACCCACTCTTCCTAATCCTGTGGGAGTTACATGGGTACAGCCTTCTGCCTATTCAGATTATCTTCTCCTAAAAGGAACCAAATCTTACAAAGTTTACTCACATAGCAGAATGTGAACTTTTTTTTTTACAGTTTGAAGATTCAATGTAAAACATGCAAAAGTAGCTGGAATTAGTCTTGCTGAGCTGCAGGATTCTCTTTACCAAGTAAGAACTTGTATGAAAGGATGTGCTAAGATGGTGCTGAAGTTCATAATCCAAACATATTTTGTCCTGTGCTATTTATTTATTTCTAGAGACAGAGTCTCTCTATGTGGCCCAGGCTTGAGTGCGGTGGCTATTTCAGAGGAGAGCGATCATGGTGCACTTCAGTCCCAAACTTTTGCGCTCAAGTGATTCTCCCACCTCAGCCTCCTGAGTAGTGGGGACTACAGGCACACTCAGCCTTCCTGGCTCTGCCTTGTTCTTTTTAGTGGGGCAAGTGGGCAAATAACTTTTCTAAGTAAATAATTAATCAGCAGGAACAGAAGCCATAAGGCTTTGTACTCATATATTCTGATCCAGGTACTTGGTTTTGCCTTTTTTTTTTTTTTTTTTTTTTTTTTTTTTGATGGGCTGCTCATGGCCATAGAATGCATACAACTTTGGATAAGCATTTTAGTCTTCTGAACCTCAGTCTCTTGTTTTGCTTGATTGTGGTAAATGTGACCTTGTTCTCCGAATATGTGGTACCATGTCCTGACTCCAGGCCTTTGTGTGTGCGCTGTTCTTGGGTGTGGACTGCCTGCCACCTGTCCTTCCTCTTTGAGCATAATTCATGGCTTTTTAATGGCCACTTGTGACCTTTCTCCCCTGTTGGGTTAACTCTTAGAGGTAGGACTCTGTCATTGCCTTGGGCAGCATTGCCTCTGCTGGTGCCTTCTCATGGCAGACACTCAGTAAGTGCTGAATAAATGGGTATATGGCTTAGAGTAAACAAACTGCCCATTTTAATGCCAATATCTGGCCTGTTTGCCTCTCTGTTTTGTAAGTAATGGAGCATCTGGGAGAAGAAGCTGAGTCTAGAAAGGAAATGGCTTGGCTAAGGTCACTCTGAAACATTGCAAGTATATAAGTACAACAAGTAAATAGGACAGATCTGTACTACCACCAAGATGGAGCAAGAAATCTTCCTTGTCGATTTCTCTATCCTTGGTCAGAAAAAAAAAAAAAAGTACACAGAATACAATAGAAGAGATGACACCGGGGCTTTAGAGGATTAGGCTTGTATTTCTAAACTGTATGATTTGCTAATTCTTTTTTAATGAATGGTTATTTACAGCGAGTACTTTGGGGGAGAAAAAGACTTATGTTGGTTACCCAGGGACTCTAGCATTTTATATTTGTCTATTGGTTGCAATATTGCTCTTTTCTTTCGAGACAGGGTCTCACCTGTTACCTGGTGTGGAATGCAGTGGTGTAATCATAGCTCACTGTAACCTGGCACTCGTGGGCTCAAGCTCTCCTCCCAGCTCAGTCTCCTAAGTAGTTAGGACTACAGGCAGTTGCCACCATGCTTGGCTAATTTTAAATTTTTTTATGGAGACAGTCTTGCCATGTTTGGGCTGGTCCCTGTAACTTCTGGCCTCAAGTGATATTCCTGCCTTGGCCTCCCCAAGTACTGGGATTACAAGTGTGAGCCACTGTGCCTGGCCAAGTTGCAGTATAGCTTTTTACTTTTTTTTTTTAAAGACAGAGTTTTGCTCTGTTACCCAGGTTAGGGTGGAATCATATGATCACAGCTCACTGCAGCCTTGACTACCTGGGCTCAATCGATCCTCCTACCTCAGCCTCCTGAGTAGCTGGGACAACAGGCGTGTGCCACCATGCCTGGCTAATTTTTGTAGAGTCGGAGTTTCACCATGTTGCCCAGGCTGGTCATGAACGCCTGGGCTCAGGTGATCCTCCCACTTCGGCCTCGTGCCTGGCCTGCAGTATAGCTTTTGAAGGAATTGATTGATTTGATGAAATTTGGTTTGCTGGTTAAAAAATCAAGACAGATTGGCCGGGTGCGGTGGCTCACGCCTGTAATCCCAGCACTTTGGGAGGCCCAGGCGGGCAGATCACGAGGTCAGGAGATTGAAATCATCCTGGCTAACATGGTAAAATCCCATGTCTACTAAAACAAAAAAAAAAATTAGCCGGGCGTGGTGGCGGATGCCTGCAGTCCCAGCTACTCAGGAGACTGACAAAGGAGAATGGCGTTAACCCGGGAGGCGGAGCTTGCAGTGAGCCAAGATCGTGCCAGGGCACTGCAGCCTGGGAGACAGCGAGACTTGGGAGACACCGCGAGACTCCCGTCTCAAAAAAAAAAAAAAAATCAAGACAGATTTTGGCCAGGCCCAATGACTCAAGCCTGTAATCCCAGCACTTTTGGAGGCCGAGGCGGGTGGATCACGAGGTCAGGAGATTGAGACCATCCAGGCTAACATGGTGAAACCCTGTCTCTACTAAAAATACAAAAAATTAGCTGGGCATAGTGGTGGGCGCCTGTAGTCCCAGCTACTTGGGAGGGTGAGGCAGGAGAATGGCGTGAACCTGGGAGGTGGAGCTTGCAGTGAGATGAGATTGCGCCACTGCACTCTAGCCTGGGCGACAGAGCGAGACCCTCGTCTCAAAAAAAAAAAAAAAAAAAATTTCAAATTTGATTTGTGTTAGCATCTGCCTTCCTAAAACCACGTGGCCCCAGATGAGTTTTCAAAGCATCTTACTTTCTGTAATACTTAATGGTTTCAACAAAACATACAAGGATAGAAATTGCAGTGTTGGTTAGCTGAGTGATGGCCTCGGCTCAAAAACTCCAGTAGTGGATAGACACAGTGGCTCATGCCTGTAATTGCAACACTTTGGGAGGCTGAGGTGGGAGGATCGCTTGAGGCTAGGAGTTTGACACCAGCTTGGGCAACATAGGGAGACCCCATCTTTACAAAAATTTTTAAAAATTAGCTGGGCATGGTGGTGTGTGCCTATAGTCCTAGATACTTGGGAGGCTGAAGTGGGAGGTCACCTGAGCCCAGGACTTTGAGGCTGCAGTGAGCTATGATCATACCACCACACTCTAGCCTGGGAGATAGCACAACCCTCTCTCAAAAAAAAATCAAACCTAAACACAGAACCCCAGTAGTGGGACTACCCTAGTGGGTGTGTAGAAAAAATGCTGTTTTTTTCTGGAAGGAATTGGAACCTCAGTTTTTAAGTTGACTTGCTTGGCATTGAGACAGCTGATGATGTGAATTAAATGTATTAGGCCGTTGGCCGGTGTGGTGGCTCACTCCTATAATCCCAGCACTTTGGGAGGCCAAGGCAGGCAGATCACCTGAGGTAAGGAGTTCGAGACCAGCCTGGGAAATGTGGTGAAACGCCGTCTCTACCAAAAATACAAAAATTAGCCGGGCGTGGTGGCGGGTGCCTGTAATCCCAGCTACTCGAGAGGCTGAGGCAGGAGACTTGCCAGAGCCTGGGAGGCGGAGGTTGAAATGAGCCTAAATCACGCCACTGCACTCCAGCCTGGGTAACACGAGACTCTGTCTCAAGGAAAAAAAAGATTGTTATGCTTTTAGAGGATCTGTGCATGTTAATAATGTTCTTACATTTTGATGGTTTTCATATATTTTTGCTGCTATATTATGGAGGCTAATGATCAGAAAGCATTTTTCCAACTCCAGTTTTACTGTCTTCAGGTGGTTCTCTACACACTGCCTTGTCTTTTTAAAATACAGATGTCCTATGTGTCCCCACTCTTCAGGGGGTGACTCTCACTGCCCATTGGGGTCCAAGACCAGTCTCTCACTGGGCTTTCTGACTCTCACTGCACTATGCGTTTTGCCTTCATCTCAGTTATTCAGCTTATCTCTTTCTGCCGTGTTTTTCCTCTGGGCCTTTGCATGGTCAGTTTTTGTTCCTTTCTTCTGCCCCTGTGCCCCCTTACCCCATGTGTGTGGGGGCTAGGCATGCTTTCCCTCTTCCTTCCCTCTGCCAGGTCTCAGCTTGGGCCCCACACTGAATGCCATTCCTGACTCCCTGCCTGTTTTGGGAGACCCTTGTCTTTTCCATCTTCACCCACTCCCATTCTCATTCTCTTAGAGCCACACGGGCCTCTTGCCTACTCTGAAGCCGTACAGCTCTGCTGCCTCCGACTATTGCCCTTGCTCCTCCTTTGACCTGGAATGCTGTCCCCAGGTATCTGTGTGGCTTGCCGCTCACCCTCCTTCAGGTCTTTGCTTATACTTCTCCCTCTCAGGCACCTTCTCTGACCACAGATTTAAAGTACTCTGTTGTGACCGTGTACTATTACAGTGTATCTGTGATCCTGGTGCTTTATGAAGCCAAGACGGGAGGATCACTCCAGCCCAGGAGTTTGAGGTTGCAGGGAACCATGATTATGCCACTGCATTCCAGACTGGGTGACAGTAAGACTCTGTCCCAAAAGAAAAATAAAATTAAAAAAAATTATTATATATGTACACACACACTTCTGAGATGGAGTCTTACTCTGTCACCCAGGCTGGAGTGCAGTGGCACAATCTAGGCTCACCACAACCTCTGCTTCCTGGGTTCAAGAGATACTCCTGCTTCAGCCTCCCAAGTAGCTGGGATTACAAGTGTGTGCCACCATACCTGGCTAATTTTTTTTTTTGTACTTTTATTTTATTTTATTTTATTTTATTTTTTTTTTTGAGACGGAGTCTCGCTCTGTCACCCAGGCTGGGGTGCAGTGGCCAGATCTCAGCTCACTGCAAGCTCCGCCTCCCGGGTTCACGCCATTCTCCTGCCTCAGCCTCCCGAGTAGCTGGGACTACAGGCGCCGCCACCTCGCCCGGCTAGTTTTTTGTATTTTAGTAGAGACGGGGTTTCACCGTGTTAGCCAGGGTGGTCTCGATCTCCTGACCTCATGATCCGCCCGTCTCGGCCTCCCAAAGTGCTGGAATTACAGGCTTGAGCTACCGCTCCTGGCCTTTTGTATTTTTAATAGAGACTAGGCCATGTTGTCCAGGCTGGTCTCGATCTCCTGACCTCAAGTGATCTGCCTGCCTTGGCCTGCCAAAGTGTTGGGATTGCAGGCGTGAGCCACCATGCCTGGCCAAAACAATTTTAAAAATTACTCTGTTGCTATCTGACACTCCCCATCTGCCTTATATTTTCTCCATAGCACATACCTCCGACATTCCATGTGTCTTTCTGACTGCATTGGGTCATCTGTGAAGGCAGGGACTTTTCTCCTTTTGCTTGGCTTGCTGTCATATCCTCAGCACCTGGAATGGTACCTGAGTGACTGTCAGGCATTCAGTGACTATTTGAATACATACACAGCCCTCAGTACTTTGTATGCTTTAGGGGGCATAATATGTCCCAGAAATGGTGTGAATGAAGGGGAGTGGTGTGAGCATGTTTGCCTTGGTGTGGAGTTGGAAAGGTGTGGAGGGCCATGGACTGGTGGCAGAGGTCACAGAAGAGCCTTATGCATCACTAGCAGGGCTGGAGAACTGTGACTTTACCAACGCACAGGAGGCGAGGCTGGGGAAGTGTGGACAGGTGGGAGAGAATGAGCAGAGGCAGCATTGCCGGGGCTGGACCACAGCATGAGAGTGGTGCAGGAGCGGGGTCCCTGTCCAGTCCTTACAGATGGAAAGATTGAGTAGTTGCTGGTACCACTGTTACCTCTCTGTGAACCAGGGAAAGGGAAAGTGGGCCTTGCTTCTGACCTACCTCATTTCCTTCCAGAAGGAAGCTCTGATCTCACCTACCTGCCTAAAAATGTGTTACTGGAACTTCACTGTTTGCTTAGAAGAGAAAGCCCTAGATCTTGAGGATGGCGTCTGGTTCCTGCCTGTCTTTCCTTCATATATCTGTGTGTGTGTATGTGTGTGTGTGTGTGTGTATATACACACCACATTTTTTTTTTTTAAAGTGTATTTTTTCTTTCCTCTGTGACTCTGGCCAGTGATCCTGCCTGTCTTTCTAGCGTCTTGGGCTGGCCAGTCCTTTGTGGTTGCTGTGAGATCACATCATGCTGCGTGTAGCTCTTGTGATGAGCCGTGCCCTGTCCCATGGATCTTTGCATGTGCTGTTGCTTCTTCCTGAGTTGCCTAATTTTATGTTGCTGTGGTGGTTTTATGGCTCACCCCTCATCTCTGCGAAGGTTTTCACTATTTCTACCAGAACCAAGTGTTGGAGACCCTGGGCCCATGGCACTTGATGTGTATGTGTGTGTGTGTGTGTGTGTGTGTGTGTGTGTGTGTGTGTTTTCTCCCAAGTTTGTCATGCCTTCGTGAGTACTGGGCCCTCTTATGACAGTTAGCATATTGCACAGGCTCTTGTCCCATTCTCTTCTCCATGTGAATTTTTCAAGGTGAGGGCCCTTTGATTTGTCTTCAGTGCCTAGATGTGGAAAGCACTTAGTTAACAAGTGGAGATAGTTTTTGGGTATTATTTTGTTTTCCTAATGATTTTTATTTCATAAATACATGAATTTCTAGATTTTTGGTTAAAATATGTGTTAGAGGCTGGGCGTGGTGGCTCATGCCTGTAATCCCAGCACTTTGGGAGGCCAAGGCGGGCAGATCATAAGGTCAGGAGATTGAGACCATCCTAGCTAACACGGTGAAACCCCGTCTCTACTAAAAATACCAAAAATTAGCCGGGCGTGGTGGTGGGTGCCTGTAGTCCCGGCCACTGGGAGGCTGAAGCAGGAGAATGGCGTGAACCTGGGAGGAGGAGCTTGCAGACAGCTGAGATCATGCCACTGCACTCCATATCCTGGGTGACAGAGCGAGACTCCCTCTCAAAAAAAAAAAAAAAAAAATGTTAGAAATAGGAGGCTTCTGTGTTCTTTTCCCTCCAAAATTTGGAGTTGGTGTAATCTTTGTACAGCCTTGCTACACGAATCTTTGAGCAGCAAAGCATCTTCTTCTCATTGAATCCTCACAGCAGGAAATTGAATCCCAAAGATGTCAAGTAACTGATCCAAAGTCACAAGGCTGTTTGTGATGGAGTTAGAACTCCTGCAGGGCCTGACCTCTGATTCTGCACCCTGGGAACTTACTTGTTTTGCCTCTCAGGGAAAACTTTAACATACAGCTGTCTGTATGTGGATGAAAGACTGAGCCATTATATTTCTGCCAGTCAGTATGGCAGTGTACTTCTGTCTGATATTTCTTCATTCATTGAGTATCAGCTGTGTGCCAGTGATGAGCCAAGACTTATGTCCTTGTTCCCATGGGTTTTATAGGCCTGAAATGGGATGAAATGGGGAAGGACAGTGAGCAAAGGTCATATCTTTGAAAAGCCTGTGAAATACTTGTCAAAAAGAAAAAAAAATCAAACCTGAGTCCAGTCAAGCTCCTATGTTTAACAACCAATCTACAGGAAATACAGGGGCGAGAGAAACGTACTGCACTATACTACAGAGTTGCCATTGGCAACACTGAGAATGTGGGCAACTCTAAGACCAGTAACCCATACTCATCAACAGGGAAAAATGTAGGGGACTGATGACAAGAGACTGGAGGTACATGGACTAATTTTTATCATAGGGCTTATCTGTGTTAGTGTCAGACCAGTCTGTTAGAGAAACAACTGAATATCATTTATGATATTTGAGACAATTAGAATTTGGAACATTGATTATATTTACTATTGAGGAATTATTTTTATTTTTAGCTGTGATAGTGGTTTTGTTGTGTTTAAAGTAATTCCTACCTTTTAGAGGTGCATACAGACATTTACCGATGAAATGGTACATCATCTGGGATTTGTGTCATGGTCCTGTGGGAGCGAGGGAGTCGGTTATTTGTGGTTACATCAGGACTTCAGGACTGGTCTAGGTTGAGAGTGGTATGGGCACATGGGTTCTAACTTTTTTTTTTGAGATAGGGTCCCTCCTGGGCTCAAATGATCCTCCCACCTCAGCCTCCTGAGTAGCTGGGACACAGATGTGTGCCACCACACCTGGGTAATTTTTTAATGTCCCTTTTTTTTTTTGAGATGGAGTCTTGCTCTCCATTACCCAGGCTAGAGTGCAGTGGCGCGATCTCGGCTCACAGCAAGCTCCAGCTCCGGGTTCACGCCATTCTCCTGCCTCAGCCTCCCCAGCAGTTGGGACTACAGGCGCATGCTGCCACACTTGGTTAATTTTTTTGTATTTTTAGTAGAGACGGGGTTTCACCGTGTTAGCCAGGATGGTCTCGATCTCCTGACCTCGTGATCCACCCACCTTGGCCTCCCAAAGTGCTGGGATTACAGGCGTGAGCCACCGCGCCCGGCCTGTTTTTGTTTTTAAATAGAGACAGGGTTTTGCCATGTTGCCCAAGCTGGTCTTGAACTCCTGGACTCAAGCAGTCCTTCTGTCTGCACCTCCCAGAGTTCTGGGATTACAAGTGTGAGCCACTCCTCCGAGCCCTGGTTCTAACTATTCTCTTCACATTTATGTGTGTTTAGAATTCCTTATCACACAAAGCAAGTCATGAAGGAAAGATCTAGGTGCATCTAGTAGGGAGGTTATACCTGACAGGGCTTTGGGAAAGACTTCCTGATGGGATAGACACTAGAGCAGGGAGCAGAGAGCAGAATGAGGGTTGGGTGTTGGCTCCATGAGGGTAGGGGTGAGTATCAGATGAAGGGCAGACCCTGTGCAGAACTTCCGTGATAGAGCAGGAATAAGCTGGTATGGCTGGAGCAGAGGGTGTTGGGCACGTTCTTTTAGGTCCTATTAAGAGCAGTGTGAGGTTTTTAAGGGTGATGGTGTGACATGAATCTATTTGCTTTGGAAAGAGGATTCCTTAGATTGCTCTATAGATTGAGGTGGTGCTGGGGAAGGTTTGGGAAGAGTGTGTACAGAAGCCCAATCTGTGGTCACTCTGTTCAGGTGAAGACCTTTCCATTGTCCCTGCTTTGGATCCCTGATTGGATTGGACAGCCCTGTCTCCTTGAAATGTGGTTTGGCCTGTGATTTGCTCCGGCCAGTGGAAAGTGACATGTAACTTCTGAGTGGAAGCACTGAGACACGTGCTTTATCATATTCCCTTTCTCTTGTTTCTGACTGTGAAAACAAACGGATGTGTACCGTGGGCAAGAAAGAAAACTTTGGGCCGGGCACGGTGGCTCATGTGTGTAATCCTAGCACTTTGGGAGGCCGAAGCGGGCAGATCTCGAGGTCAGGAGATTGAGACCATCCTGGCTAACACAGTGAAACCCCGTCTCTACTAGTAAACACACAAAAATTAGCCGAGCGTGATGGCAGGCGCCTGTAGTCCCAGCTACTCGGGAGGCTGAGGCCGGAGAATGGCCTGAACCCGGGAGGTGGAGCTTGCAGTGAGCTGAAATCGTGCCACTGCACTCCAGCCTGGGCGACAGAGCGAGACTCTGTCTCAAAAAATAAATAAATAAATAAATAAATAAATAAATAAATAAATAAGTAAAAGAAAACTTTGGGTTGAGCCAAGTAACAGTTTTGGGTTTGTTACTGTACCATAACCAATCTCCAGTGGTTCTCAAAGTAGTCCCCAGACTGGCAGCATCAGTGGCCTGGATGCTAGTTAGAAATGCACATTTTCAGGTCTCAGACCTACTATATCGTAAACTCTGGAGTGGGGCCCAACAATCTGTGTTCTAATGTGTCCTTCATGTGATTCTGATGCGCTTGAGTTGAGAGCTACTGTCTGAGTTTCCTGACTGATAAGTCAGGAGACTGTTGGCGTCAGTCTTAGTGAAAGAGCTTGGTGGTTGGCCAGTGTTGGGATTGTGGGTGTGGAGGAAAGTGGACAGGCCTAGCTAGGAAGGCTTCTGGAGTAAAATTGATAAGTTGTGTTGTTTGGGATAAGGAGAGATGAGGGGAAGTTCTGGTGCCAGTGATAGCCCTAAGTTTTTTTCTGACAGAACCAGATGGATGGAGGTGCCATTTACTGTCCAGATAGCGTTCTTTCTGTATGCATTTACATTTCCTTCCATTTCAAGGTTCAGAAACAAGAGAAAGCCCATTAAGAAATAAAAATTTGTGAACTTCCTTAGCTCGAGTAACAGTTTCTCAATGAACCCCACCTTGATGACCCTCCCCCCATTAAAAAGTGTACTCCCTCTGCAGGACTGGGTGCGTGGCTCAGGCCCGTAATCCCAGCACTTTGGGAGGCTGAGGCAAGCAGATCACTTGAGGCCAGAAGTTCGAGACCAGCCTCGCCAACATGGGGAAACCCTGTCTCTACTAAAAATACAAAAAATTAGCTGGGCGTGGTTGCGCCCACCTGTAACCCCAGCTACTTGGGAGGCTGAGGCATGAGACTCGCTTGAACTGGAAGGTGGAGGTTGCAGTGACCCAAGATTACACCACTGCACTCCAGCCTGGGTGACAGAGCAAGACTCTGTTTCCAAAAAAAAAAAAAAAGTGTGCCTCCTCTGCTCTCCTGATCCCACCTTGTTTGTTGTCCCCATCTGCTCTCTCAGCTGTAGTGGAAGCCTCATGAAAGCAGGGCTCTTGTGTCTTGTCCATGACTGCGTTCCCAGAGTGAGCAGCCTGGATGGGTGCTCAGCATGTGTGAGCTGAAGGAGCTGTCTAGATGGCGATGAAGAGCGAATGTGGCCCACATGGAGCTGCACGCAGGAGCTGCACTGTCGCCTCTCGTTATCTGTTCATGTTTTTCTACACATAGCCTAGGATAGAGGCTGGAACTGTCATGAGAGCATGGAGAAGCTTGTTTAACTTAAGACAGCTTATTCTTCCTTAAGTGGGAGAGAAAAAATGACATTTCAGCAGAAGCAGCACTAACTACAATGAAAACTAACAAAATGAGACTCCTGAGAAAGTTGCAGGAATAAAATTAGATTTTCCCCTTTTTTTTGGGGGAGGAGATGGGGTCTTGCTCTGTCACCCAGGCTGGAGTGCAGTGGCATGATCTTGGCTCACTGCAACCTCTGCCTCCTGAGATCAAGCCAGCCTCCCAAGTATCTGGGACTATGGGGGCATGCCACTGTGCCTGGCTAATTTTTGTATTTTCTTGTAGAGATAGGGTTTCGCCTTGTTGCCCAGGCTGGTCTCAAACTCCTGAGCTCAAGTGATCTGGCCCACCTTTGCCTCCCAAAGCACTGAGATTATAAGTGTGAGCCACTGCAGGCCCCTTTTGTTCTTTTTTTTTTTTTTTGAGGCGAAGTTTTGCCCCGTCACCCAGCCTGGAGTGCAGTGGCACAATCTTGGCTCACTGCAGCCTCCAACTCCCTGGTTCAAGTGATTCTCCTGCCTCAGCCTCCCGAGTAGCTGGGATTACAGGCATGTGCCACCACGCCTAGCTAATTTTTGTATTTTTAGTAGAGATGGGGTTTTACCATGTTGGCCAGGATGATCTCGATCTCCTGACCTCACGATCTGCCTGCCTCAGCCTCCCAAAGTGCTGGGATTACAGGTGTGAGCCACTGCACCTGGCCTCATTCTTTATCTGTAAATTGTATACTTTATTTGTGGAAGACAAATGGGATTATGTATGGTGTTAACAGTGTATTGGGTTCTTTTCAGTTGAGTTACAAAATCTGCAAGTGTATCTTTAAAATTCAACTGCCTGGGCCACGCCAGTAATCCCAGCACTTTGGGAGGCCGAGGCGCGCGGATCACCTGAGGTCAGGAGTTTGAGACCAGTCTGACCAACATGGAGAAACCCTGTCTTTACTAAAAATACAAAAAATTAGCCAGGCATGGTGGCGGGAACCTGTAATCTCAGCTACTCAGGAGGCTGAGGCGGGAGAATCACTTGAACCTGGGAGGTGGAGGTTGCAGTAAGCCGAGATTGTGCCACTGCACTCCAGCCTGGGTGACAAGAACAAAACTCTGTTTCAAAAAAAAAAAAAATTTCAACTGCCTGTAACTCCTTTGAAACAAATAATAGTGCTGCTTGTTTGTCCAATATCTACCTTTTTAGGCTGAATGCATGTCTATTTTTTATATACCAGTATGTTCACAACTGCTATAGGCATTTCAACAAATCAGTGGATTAAAGCACTAAAGGGCAGCAACAAGACATTGCCAGTGCCCTCAGGCTCCTGCTTATGGATCAGTGGAGCATTATTGAGGGCTCTCTACTGATTCAGAATAAATAGTAACAGAATGAATTATGGTCATTGCCTTGTCTATTTTCTTTGGGAGAGGGGCCCCTGGTCCCCTGGTCATTCTTGTAAGTTGATAAACTTCTGAGGTAAAGGACATCTGTCTCAGTGGCCCCCGTTTATGTGTATTTTGATAGGACCTTGTCCTTGCTCTGCATTTCTGCCTCTGGGGAGTCGCAAGTGGCTGCTTGGGGCTATGCATAATGCTGGAGTGTGGAGAGGCAGGCTCTGGGTCCTTGAGCCTGGCTGCTGTTCATGGTTGTGCCTTCTTGGTGGGTGCCCCTGTCTCAGGAGCTGTTGTTGCCTCTCTTGGTACCCATGTGCTGTTCCTCTTTGTTACCACCCAGAGGTCCCTGCAGAGCTGGGTCTGAGGTCCCGGTTCCGCAGAGCTGCCTTGATACAAGCAGTCCCTCACTGCTCTCCCCCCAGGGGAAGTTCCAGTCGCAGTTCCACAGCTCAGTCGAGAAACTGAGTTGTGTGAGTTCCAGCCTAGAGTTTATATAAATTTTATTTCCAGAGATGTGCAATTTGACACATGATTATGGCAAAATTAGCTTCAGTATTATTTTTCATAATTCTATACTCAGAAAATATCTTTTATGAATAATTTGTATAATACAGAAAAGTGGAAGGAAAAATACAACTCTGCTCTCACCAGCCAAAATGTTGAAGCATATTTTCAGCTTATCTTTTCCTTTATGAAACTAAAGCACGTCCATTGAAGACATGTGCTTTGTGAGTCTTGTAATCAAAGGTGACAGTCCCTGCTCTGCTCCCTTTCAGAGTTCCATCAAGGCAACCTCTGCTCTTTCAGCTGTTTCCTTTTTTTCTTTTTTCTTTTTGAGACAGGATCTCACTCTGTCACCAGGGCTGGAGTGTGGTGGTATGATCTCAGTTTACTGCAACCTCCGCCTCCCAGGCTCAGGCGATTCTCGTGCCTCAGCCTCCTGAGTAGCTGGGATTACAGGTGTGCACCACCATGCCCAGCTAATTTTTGTATTTTTAGTAGAGACAGGGTTTCACTATGTTGGCCAGGCTGGTCTTGACCTCCTGGCCTCAAGGGATTCACTCATCTTGGCCTCTGAAAGTTCTGGGATTACAGGCTTGAGCCACTGCGCCTGGCGTTTCAGATGTTTCTATTTATCTGTACTTTAAAAAGTAACTTGTGGCCAGGTGCGGTGGCTCACGCCTGTAATTCCAGCACTTTGGGAGGCCGAGGCGGGCAGATCACGAGGTCAGGAGATCGGCACCATCCTAGCCAACATGGTGAAACCCCGTCTCTACTGAAATACACACACACACAAAATTAGCCAGGTGTGGTGCCATGCGCCTGTAGTCCCAGCTACTCAGGAGGCTGAGGTGGGGAATTGCTTGAACCTGGGGAGGCGGAGGTTGCAGTGAGCTGAGATTGCGCCACTGCACTCGAGCCTGGAGACAGAGCAAGACTCCGTCTCAAAAAAAAAAAAAGTAACTTGTTTATTTTGCTAATTTTAGAACTTCCAGATTGATATATGTTCAGTTCTGTCTGTGGAAGGTGATGAAGATTTAGCTTTCTTACCCGCCCCTCTTACCTCCCATGTTACCTCCCTACTTCTTTCCAGTATTCCCAATGTTGTGGTGGTTTGATGATCTATTCCAGAACTTAGTGGCTGAAAAAACAACAACCTGTATTTGTTTACAGTTTTGTAAGTGGGACGTGGTTTGCCAGGGTTAGCTTATTCCTCCTGCTGCATGTGATGCCAGCTTGTTGGTACTGGCTGTCAACTGTGAGAGTTCAGTAGGGACTTTTGGCCATGGACTTCATTCTCCTCAGTGTGGTCTATCCCATGAGGCTGCTTGGGCTTCCTTGCAGCATGGTGGCTGGTTCCATGAGGGAGGAAGTGAGATTTGCCAGTCGTTTTAAAGGCTAGAGTGAGAACTGTCATCACTTTTGACACGTTCTTCTTTTTTTTAAATCCCCCTTACTCAGTTATAGCAAGTCCCCACTTTTGACATGTTTTGTTGGTAAAAACAGCTACAGGGCCAGGGTAGAGTCAGGGGACTGGGGAAGCAGACCTTCATGTCTTGGTGGAGAGAGTGACAAAGAATTGTTGGCCGTCTTTATTTATATTTTATTGGTGAGGTTTTGCTCCCTTGTGCAGGCGAGAGTGCCGTGGCACGATCATAGCTCACTGTAGCTTCCAACTCCTGGGCTCAAGCAGTCCTCCTACTTCAGGCTATCAATGTGCTGGGATTACAGGTGTGAGCATGAGCCACTACACCTGGCTAATTTTTGTTGGCTGTCTTTAATCTACCACACTTTTTTTTTTTTTTTTTTTTTTGAGACGGAGTCTCGCTCTGTCGCCCAGGCTGGAGTGCAGTGGCCGGATCTCGGCTCACTGCAAGCTCCGCCTCCCGGGTTTATGCCATTCTCCTGCCTCAGCCTCCCGAGTAGCTGGGACTATAGGCGCCCGCCACCTCGCCCGGCTAGTTTTTTGTATTTTTTTAGTAGAGACGGGGTTTCACCGAGTTAGCCAGGATGGTCTCGATCTCCTGACCTCGTGATCCGCCCGTCTCGGCCTCCCAAAGTGCTGGGATTATAGGCTTGAGCCACCGCGCCTGGCCTCTACCACACTTTTATAGCAAGTTTTGGTTTAAATGAATGTAAATTGTTACATTGTTCAGCTAAATCATACACTGTGATGGATAATATTTACTTGTATGAGTTTTTGTTTTCCTGTTGGCTTTATTTTCCATGTATCTGTTACTAATTCAGCCTAGGGTTTTTCAAATGAACTGTATGAAAAGCCTTTGGGATGGTCAGTTACGCTAGATCTGTCAGTTCCTTTTTTTCTTTTTTTTTCTTCTGTGATGACCTTTCTCCCAGAGCTGTCTTCCTGCTCCAGATTGGACTCCTCCCTATTCTGCTGCACAGCTGTTCACATTATCTTCTGAGATGGACCATCTGTTTTTTTGGATCTCATGTCTTCCTTAGTTTACCTTCATGTTTGATGATATGCAGTCTGGTAGTTATCTTAAAATATGTGTGAGGCAACGTTTATTAAGACTGTATGCCTGCGTGCGGTGGCTCATGCCTGTAATCCCAACACTTTGGGAGGCTGAGGTGGGCAGATCACCTGAGGTCAGGAGTTTGAGACCAGCCTGGTCAACCTGGTGAAACCCTGTCTCTACTAACAATACAAAAATTAGCTGGGTGTGGTGTTGGGCGCCTGTAATCCTAGCTACTCAGGAGGCTGAAGCAGGGAGAATTGCCTGAACTCGGGAGGTGGAGGTTGCCGTGAGCTGAGATCGGGCCACTGCACTCCAGCCTGGGCGACAGAGCGAGATTGTCTCAAAAAAAAAAAAAAGACTTTATATGCCTATCATCTCTGCATACTTTTCCTCAGAATTTTGAAGGTATTACTTTATTTTTTATTTTAAATTGTTTTATTTTATTTTTTTTGAGACCGATTCTTGCTCTATTCAGGCTGTAGTGCAGTGGCAGTCTTGGCTCACTGCAGTCTCCACCTCTGGAGTTCAAGTGATTCTCTTGCCTCAGCCTCTGGAGTAGCTGGGATTACAGGCATGAGCCACTGCGCCTGGCTAATTTTTGTATTTTTAGTAGAAATGGGGTTTCATCATGTTGGCAAGGCTGGTCTCAAACTCCTGGCCTCAAGTGATCCACCCACTTTGGCCTCCCAAAGTATTGGGATTACAGGCGTGAGCCACCACTCCCAGTTGCTTTATTATTTTTGTGCTTCCCATGTATATAGTTTTTTTTTTTTTTTTTTTTTTTGAGACGGAGTCTTACTCTGTCGCCCAGGCTGGAGTGCAGTGGCATGATCTCGGCTCACCTCAACCTCCGCCTCCCAGGTTCAAGTGATTCTCCTGCCTTAGCCTCCCAAGTAGCTGTGATTACAGGCACCCACTTCCATGCCCGGCTAATTTTTGTATTTTTAGTAGAAATGAGGTTTCACCATGTTGGCCAGGCTGGTCTGGAACTCCTGACCTCAGGTTATCCACCCAGTTCAGCCTCCCAAAGTGCTGGGATTACAGGTGTGAGCCACTGCGCCCAGCCAACCTTTTTTTTTTTTTTTAATTGAGATAAAATTCACATAACATTTATTGTTTAAACCATTATAGAGTGTATAATTCAGTGGTGTTTTTGGTGTGTTCAGTGTTGTGCAACAGTCCCTGCTACCTAATTCCTAAACATTTCGTCATCTCAGTAAGAAACTCTGCACTGTTAAGCAGTCACTTTCTATTCTCTCCTCTTCCAGCCCCTGGCAGTCATTCTACTTCTGTCTTTATGGATTTGCCTATTTTAGGCATTTTACATAAATGGAATCATACAGCATGTGGCCTTTGTATCTAGCTGCTTTCACTTAGCATAATGTTTATCTATGTTGTAGCGTAAATCAGGACGTCTTTTCTTTTTATGGCTAAATATCCATCTCATGGATAGACCGTTTTGTTCAACCATTTATCAGCTGATAGACTGTTGGGTTGCTTTTTACTATTATGAATAATGCTGCTATGAACATTCTTGTACAAGGCTTTTTTTGAGACGGAGTTTCACTTTTGTTGCCCAGGCTGGAGTACAATGGCACGATCTTGGCTCACTACAACCTCCACTTCCTGGGTTCCAGTGGTTCTCCTGTCTCAGCCTCCCAAGTAACTAGGATTACAGGTGCCCGCCACCACACCTGGCTAATTTTGTATTTTTAGTAGAGATGGGGTTTCACCATGTTGGCCAGGCTGGTCTCGAACTCCTGACCTCAGGTGATCACCTGCCTCAGCCTCCCAAAGTGCTGGGATTACAGGGGTGAGCCACCACACCCGGCCATTTTTTTCTTTTTT
This sequence comes from Rhinopithecus bieti, assembly GCF_001698545.2. NCBI lineage: Eukaryota > Metazoa > Chordata > Mammalia > Primates > Cercopithecidae > Rhinopithecus > Rhinopithecus bieti. The sequence continues at coordinate 441,073 of NW_016806413.1, forward strand.
GAGACAAGGTCTCACTCTGTCACCTAGGCTGGAGTGCAGTGGCACGATCTCGGCTTACTGCAGTCTCTGCCTCACAGACTGACACGATCTTCCCACCTCAGCTTCCCAAGTAGCTAAGACCACAGGCACGTACCACCACGCCCAGCTAAGTTTTGTATTTTTTGTAGAGACAGGATTTTGCCATGTTGTCCAGGCTGATCTCGAATTCTTGGGCTCAAGCGATCCTTCTGCCTTGGCCTCCCATAGTACTGAGGTTACAGGCGTGAGCCACTGTGCCCCGCCTACATGGAATTGTTTTATATGAGAACAGAGGTTCTTCCATCATTCAGTGATAGCAGGGGTGAAATATATTTCAGGTAGACTAGTGTGATATATTAGGTATATGTAAATCATATTTGCAAACTTGGGTTTTCCATTTCAGTCTCTTCCGCCCGTGGAGGAATGGGTTGGAGCTTGGTCCGTCTCATGGCCTGGCTCTGGGGAATGTCCTGAAGATCTAACTGCTGTCCTAGTGTTGAGACCTCCTTCTGCTCAGTTAGATTCACGAATTATCAGAGTGGGCTTTAGCTGACATCTAAGCCAGTGGGCAAAGTGGGAGCAGTGAGGCCTACTGTGTCTGAAATGTTAAAGCTCCCCAGAGGGCCGGATGCAGTGGCTCATGCCTGTAATCCCAGCACTTTGGGAGGCCAAGGCAGGCAGTTCACAAGGTCAGGAGATCAAGACCATCTTGGCTAACACGGTGAAACCCCGTCTCTATCAAAAATACCAAAAAGAAAAAAGAAAAAAGAAAAAAAATTAGCCAGGCGTGGTGGCGGGTGCCTATAGTCCCAGCTACTCGGGAGGCTGGGACAGGAGAATAGCATGAACCCGGCAGGCAGAGCTTGCAGTGAGCCGATATCACGCCACTGTACTCCAGCCTGGGTGACAGAGCGAGACTCCGTCTCAGAAAAAAAAAAAACACAAAAAAGAAACCTCACCAGAAATGCGCACTGGGACTTACCCAGCCCCAGTCCAGGAAGGAATAGTCTTCCTGCCTCCCCACCGCCCTCTATGTTTCTCTTTTCCTAGCATATCTACACTTCCTAATTTCTGCCTCTCTCCTCTAGAATATAAGCACCTCAAGAATAAGGAATGCATTTTGTTTGTTGCTCTATTTCCAAGTGCTGGAGAACTTGTGGGACTCAGTGGTTCTTTATTTTTATTTCTTTATTTTTATTTTAATTTTAGAGATGGGGTCTCACCATCACCATGTTGCCCAGGCTGGTCTCCAACTCCTGTGCTCAAGCGATCTTCCCTTCTTGGCCTCCCAGAGTGCTGGGATTACAGGTGTGGGTCCCCACACCCGGCCTGAGTGAGTGGGTTCTGAATGGTGACTGTTGCTGTCCAGAGCCTTCCCCCTGCTTCAGAGAGCAGAGTCCCTCCCCTCATGTTGGAGACCTCACAAGGTCCATGTGGTCCTATAGGGGCTGTTCAGCCTCCCTAGCACCTTAATGTGTCAGGTCATATTGTATATATTCCGTGAAATATGAATAGTTGTATAATTCCTAAGCACTCATTTTAAAAAACAGCAATGTGATGCTTAACTCTTCCCACCTCTGTTCCTGTCCCCCTTAGAAAACCACTGATAGCTCTTTTTTTTTTTTTGAGATGGAGTCTCGCCCTGTCGCCCAGGATGGAGTGCAGTGGCCTGATCTCAGCTCATTGCATCCTCTGCCTCTCGGGTTCAAGTGATTCTCCTGCCTCAGCCTCCTGAGTAGCTGGGATTACAGGCATGCACCACCATGCCCGGCTAATTTTTTGTAGCTTTAGTAGAGATGGGTTTTCACCATGTTGGCCAGGATGGTCTCGAACTCCTAACCTGGTGATCCGCTCACCTCAGCCTCCCAAAGTGCTGGGATTACAGGCATGAGCCACCGTTCCCGTCCTAGAATCACTGAACTCTTAACTGGTAATTTCTGTTTTAACCTCTATATTTTTATTTTCCACCTGAGTGCTTAAATATTTTCATCCTTTTTACAATGGTCATGTTGCATTTGTAATTTTAAGGTATTTTAAGAAGAAAAATATTTATAAACAAGGAATTCTTAGGTTATTAGTCTTCTTCCTACAACAGCACATCTCCAGTACAAATTTGATTCCTCTAAGTCAGCCTTCCCAGGTTTGACATCTCTGACTCTAATCCCTTCCGTTCTTTGTCCTTGTGATTTTACATCTTTATTTTGTGAAAGAGATATGCCTATTAAACTCTCAGACTGGGCTCGGTGACTTAAATACCTCCAATCCCAGCACCTTGGGAGTCGGAGACGGGTGAATCACCTGAAGTCAGGAGTTTGAGACCAGCCTGGCCAACATAGTGAAACCCTGTCTCTACTAAAAATACAAAAAAAATTATCCAGGTGTGGTGGTGCGTGCCTATAGTCTCCGTTACTTGGGAGGCTAAGGCAGGAGAATCACCTGAACCTGGCGGAGAGGTTGCAGTGAGCCGAGATTGTGCCACTGCATTCCAGCCTGGGCGACAGAGAGAGACTCCGTTTTAATAAAAAAAATAAACTCTCAGTCTTTGCATATCGCAAGATGTATTTTGCCTCTTTTTCTTATTTTTGTTCTTTTGAGACAAGGTCTTGCTCTGTCCCCCAGGCTGGAGTGGAGTGGTGCTTTCTCGGCTCTCTGCAATCTCCGCTGCCCAGGCTCAACTGATCCTCCTGCCACAGCCTCCCAAGTAGCTGGGATTATGGGCATGCACCCAGCTAATTTTTGTATTTTTTTGCAGAGACAGGGTTTCGCCCTGTTGCCCAGGCTGGTCTCGAACTTCTGAGCTCAAGTGATCCACCTGCCTCGGCCTTCCCAAGTGTTGGAATTACAGGTGTGAGCCACTGCACCCGGCCCATCCCTCGTGTTTGAATGATAATTTATCTGGGGATAAAATTCTGGACACTTGTGGTGGCACTAGGTGGACATTTATTTTCCCTTAATGCTTGCTTCACAGACAGTCTTGCTCTGTAGCCCAGGCAGCAGTATAGTGGCATGCTGATAGGTCGCTGCAGCCTTGAATTCCTAGGCTCAAGTGATCCTCCTCCTTCAGCCTCTGAAGAAGCTAGGATTAGCTTCTAGGACTATAGGTGTGTACCACTGTACCTGGCTAAATTTAAAATTTTTTGTAGAGATGGAGTCTTACTGTGTTGGCCAGGCTGGTCTCAGACTCCTGACCTCAAGTGATCCTCCCACCTCAGCCTCCCAAAGTGGTGGGATTACAGGTGTGAGCCGCCCCATGCCTGGCAAAGATTTTCTATTTGTTCTTCATGTTCTGTCATTTCAATACACTGTATCTAGATAATTTGTTTTTATTTATTTTGCTCAGAACCTAGGGTGCTCTTTTAATCAGAATACCTAATTTTCCTTTCATCTCTGGAAAATGTTTCATCTCTTTGAAATTTGTTGGCTGGCCGAGGTGATAGTCTGGCTGTGCAGATAGTCTACATTTTGCTTGTCTATTCATCTGTTGATGAACCCCTGGGTTATGTCTACCTTTTGACTACTGTAATCCCAGCACTTTGGGAGTCCAGGAATGCGATACCAGCCTGGGCAATGTGGTGAAACCCTTTCTCTACAAAAAATACAAAAATTAGCCAGTGTGGTGGTGCACGCCTATAGTCCAGCTACTTGGGAGGCTGAGGTGGGAGGATTGCTTGGGCCAAGGAGTTCTAGGATGCAGTGAGCTGTGATGGCACCATTGCACTTTAGCCTGGGCAACAGAGCAAGATCCTGTCTCAATAAAAAAAAAAAAAGAAAGAAAAATGGAAAAGTTGTCTTTCTCTCATCCTCCCAAGCCTCTCCAACTAGAACTGCATTGGAATGTAAGCTCCTTGAAGGTAGAGTATTTTTGGGGGTATACGTAACATATACATATGTAATATAAAATTTACCATTGTAACCATTTTAAGGCATTTAATTCTACGGTCTTAAGTGCATTCACGTGGTTGTACAACCATCCCACTATCTCCAGAACTTTTTCATCTTCTCAGACTGAAACTCTGCCCCATAATTCCCCATCCCCTTTCTCTTCCCCAGCTCCTGGCACTCACCATTCTACTTCCTGTCTCTATGAATTCTATTCTGGGGACCTCATGTACATGGAATTTTACAGTATTTGTCTTTTTCGTGTCTGCCTTATTTCACTTAGCATAGTGTCTTCAAGATTCATCCATATTGTAGCAGATATCAGCATTTCCTTCCTTTTAAAGCTGAATACTACTCCACTGTGCAGATAGTCTACATTTTGCTTATCTGTTCATCTGTTGATGGACTCCTGGGTTATGTCTACCTTTTGGCTACTGTAACAGTGCTCCTGTGAACATGGTGTACAAATATCTTCTGGTTCCTGCTTTTAATTCTTTTGGGTAGACAGTGTTTTTCACCCCGTTCTGTTCAATGTTATAATCCCAACACCTAACATCAGTGTCTTGCACATAGTAGGCACTTTATAAATATTTGAAAGAATGAAACATTCATGATTGTTGTCTTAATTTTACATGGTTTTCATCTCTTTTTCAGCCTTTTTCCTTGCTGATTTGCTCATATTTATCTTCTATTACGTTTTAGCTGTGCCTGGTCTGCTATATTCAACTCAACTGAGTTTTAACTTCAATACCAATACCTTTTTTTTTTTGCAAGTTTGCAAATCATGAGAACAGTAATTTCCTGTTCTTCTGTGGAAGACCTTCCATATTGTCCTGTGCCTGGCTCCTGGAAGATCTCCCACTGCTGGAGGGAGGCTGTGTTTACCTCAGGGGCATCTTTCAGTGGCTCTCCCGGGGAGACAGGGGCTCCCCATGAGCAGTTCTCAGGTTGCCCTGCAGGCCCTACCGGTGTCACTCATTCTAGATCTGTTTTGACATGCATTTTTTGGTCTCAGGATTTAGCCTTCCTAGGCAGAGGCTTGGGGTTCACATTTCTCAAGGGTGGCTCTGTCACCCCAGTGGCCTCTGGTGGGTGTTTGCTGAGGGCCCAGCCCTGGGCTGGCTGGTAGAGGGGCTCAGGTGATGATGACAGCACTGTGACCACAGATACCTGGTGATGAGGAAGTCCTCTGCCTAGTGGTGGCTTCTTTTCCTCCTTAATGTTTGAAAGTACCCTGCAAGGTGGGTCCTCTGTCCTCAGGACATGGAGTGAGGATGAGTGGTAGAGTCACTTGGCCGGGGTCCCACAGTTTAGTAAGTGGCAGAGCTGGCATTCTAGTCCAGGTAGCAGCCTCCACACTTGGTGCTCCTAATCACTGTAGCCAGCTGCTCTCCATGACTCCTCTCCTTATGGCTCGGTGCAGGAAGCCCAGTCAGGCCCAGTCCCCTGTCCTGCACCTCTGCTCTGTATTCCAGCTGCCAAGCCCCAGCTCTTAAACCCTGGGGTCCTGCCATGGGCAACCTGCACCCTATGAGGCTCAGACTGCTGTTGTCTTTTCATTTCTAGACCTGGAGATTTCTCTTTTTTGCTTTGTGTTAGGCAGTGTAGCTGACAAGGTCTCGCTGAGTCATGAGACTGGAGTGCAGTAGTGTGGTCACAGCTCATTACAGCGTCAAACTCCTGGGCCTAAGCCATCCTCTCACCTCAGCCTCCCCAGTAGCTGGGACTGTAGACGTGCGCCACTATGCCTGGCTAATTTTATTTTTCATAGAGACAGGGTCTCACTATACTGCCCAGGCTCATCTTAAAGTGCTGGGTTCAAGCAATCCTCCCTCCTTGGCCTCCCAAAGTGCTAGGATTACAGGTGGTGAGCCACTATACCCGGCCTCCCTCCCTCCCTCCCTTCCCTCCTTTCTTCCCGAACTCTTTTCTTTCATTTCTCTCCTTCCTTCCTCTCCTTTCTTCCCTTCTCTCTTTCTCTCTTTCTCTTTCTGTGTCTTTCTCTCTCTCTCTCTTACCTTTCTTTCTTACCTTTATTCGTTTTTTGAGACAGGATCTCACTTTGTCACCTGAGTGGGAGTGCAGTGGCGCCATCTTAGCTCACTGCAGCCTCGACCTTCCAGGTTCAAACAATCCTCCTGCCTCTCCCCTCCAAAGTAGCTGGGACTACAGGTGCATGCCACCACACCTGGCTAATTTTTGTATTAGAGACAGGGTTTCACCATGTTGGCCAGACTGGTCTTGAACTCCTGAACTCAAGCAGTCTCCCCGCCTGAGCCTCCCTAAGTGCTAGGGCTATAGGCGTGAGCCACCATGCCTGGCCTCTTTTTTTCTTTAAAACAGCATTTTAGCCATCTTCATCAGAAAATTTCCATAATGTATTAACATGGTGACAACATTAATAGAATTCCTGATGTTGAATTATCCTTATATTTTTGGATAAACCCTTTTGGCCATGGTATCTTTTTTTTTTTTTAATACAGTGATGGCTGGATTTGATTGACTTCTATTTAGGGTAGTTTCAGTCAGTTCTTGACTGATCTTGTCTATAGCTTTTTTTTTTTTCAATACTTCTTTTCTTTCCTGGTTTTGGTATAAGGATTATGCTAACTTTGCATAATATTTTGGGAAACTTTACATCATGTTCTATGTATGTTTCCATCTTTTTTTTTTTTTTTTGAGATGGAGTCTCGCTGTGTTGTCCAGGCTGGAGGGCAGTGGTGCGATCTCAACTCACGACAACCTCCGCCTCCCACGTTCCAGCGATTCTCCTGCCTTAGCCTCCCTAGTAGCTGAGATCATAGGTGTGTGCCACCACACCTGGCTAATTTTTGTATTTTTAGTAGAGATAGGGTTTTACCATGTTGACTAGGCTGATCTCGAACTCCTGACCTCAGATGATCCTCCCGCCTTGGCCTTCCAAAGTGCTAGGATTACAGGCATGAGCCACCATTCCTGGCCTGTTTCCATCATCTTTGAATAACTTAATAAGAATAAATTATTTGTGATGAATAATAATACAACAGCTAAAAAGACTAAGCTGTATTTGTACATATCATCATGGGGAAATAAAGATACGTTGACTGACTAATCAAGTTGCAGAGCAAAGGTATGATGGTGTTTATAGCAATACAAACTGCATGCAACAGTTCTGTGTTAATGGATACATACTATAACCTGGGAGGATATATAGGAAGATCATGATGGAGATTGCCTCTGGGGGACAGCAAATGGAACTTATACGTTGGAAATAAGGTAGACTTCATCTTTGCTTTATGCATTCACTCCTCACCAGACTGGTGGGATGCAGCACCTAGAGGTAGAGTGCTTATATTGGAGTGCTGCCCCTCTGCTTCCCAGCTATATGATGTGGGTGTCACAGCCCCTGCACCTGTGGAGTGGAAGAGTCATACCTACCTTATAGTGTTGTGGGTGTGGAGGTGGATGGTCTGCCTAGGTGACCCTGGCTTCTTGGACCTGGCAGCCCCATGAGGGCTGGCTCGTGTTCCTCCTTTCCTTTCCTAGTTCTCAGGTTTGGAGACTGCCTTCAAACCAGAGTGCCACAGAGGAAGCACTAAATACACATTTGTAGTGGTTATTATTTGTAGTTCTTTTCTTTCATGTTAAAACTAGAAGCGGCTGGGCATAGTGGCTCATGCCTGTAATCCCAGCACTTTGGGAGGTCGAGGTGGGTGGATCACAAGGTCAGGAGTTCACCACCAGCACCAGCCTGGCCAACATGGTGAAATCCCGTCTCTACTAAAAATACACACACACACAATTAACCGGGCGTGGTGGCACACACTTGTAATACCAGCCACTCAGGAGGCTGAGGCAGGAGAATCGCTTGAACCCGGGTGGCAGAGCTTTCAGTGAGCCGAGATTGGGCCATTGTACTCCAGTCTGGGCGACAGCGAAACTCCATCTCAAACAACAACCACAACAACAAAAAACTGGAAGCAAATGTGGCAGAATGCAAAAAATCTTTCAAGGTGGTGGGTATATTCGTTTGTCCTATTGTTCTTCATACTTTTCTAAACTTAAGAACTTACCCACTCCTTGCCTTCCCCAACATAAGAAAGATTGTTAAACCCATGGGTATGGTGGCTCACATCTGCACCCAGCACTTTGAAAGGCCAAGGCGGGTGGATCACTTGAGCCCAGGAGTTGGAGACCAGCCTGGGCAACATGGTGACTTTGTCTCTACAAAAACACAGAAATTAGCTGGGCATGGTGGCAAGTGCCTTATAGTCCTCACAGCTGCTCAGGAGGCTGAGGCGGGAGACACTTGAGCTTGGGAGGCAGAGGTTGCAGTGAACTGTGATCATACCACTGCACTTCAGCCTGGGTGACAGAGCGAGACTGTCTCAGGGGAAAAAAAAAGGAAGGTGGTTTGGGCTGGTGCAGTGGCTCATGCCTGTAATCCCAATACTTTGGGAGGTTGAGATGGGAAGATCCCTTGAGCCCAGGAGTTTGAGATCAACCTGGACAGTATAGTGAGATCCGTCTCTACAAAAAAAGGATTAAAAAGTTAGCTGAGCATGGTGGCATGCACGTCTAGACCCAGCTACTTGGGAGGCTGAGATGGGAGGATTGCTTGAGCCCTGAAGGGTAGAGGTTGCAGTGAGCTGAATTGTGCCATTGCCCTACACTCCAGCTTGGGTGATAGTGAGACCCTGTCTCACGGGAAAAAAAAAAATTGTTTGGCAGGGTACAGGGGCTCCTGCTTGTAATGCCAGCACTTTGGGAGGCCGAGGTGGAAGGATTGCTTGAGGCCAGGATTTAGAGACTCGCCTGGTCAACAAGAAAAGATCCCGTCTCTACAAAAAATTTTATTTTTATGTTTATTAATTTATTTTTGAGACGGAGCCTCACTCTGTCACCCAGGCTGGAGTGCAGTGGCATGGTCTTTGCTTGTTGCAGCCTCCACCTCCTGGGTTCAAGCGATTCTTCTGCCTCAGCCTCCCAAGTAGCTGGGATTACAGGTGCGTGCCACCAAGCCTGGCTAATTTTTGTATTTTTAGTAGAGTTGTGATTTCCCCATGTTGGCCAGTCTGGTCTCAAACTCCTGACCACAAGTGATCCACCTGCACTGGCCTCCAAAAGTGCTGGGATTACAGGCATGAGCCACCTCACCCAGCTGCTGAACTTTTCACCAAATTGGGGAACTTTTGGAGGGCCATTGTTTTCTCTAAATATTTTTGCCCCCCCTTTTTTTTGGGATGGAGTTTCACTCTGTCGCCCAGGCTGGAGTGCAGTGGCCGGATCTCAGCTCACTGCAAGCTCCGCCTCCCGGGTTCACGCCATTCTCCTGCTTCAGCCTCCCAAGTAGCTGGGACTGCAGGCGCCCGTCACCTCGCCCGGCTAGTTTTTTGTATTTTTTTTAGTAGAGACGGGGTTTCACCGTGTTAGCCGGGATGGCCTCCCAAAGTGCTGGGATTACAGGCTTGAGCCACCGCGCCCGGCCTATTTTTGCCTTTTTTTTTTTCCCCTCTCCTCTTTCTGGGTGGGATTCCAGATGCTTTAATATTGTTTCACAGATCAGTGAGGCTCTGTTTCCTTTTTTTTTCTCCCTTCTTTTTACAGTCTTGCTTTGTAATCCAGGTTGGAGCGCAGTAATGCAATCATAGCTCACTGCAGCCTTGACCTCTTGGATTCAAGTGATCCTCCTGCCTCAACCTCCTGAGTAGCAGGGACTACAGGCACACATCACCACGGCTGGCTAATTTTTGTATTTTTTGTAGAGATGGGCTCTCACTGTCTTGCCCAGGCTGGTCTTGAATTCCTGGACTTGAGTGATCCTCCTGCCTTCGCCTCCCAAAGTCTGGCCACATTCCCCTTAAGAATGGTTTTGTGACCGGGCGCGGTGGCTTACGCATGTAATCCCAGCACTTTGGGAGGCCAAGGCGGGTGGATCACGAAATCAGGAGATCAAGACCATCCTGGGTAACACGGTGAAACCCTGTTTCTACTAAAAATAAAAAAAAATTAGCCAGGCGTGGTAGCGGGTGCCTGTAGTCCCAGCTACTCAGGAGGGTGAGACAGGAGAATTGCTTGAACCCGGGAGGTGAAGGTTGTGGTGAGTTCAGATCGTGCCACTGCACTCCAGCCTGGGTGATAGAGCGAGACTCCGTCTCAAAAAAAAAAAAATTTTTTTTTTTGTCCAACAGCTGGAATCTCTTTTCAGTTATTTCATAAGCTAGGCTGCTTGGAATCAGCCTGGAATTTGGGCAGAGTTTATAGGCAGAATTTGGGGCTCCCCTCTGAGACTCTGTCCTTGAGATTTCCCCCTTCATTTTATAGCTGTTACAGTTGCTTCAAACTCTCCTCAGTCACACATTTAAAAATGGAGTTTACCCAGTGCTGTTCCATTTTCCTTCAAGAATTGGTTCCATCCATTTTCTCTCTGCTTTTGGTTGCTCTCAGTTCCTTCAGGAGGTGGTTTTTTTATATTTTGTCCAGGGTTATAGTTTTTACCTGTGGGACAGTTGGTATGATATGAGCTGGAAGAGGAACTGACTTTGGTCTACCTTTTTTTTTTTGAGACGGAGTCTCGCTCTGTTGCCCAGGCTGGAGGGCAGTGGCCAGATCTCAGCTCACTGCAAGCTCCGCCTCCCGGGTTTATGCCATTCTCCTGCCTCAGCCTCCCGAGTAGCTGGGACTACAAGCGTCCGCCACCTCGCCCGGCTAGTTTTTTGTATTTTTTAGTAGAGACAGGGTTTCACCGGGTTAGCCAGGATGGTCTCGATCTCCTGACCTCGTTATCCACCGGTCTCGGCCTCCCTAAGTGCTGGCATTATAGGCTTGAGCCACCGCGCCTGGCCGTTCTACCTTTTTAAGAAATTGTGCAGGCCAGACAGAACACATTTGTGTGTGTTTTGGTGTTAAAGAGTTGTCCAAAGCGCATGAAACTGAACTGGGACTTTAACGTTTTCAAGGTTTTACATTTGCTCTTTCCTTCCTGTCTCCTTCCTCAGCTGTCTGCTTTTCTGTGGAGACTGCAGGTTGTAGACACCAGCGGTCCCCTATTGCTGCACATCAGGTGTCCTTTCCTTCAGTACTGTGGACTTCTTGGGCTGCATAGCCCTGTTGCCCGGGCATCCTGTGCATAGCAGGAGGTACAGCAGCATCCATGACCACCACCCATCATAGGTCAGGGGTCGCCCCCTAGTGGTGGTAATTAAAAAATACTTCCAGATGAGGCTAAGTGTTCTGGGGAACAAAATCCTCCCCATTTGAGAACCGCTGTTCTAATCCACGGGCATCTCTGGTCCTTACTGTATTCCGTTTTTCCCCAGTGTCTGATGCTGTTGGTTTCTGCATTCTCAGAGGGCTCTTGTTGGAGCTTTTGATGGTGTACGTCTGAGAGATGCCTTCCCAGCTGGAGCGGGTGCCTACCTGTTTCTTATTCCTAGCTGTGTTTTGGGGCTCTGGCCCCTTCACTAGGTGTCTCAGATTAGGGACTGTAGCTTTGCAGTGAAGACCCCACACCACCACACTGCAGCCAGAGTCATCTTTCTAAACTGCGTACTTCTGCACTTGGGCTTCATTGGCCAGTGTGGTGCACTGGCAAAGTAACCTGTGTTGTGGCTCAGCAGTGTTGTCCTCAAGTAGTTAATCTTCAGATAGTAGCTAAAATATGTGATGTTACTGCTGTGTTCTTTCTTGTTTAATTTAGGCCTGAACACAGAGGGGATAGTGGCCTGTGATAAGAGTACTGGGTGGAGCATAGCCAGACCTGACTGGGAATGCTTTCAACCTTGGAGACTCTTGGTTTTTTGCTTCTTATTTTCATCAACCTGGAGCTAATCCTGTGCTTGGAGTTGGAATATCTGGTTTTACCCTTTGCTGACGAGGTCATCTTGGGCACATTCTGAGCCTGATATCTCAGCTGTAACAGGAGGGACTGGGATGAACTCTTTTCCTGTTAGTGTTGATTTTGCTTTTATGCTGTTCCCTCTTGTCCTTTTGCATAGGCCTGGCATTATGCCAGCTGCCTCACACATATTAGCTCTTTTAAGTATATGCTGGTGAAAGGTGGAAATCTGTGTTTCAGGGATGATTGACAAATTAGGTTATGCGTCCATGGCCATGCTGTAGATTATTAGTGGTATAACTGGAGTTTGCTGTCTTGACTGACTTTCATGTTTTTCCTTTAAAAAATGATTCCTTAGGCCGGGCGCGGTGGCTCAAGCCTGTAATCCCAGCACTTTGGGAGGCCGAGACGGGCGGATCACGAGGTCAAGAGATCGAGACCATCCTGGCTAACACAGTGAAACCCCGTCTCTACTAAAACATACAAAAAACTAGCCGGGCGAGGTGGTGGGCGCCTGTAGTCCCAGCTACTCGGGAGGCTGAGGCAGGAGAATGGCGTAAACCCGGGAGGCGGAGCTTGCAGTGAGCCGAGATCCGGCCACTGCGCTCCAGCCTGGGCGACAGAGCGAGACTCCGTCTCAAAAAAAAAAAAAAAGATTCCTTGTTCTTTCCTTTCAGCTTTATCGTTTTGCGATTCCGTGTAATTTTTGTGATACTAAAACTGCCTTCTGTGATCTGAATTGTTATAAAAACATCATAAATTACTTACAAAGAAAATCAGACCCCACAAAGCTGTAGAGGTCCTGGCATACCTATCCTAGGTTTTAAATGTAATTGCTTTTTCTTTCTTTTTTCTTTTTTTTAATACCATAGTGTTCTAAGAACGGAAGCATCTGGGCTGGATGGAATTTAGCATCAAGCAGAGTCCCCTTTCTGTTCAGAGTGTTGTAAAGTGCGTAAAGATGAAGCAGGCACCAGAAATCCTCAGCAGTGCCAACGGGAAGGCTCCGAGCTGTGAGGTGAATCGCGAGTGTTCTGTGTTCCTCAGCAAAGCCCAGCTCTCCAGCAGCCTGCAGGAGGGGGTCATGCAGAAGTTTAACGGCCACGACGCCCTGCCCTTTATTCCGGCTGACAAGCTGAAAGATCTTACTTCCCGGGTGTTTAATGGAGAACCCGGTGCACACGATGCCAAACTGCGTTTTGAGTCCCAGGAAATGAAAGGGATTGGGACACCACCTAACACTACCCCTATCAAAAATGGCTCTCCAGAAATTAAGCTGAAAATCACCAAAACGTACATGAATGGGAAGCCTCTCTTTGAATCTTCCATTTGTGGTGACAGTGCTGCTGATGTGTCTCAGTCAGAAGAAAATGCACAAAAACCAGAAAACAAGGCAAGAAGGAACAGGAAGAGGAGCATAAAATATGACTCCTTGCTGGAGCAGGGCCTTGTCGAAGCAGCTCTTGTGTCTAAGATCTCGAGTCCTTCAGATAAAAAGGTATCTAGGAGACGATGTGTCAGGGGTCACGTGACCTTGAGTAGTGAGCATGGCCATCGTGTGAGGGCACCTGCACGAGTACTGGGGTGGGTGGAGGAGATGAGAACAGATCTGGTACTTCCAGCCACTTGCCTGAGCCCTGGCTGTGGGTTGGAGGGCGGACTCCAGGATGTCCTGGCACTGGCTCCTCAGTTCTCAGCTGGCTGCTGAGCCTGTTGAGAGGTCTAGAGAGGTGAGCTAAGTGTTCAAGATTCAAATGGCTAAAAAGAGGCAATGCTTGTTTCTTAATGTGGTTCTGCCAGTTTCAGAGCCCTGGCTTGACAACATCAGGCTACACTCTTTTCAAGGATCTCATCTCCAAGGTGTTCTTTAGCCTGGTGTGGTCAGTGGAGACATGCTGGGCTCTAGAATGTGACTTCCTAAGTCTGCACCGTCTGATGAGTGGGAAGCAGAGCTGTGCAGTGGTGCACCTGCTGTCCTTACCCTATGGTCCAGTGTCCACTTACTGTCTTCTCAGCCAGGTAGTCCAGCAGATGGCCTGCCTCCCTGAGGCCTAGGGATGTGTCTTTTGCCTCCCATTCTTGGTTCCCAGGGCAGAGCCCAGCACACTGGACACAAACGAATGAGTGTTTCCTCATCCTAACTTGAGGTGGAAAGATGTGGTGGCACTACTCCATTCTGCCTGGTGGTTGGTGTTTCCATGCCTTCACGTGGCATTCAGATTGGCCCTGACACTCGGATGAATATAAGCCATGTGAAACAACCGAGGGGCCATAGCTTTGGCAGAAGGAAGGAACTCTTTTTTTTTTTTTTTTTTTTTTTTGAGACGGAGTCTCGCTCTGTCCCCAGGCTGGAGTGCGGTGGCCGGATCTCAGCTCACTGCAAGCTCCGCCTCCCGGGTTCACGCCATTCTCCTGCCTCAGCCTCCCGGAGTAGCTGGGAATACAGGCGCCCGCTACCTCGCCCGGCTAGTTTTGTATTTTTTAGTAGAGACGGGGTTACACCGTGTTAGCCAGGATGGTCTCGATCTCCTGACCTCGTGATCCGCCCATCTCGGCCTCCCAAAGTGCTGGGATTACAGGCTTGAGCCACCGCGCCCGGCCAGGAAGGAACTCTTGATGGGGCAGCAGTCTCTGTTCATCTGGTGGTCGATAGGGTGTTGCTCTTTAGTTGCTGCTCCTTGGAATTGTTAAGATAATGAAGAGCTTTGAGGGTTAAAAAAATGTTTTTTGATTACTCAGGAGCTATTTAGTTCTTGCTCATGTAATTGCAATGGCAAAGTTTCTTAATTTTATTTATTGTTTTTGCGACAGGGTCTCTGCCCAGGCTAGAGGGCAGGGGTGTGATCATGGCTCACAGCAGCCTTGACCTCCCAGGCTTAGGTGATCCTCCTACCTCAGCCTCCTGAGTAGCTGGACCACAGGTGTACACCACTATGTGCCCAGCTAATTTTTTGTTTTTTGTAGAGATGGGGTCTTGCTCTGTTGCCCAGGCTGGTCTCAAACTCCTGGGCTCAAACGATTCTCCCACCTCCGCCTCCTGAAGTACTCGAGTTACAGGTGTGAGGGGCCGTGCCCAGCCTAGAAAGATTTTTTGAAGTGCCCACGGCAGTATTGAACCTCATGGTTTTGCATGGGAAGAGGCCTGTGCAAGTTGTCAGAGACCTAGCTGTTTTGTTTTGAGACAGGGTCTTGGTATGTTACACGGGCTATTCTCGGACTCCTGGCCTCAAACGATGCTCCTGCATCAGAGCTGGCTTTTTCTTTCTCCTCCAGCTGAAAAAAAAAACAAACAAAAAAACCTGGCTTTTATTCCTAGCTCTGTCCCTTGGTTTTGTTAAAACTTGAGTAACTCACCTGAATTTTGACTCTCCATCTGCAGAGTGGGGTCAGTAAATGTAAACCTGAGTTGCTGTGCAGTAATCTGGTAGCTGTTCTGAAAGTATGTCAGGCCTGGTGCGGTGGCTCACACCTGTAATCCCAGCACTTTGGGAGGCTGAGGCAGGAGGATTGCTTGAACCCAGGAGTTCAAGACCAGCCTGGGCAACATAGCGAGACCCCGTCTCTACAAAAAATAAAATTACCTGGGCATGGTGGCACTGCCTGTGGTCCCAGCTACTGGGGAGGCTGAGGTGGGAGGATCAAAAAAACATGAAAATGTGTCATGTGGCAGCTCATGCCAGTCCTCACCAGCATGCTCATGGCAAGGTTTTGGGCCAGCATCTTTAGCTCACAGATGAGAAAACTGAGGCCTGAGGCAATGGAACAATCTACCCATGTGTATAGTGCTCTGAGGAGCAAGGCCAGGGATTCACCCTTGGCGAGTTGCAGCCACGCTGGCTGTGCTTGTTTCCACTGGAGAGCACAACTGTGAGTGGCTTGTGGGGAGGAGTTTTCTTTGGTGGAATGTTCAGCCTCAGCCTACCCATCATGTTCTAGAGATGGAGAAATTGAGGCTCAGAGAGCCCCAAGGACTCAGATTACATGTGATGGAGCCGAGACTTGCTCCTAGTCCTCCTTGCCCTTGCCCTCATCACTCTAGGATGGTTCATGTTGGTGACACATGGGCTGCTGAGAACTGATTGTCAGACATGACTGGGGACAGGGATCAGTATGGATTTGGAATTCTGTGAGAATTCCTTTTTGACCAGTTGAATAAAGCACCATTGAAGACCATCTATTAATAGTAGGCCAAGGAAATAGATTTATATAGAGATCTTCGTAATGTTGAACACCTGCTATATGCTGTGCACTGTCCTGATCCTTTAGCTGAGAGTGAGAGACAAATTTCTTTTTTTTTTTGAGACAGAGTTTTATTCTGTTGCCAGACTGGAGTGCAGTGGTGCAATCTCGGCTCGCTGCAACCTCCGCCTCCTGGGTTCAAGTGATTCTCCTGCCTCAGCCTCCCGAGTAGCTGGGACTACAGGTGCTCACCACCACTCCCAGCTAATTTTTTGTAGTTTTAGTAGAGATGGAGTTTCACCATGTTGGCCAGGATGGTCTCGATCTCTTGACCTCATGATCCACCCGCCTTGGCCTCCCAAAGTGCTGGGATTACATGTGTGAGCCACTGCGCCTGGCCTTTTCTTTTCTTTTTTTTTGAGATGGAGTCTCACTCTGTCGCGCAGGCTGGAGTGCAGAGGCACGATCCGGCTCACTGCAAGCTCCACCTCCCAGGTTCACGCCATTCTCCTGCCTGGGCCTCCCGAGTAGCTGGGACTACAGGCTCCTGCCACCACGCCCAGCTAATTTTTTGTACTTTTAGTAGATGGAGTTTCACTGTGTTAGCCAGGAAGGTCTCGATCTCCTGACCTCATGATCCACCTGCCTCGGCCTCCCAAAGTGCTGCAACTACAGGCGTGAGCCACCGCGCCTGGCCTGAGAGACAAAATTTTAATGAAACGATGTTGAGGCTATCATCTAAAACACAGCAAGGGAGCACACTTCATTTTTGGGGGTCTGTGTGTATTTGGACATTATAGCCTAATGAATCCTTGGCCTTCTAGATACACAGGTAGTGATTGGATGTGTTAGTGTTTGTCTTTTGTTGTTCATTTTCAGATTCCAGCTAAGAAAGAGTCTTGTCCAAACACTGGAAGAGACAAAGACCACCTGTTGAAATACAATGTCGGTGATTTGGTGTGGTCCAAAGTGTCGGGTTACCCTTGGTGGCCTTGCATGGTTTCTGCAGATCCACTCCTTCACAGCTATACCAAACTGAAAGGTATTGTGTTCTTTGGGTTGTTTTTCCAACTCTCTTCTGCACTTAATCTTTCTCATCTCCAAGCTTTTTTCTTACTCTTTCTAAATAGCCCTGCTGTGGTTCATTTCTGCAGCTTTACCTAAAGTTAGTGATTGATTCACATGTGATGTGTTGCCATTTCTTTTTATATTCAACTCAAATACGTACTTCATCTGATTGAATTAGTGTTAAGGGAGACCTGACCTTTGCCTTGTATAACTTCTGCTTTAATGATAGTTTATTATTTAGTTATAGTGATTGTTTCAGGATGATTTGCAGCAGGAGTGTTTTATGCTAAGTTTAAGTTGTAAAAATGTCCAAGTGAATTTTATTAGGCCTATGGGAAGATGGAAAACACTGGAAATGATCATCTTTGTCTTATGAAGCTTGGGTAGATAAATTGATTTTTACATGGAGCAGCTGATGTAACGTACTAAGAATGTAAGGCTGGGCGCGATGGCTTACGCCTATAATCCCAGCACTTTGGGAGGCCGAGGTGGGTGGATCACTTGAGGTCAGGAGTTCAAGACTAGCCTGACCAACATGGTGAAACCCCATCTCTACTAAAAATACAAAATTAGCCGGATGTGGTGGCGCACGCCTGTAATCCCAGCTACTCAGGAGGCCGAGGCAGGAGAATTGCTAGAATCTGGGAGGCAGAGGTTGCAGTGAGCCGAGATTGTGCCATTGCACTCTAGCCTGGGCAACAACAGCAAAACTCTGTCTCAAAAAGAAAGAATGTTCTATGTCCCTGATACAGAGCAAATAATAGTCAACCCATAAATGTGTTTTTAGAAAAAGAGTAAAAGATAATGTGGTTTGAGGTTTTTCTGAAAGTTCTTCTGGAGTGAAGTTGGAATTTAGTTTGAGCAAGTTTCAATGTGGTGAGTGCAGAGTTAGAACTGAGCAAGTTAGTGTCACCCTGTGATCTGATCTGCGCACCCTCCGGAAGTGTGGCGTGTAAAGCCAGGCCAGACCAGGCCAGTGCTCCAGTCCAGTATTGCTGACTAGTCAGCCTCTTATGACCCCTTGGTGGTCCTTGCGTACATGTCCCCTTCTGGTCTCTGGCTGAAGGCCTGAGCTCCTGTGGGGGCAGCATTGCTGCCTTTGCTATGAGCTTACGTCTTTGTACTGACACCTGCATGGCCAAACAGGCTTGTCAACTGGCTGTGGGAGCAGGTGGCTGTTAGGAGTGGAGTACAGTGGTGCCTCCCTGGCAGATGTAGATGTTAGAGGGGCAGGCTGATGATGAAGAGACCTCTGCTGAGTCCTGGGTGCCCTTGCCTGAGTCCTGCCCTGGCCTCCTGTCCTGTGAGGCACAGGCATGTGTGCTCTGCAGGAGTTGTGGCAGAAGAGCCTATGGCCTGGCTTCAGCTCTGTCTCCGTGGAGGACCTTTGGCATCCTTGGCTTGCCACAATTGGGGGATTCCTTTCCAAGGGGCTGCAGGAACCCCAAGGTGTACCCCAGGGTCTCTACGCTTGGTCAGAATATGAAAAAACAAATGCTAGTTGAGACAGAAATTGTCTCAACCCCTTTGTTTGGGGATAGACCTTCAAGCCTCTGCAGCCCGGGTGCAGGCACACATGGGTGTGTGTGAGGGGTTGCTAATTCTTTCTCTGCTTTCTAAAACCAGGCGCAGTCTCCACACAGCAAACCTTGTGACTCCCATGTCATTTGTCTGTGTGGCACACAAGCAGCTCTTACTGATTTCCTTTTTAGTGTCTGGGGATATTTACTTGTTTATATGATGCCATCTTTAGCTTTTAGCCTCTCATGCCTGTGAAACTGAAGTAGTCTTTTGAAAGTCTCCTTGTTCTTCCTATTAGGGTTTATTACTTTTAATTTCTTCTTCTTTTTTGTTTGGGATGGAGTCTCGCTCCATCACCCAGACTGGAGTGCAGTGGTGCAATCTTAGCTCACTGCAACCTCTGCCATCCAGGCTCAGGTGATCCTCCCATCTCAGCCTCCTGAGTAGCTGGGACTATAGGTGCGTGCCACCACATCTGGCTAATTTTTGTATTTTTTTGTAGAGATGGGGTTTCGCCATGTTGCCCAGCTGGTCTCAAACTCCTGGGCTCCAGTGATCCGCTTGCCTTGGCCTCCCAAAGTGCTGGGATTACAGGCGTGAGCCACAGTGCTGCAGCTCAACTTTAATATCATTGCATCTTTCCCCTGCCTTGGAGTTAAGTAATTCCTGTAGTCTACAACAGCTTCTCTGACATTCAGATATACTGTTATTTTTATTCATCTCTCTCTTTTTTTTTTTTTTTTTTGAGACACAGTTTCATTCTGTCTCCCAGGCTGGAGTGCACTGGCATGATCTCAGCTCACTGCAACCTCTGCCTCCTGGTTTCAAGCAATTCTTATGCCTCAGCCTCCCGAGTAGCTGGAATTACAGGCGTGTGCCACTACGCCCGGCTAATCTTTGTATTTTTAGTAGAGACAGGGTTTCACCATATGGGCCAGACTGGTCTCAAACTCCTGACCTCAAGTGATCTGCCCGCCTCGGCCTCCCAAAGTGCTGGGATTACAGGCATGAGCCACTGTGCCCGGCCTCATCTCTCTTTCTTTGCTTGATTCCTGGACCTTGCACTGTGGCTAAGTGCTTTCACTCTTGTGCTTATGGCACTGTCATGTTACTCTCTGCGATTGAGGCTGGGACTCAGGAATCAGCCTGCCAGGGTCTAGTTCAGCTGGCTGATCTTTTTTTTTTTTTTTTTTTTTTGTGAGGTGGAGTCTCGCTCTGTCGCCCAGGCTGGAGTGCAGTGGCCAGATCTCAGCTCACTGCAAACTCCGCCTTCCGGGTTCACGCCATTCTCCTGCCTCAGCCTCCCGAGTAGCTGGGACTACAGGCGCCCGCCACCTCGTCTGGCTAGTTTTTTTTTTGTATTTTTTAGTAGAGACAGGGTTTCACTGTGTTAGCCAGGATGGTTTCGATCTCCTGACCTCGTGATCCGCCCGTCTCGGCCTCCCAAAGTGCTGGGATTACAGGCTTGAGCCACCGTGCCCGGCCCAGCTGGCTGATCTTGATAATGAACTTAATCTTGCTAAGCTTCAGGTTCCCTGTATATGAAAACGAGGAAGGTGATACCATCACCTTCATGCAAAGGTCTTAATTCAGTGACCACCAGACGCTTGTATTAGCAATTGTTATTATCCTCACTTTTACTTTTAAAACCTGAGTTTTTATTTTATCAACCCCGATTCCCTTGGTTTCTTCTATAGCTGCTTCCTGAAAACCTTCCTGTTTGACCAGTTATTAACCCTGCAGCCACCTAGTATTTGGTTAATTTTAATAGTTTTGTGTCTGTTTTTAAGTGTTTGCATGTCCTTGGGTATTTCCTCAGTTTCAATATATAATGCCAAATGGGCATACTTGGATTCTAGTTTTTGTGTGTATGTGTGAAATATTTGACCTATTTTTTTTATCTATCTTTTTTTTTTTTTTTTTTTTTTTT
>NW_016806413.1:461908-464633 GCF_001698545.2 Rhinopithecus bieti
CCAGAGTGCTGGGATTACAGGCTTGAGCCACCGCGCCCGGCCTTTTTTATCTATCTTAAAAACTTTCAAGTCAAAGTAAAACAGCACAGCAGACACCTTTCCCCTCATCTAGATTCTCCACCTTGAAACATCTTGTTCTACCTGTTGCATCTCTTTTTTTTTTTTTTTTGAGACAGAGTATCACTCTGTTGCCAGGCTGGAGTGCAGTGGTGCGATTTTGGCTCATTGCAACCTCTGCCTCTCAGGTTCAAGCAATTCTCCTGCCTCAGCCTCCTGAGTGGGTGGGACTACAGGTGCGCACTACCACGCCCAGGTAGTTTTTATATTTTTAGTACAGGCGGGGTTTCACCGTGTTGACTAGGATGATCTTGATCTCTTGACATCGTGATCCACCTGCCTTGTGGCCTCCCAATGGGATTATAGGCATGGGTCACTGTGCCTAGCCTCCATCTCTTTTGTTACATGATATCTGGTAGCTGTCGTGGCACTGTTACCCCCAAATACGTCAGAACAAGGACAGTTTCCTTGTTGACTCAGCACCCAGCCACATTTTGGGAAACATCACATCAGTAACAAGGTCTGTTATTGTGCTAAAAGCAGGTATAGGGGCATGTCCCCAGCAGGCCCCATACCTGCCTTTTTCTGCACTTTGGGGTTCAGATGCATACTTTGCATCTGGTGGTTGTGTCTCTTCAGCTTCTGCTAGTCTAGAACAGCACTCCCAATCCTCAATTCCTCATGACCGCTTTAGCTTTCTCATGATCAGACCTAGGTCAGAAGGCCAGGTTGTATCTCAAAGTTGGAACCTTGAAAGATAGCTTTGGCCTGTTACTAAAGATCTGTGTGCAGAAGAAGGGAGTGTCCTGCACCAGCCTAGGCTGGGCAGTGGTCTCCCTCACCTCAGCAGTCTGCTTCTCTAGAAATTATTGTGGAATGTAGAGTAGGAGGCACAAGCAAGCCTACTTCAGAAGACTGATATATACTTTTTTTTTTTTTTTCTCGTGAAGGCATTAGAGTGTAAAAGATACGTACATTTGAAAAGCTGTTCAGAAGGAGTCAAGCCTGGGTAGATACCCTCCAGCTGAAAGGAGATTTAGATAATCTTAAAAAGAAAAGGGGTCAAAGGAAGTAAGTAGAACAAAGAGAAGTGAGGGAAGGACAGAGTGCTAGTCAGACTACATTAGAAGGAGCTTATGTGTCAACTGACCCAACCCTGGTAGGCTATGGCAACCAGAGCTCTCTGTGGAAAGGCACAGGTCCCCATTGTCACTAATGAGGGACCTGTGGACTGTGCTTGTAGTCTGTCCCAACAGTGTAACTTTTGTTGTTGTTGTTTTGAGATAGGGTCTTAGCTCTGTTGCTCCATCCAGGCTGGAGTACAGTGGCACAATCATAGCTCACTCCAGGCTCAAACTCCTGGGCTCAGGTGATCTTCCTCCTGCCTTGGCCTCCCAAATTGTTGGGATTACAAGTGTGAGCCACCATACCTGTCCCCAACAACCATGGCTTTAGCAGTCCTTGATGATTCATCATGGACTTGTTAAATGGTAACTGGCTATTACTGCACTTTCTACCTTTTAGCTGTCATTTTTCTGTGAAAATGAACTCCCCTTAAAAAAAATGAGTTATGTATTTTAGTCCTTATTTTATTGAATCCTCACATTGTCCCAAATTTGACCAGTGGGAGTCCCATTAAGTTCCTTTCAGCTGTATACCTTTGACATGTCCCCGTCAACCCCTGAGCACCTCTTTATGTTCTGGTAGAACAAGATGTTCCAGGCTCATCTTGTACTGTTTTCTTTTTTTCCCCCCAACCCTAGCATCAGCCATTTCTCAGAGAAGGCCTAGGTTCTTTGAGTACAGAATGGTATGTAGGAGCCCAGGTCTGGTCGCTGGTTGTGTTCATTGCTCTGGGAGACAGAGTTTGCAAGGGAAACTCTGTGTGCAGTAGGTCTCCAAGCAGTGCTGAGCCCTTGCTCCGAGTGGAGCTCTTGGGTCCATTTTTGATTCTCCAACACTTGGCCTGCAGCACCCCACGATGAGAATGAGACAGTGAATGGTGAGTGTCGTTTTGGAAGGGCAGGGACGTGAAGAAGAGATCTGCCATGGAGTGGGCTGAACATGGGTCCTGTGAAGCCGGTACTTTTATATTTTTCTACCCTCTATTCCTATCCTGTTGTGTTTTTTTTGTTTGTTTGTTTTTTTTTTTTTTTTTTTTTTGTGGAGACGGAGTCTTGCTCACTCGTCCAGGCTGGAGTACAGTGGTATGATCTCGGCTCACTGCAGCCTCCACTTCTGTGTTCAAGCGATTCTCCAGTCTCAGCCTCCCAAGTAGCTGGGATTACAGGAGCACACCACCATGCCCAGCTAATTATTGTATTTTTAGTAGAGCTGGGGTTTTACCATGTTGGCAAGGCTGGTCTCAAACTTCTGACCTTGTGATCCACCCGACTCGGCCTCCCAAAGTGCTGTGATTACAGGCATGAGCCACCACGCCCGGCCCCCATTAAAAAAAAATTTATTTATCATGTGTGGGATTTATGGACCAGCTTGAATCTTAGTGTATCTTAGTAATATACTTAAGTTTTGAAAACTGAAGTGTAATATACATGCAAAAATGAACATAACTACAGCTAAATCTAGATTCTTTTGGAAATCAAAATTTCCTTTGGAAATCTCAAGTTAATGAATGAAAGTCTTTTTTTTTTTTTTTTTTTTTTTTTTT
>NW_016806413.1:465544-480366 GCF_001698545.2 Rhinopithecus bieti
GGCCGGGCGCGGTGGCTCAAGCCTGTAATCCCAGCACTTTGGGAGGCCGAGACGGGCGGATCACGAGGTCAGGAGATCGAGACCATCCTGGCTAACACAGTGAAACCCCGTCTCTACTAAAAAATACAAAAAACTAGCCGGGTGTGGTGGCGGGCGCCTGTAGTCCCAGCTACTCAGAGGCTGAGGCAGGAGAATGGCGTAAACCCGGGAGGCGGAGCTTGCAGTGAGCTGAGATCCGGCCACTGCCCTCCAGCCTGGGCGACAGAGCGAGACTCCGTCTCAAAAAAAAAAAAAAAAAAAAAAAAAAAAAAAAAAAAGAATTAATCCTCATTGCTTTATATAGGAAAAAAATCCTTCCAGCATTTTCTAAAAATATTGCAGGTAATCTGACTTTCTCATGTCTTGTGCTATTTGATAATATGACCTTCTTACTGATTTGTTTCTTGCTTGTTCTATTAGTTGCTGAGAGGTGTGTTAAAATTTCCCATGGGATTGTGGATGTGCTGTTTTTCTACTTGTAGTTCTGGCAGTTTCTGCTTTACCTATTTTGTGGCTCTGGTGTCCTCCAGAGACTGAACTGGGAAACTTAGGCATGGTCATGCTTGTCCTTTGTTTCCCAGGGAGCTCTGTGGTCTCATGTCCTTGTGACTTTGCTCCTGTGCTTCCTTCTTGGCTTCTGCAGACACCTGGCCTTGTCTGCATCTTTATGGCTTCTCTTCCCTCCCTGGAGCTTTATCTCTGAGGCAGCCTTGTCTCTTGGTGGGGTTCATTTTGCATGCATGGAACTTAACAGGCTCCACAAAATCTGGAGAGAAACTCTGGCTTAGTTGAGCCCAGAGAGTCACAGACTACCTGTAGTCTAATGGGCTGTGATGGGGAAAAAAGGAACATAGTACAAAATTAGGTACCAGGACTGTTAATAGAAGCCAGGTTCTTTTAGAAGGGGATGTAGGTGGGGAGGTCAATGACATGCATTTTTGTATAGATGGTGATTAATGAACATCAGAACTTGCATAGAAAGAGGGCCAGGTGCAGTGGCTCATGCCTGTAATCCCATCACTTTGGGAGGCCGAGGGTGACTTGAGGTCAGGAGTTCGAGACCAGCCTGGTCAACATGATGAAACCCTGTTTCTGCTAACAGTACAAAAATTAGCCAGGTGTGATCACAGGCGCCTGTAATCCCACCTCCTCTGGCTAAGGCAGGAGAATTGCTTGAGCCCAGGAGGCGGAGGTTGCAGTGACCCGAGAGTGCAC
This sequence comes from Rhinopithecus bieti, assembly GCF_001698545.2. Classification (NCBI taxonomy): domain Eukaryota; kingdom Metazoa; phylum Chordata; class Mammalia; order Primates; family Cercopithecidae; genus Rhinopithecus; species Rhinopithecus bieti. Next base: position 466,799 of record NW_016806413.1, read on the forward strand.
TGATTCACTCCAGCCTGGGCGACAGAGTGAGACTCCATCTCAAAAAAAAAAAAAAAAAAAAGGGAAAGAAATTGCATAGGAAGGGAGAATTACTAATACATAGTACTGGGACAACTAGTTAATTATTGGTAAAATAAAAACAGTGAGATATTTACCTCTCAACTTGGACCAAAAGATAGTTCATGTGGATTAAAGAAACCCACAAAAATAGTAGAAAATTCGGTTACGTTATCAAATTTCTAGATAGGAAAGAACTTCAGAATGTTGCACTCATTTATTTTACAAACTTGGGACTGATTGCAATAATCTCTTCTGCTTTTTTTCCCACCTGACATGCAAGGAGCATTGGTCTGTGTCATTATTTATAAACATGGGTTAATTTTATATTGTGTGTACTGTTACAGGTTTTCTTTATTATAAAAATGCTATAACATACCTGTATTCATTTTCATTACTAAGAAAAAGTTCTTACGAAGTTTTAAAGTAATGGAAGAAGTCACAAATCCCTTGACATATCCTTGAATCTTAGGTATTTTCAAATCAAAGAAGTTTGAACACTTAAAAACAAGTCAAATTGTACTGAAAGATTAATAGTGAAAAATCATCCCCTGCCTTCCTCTCTCCTCCCCAGAGGTAATTATTTTATCTCTTTCAACATTTTCTTCTACTTTTAATACTTTGATTTTTCATGTAGACGTTTTTCTGTTAACTTTCTATCATGGAAAATTTGAGCTCTTCAGCCATTTTCTATTTCTTTCCCCCCATTCTCCCCATATAATTAAGTCACTATTTGTAATAAATGAAAAATAAGTGTTTACATAATTTTGACTATGTAAATATCATTCAGTGAAAACCAAGTCGTGTTCTGTAATTGCATTTTCCTTTTGTAAAACCTTTTGTTTTCCTTGGAGTTAATTATTGCCTTTCTTTTGAAATCATGTGCTATGTTGTCCATACAGCCTTAATTTTTTTAAAGTATTCATCTCCTCATCCTTAAAACTCATCCTTATGATGAAGTTAGTTTCTCCTGTTTATATATTTATATAGTTATTTTTTCTCCTTAAAAAAAAAAAAAGAAAACCTGGGTTTGAGTCTCATCTTCCCTTTCTGCTCCTTGGAACTCATCTTTTAACCCTCTTTCCTTATTACTTAGATTTTCTTTCTTTGTAAAAAAGTTCTTTTCTCTCATCTTTTCTTCCCTTGGAAGAAAGAGATTCCCCTCTCCTAGAATCTTCCTTTTTCCTGCTTGAATCTGGTTTGCTAGCATTCTTAACCTTTTGCACTGCAGTAAGCTTAGACTTTCTTTAAGCTGCTTTCCCTAGTTATTTACATTGTTTTCTGTAGTTCTGTGTGGGCGGCAAGCCACCCAGGTGCCAAGGCAAGAGACTGAAGGCACAGGCTGTTCCAGTCTAATAAAGAAAATACTTAGAATAGTTTTATTAGATATAGAATATAGACATGATTATATATGAATATTATCAATCATTAGTTTGTAGTATTATATTACTCTTTATTCCAATGTTATAATAATCTCTGTTCTACAATTATAACCTAGGAAAAACCAGGCCATACAGAGATAGGAGCTGAAGGGATGCGATGAGAAGTGACCAGAAGACAAGAGTGTGAGCCCTCTGTTACGCCCGGACAGGGCCACTAGAGGGCTCCTTGGTCTCGCGGTAACGCCAGTGCCTGGGAAGGCAACCGTTACTTAGCAGACCTTGGTCTAGCGGTAGCTCCAGTACCTGGGAAGGCACCTTTTACTTAGCAGACCAGGAAAGGGAGTCTCCTTTTCCCTGGGGTGGGGGTGGGGGTTAGAGAAGACTCTGCTCCACCACCTCTTGTGTAGGGCCTGACATCAGTCAAGCCTGTCTGCAGCCATCTGGAGGCCTAAATGTCTCCCTGTGATGCTGTGCTTCAGCGGTCATGCTCCTGTTTCACTTTCATGTTCTGCTCTGTACACCCGGCTCCACCTTCTAGAGAGCCGTAGCAGAATTAGTGAAAGTACTAAAGTCTTTGAAATGCATAGAAGAAATAATGATGTAAGCTGTCCCCCCTCTCTCTGCCTCGGCTACCAAACAGGGAAGGGCCCCCTGTCCGGTGGACACATGACTCATGTGACCTTACCTATCATTGGAGATGGCTCACACTCCTTACCCTGCCCCCTTGCCTTGTATACAATAAATAACAGCGCAGTCAGGCATTCAGGGCCACTACTGGTCTCTGCATCTTGGTGGTAGTGGTCCCTTGTGCCCAGCTGTCTTTTCTTCTATCTCTTTGTCTTGTGTTTTTTTTTTTTTTTTTTTTTTTTTTGAGACAGAGTCTCGCTCTGTTGCCCAGGCTGGAGTGCAGTGGCCGGATCTCAGCTCACCGCAAGCTCCGCCTCCCGGGTTTATGCCATTCTCCTGCCTCAGCCTCCTGAGTAGCTGGGACTACAGACGCCTGCCACCTCGCCCGGCTAGTTTTTTGTATTTTTTAGTAGAGATGGGGTTTCACCATGTTAGCCAGGATGGTCTCAATCTCCTGACCTCGTGATCCGCCCGTGTCGGCCTCCCAAAGTGCTGGGATTGCAGGCTTGAGCCACCGCGCCCGGCTTGTGTCTTTATTTCTATGATATCTCATCTCTGCACACAAGGAGAAAAAACCCACAGGCCCTGTAGGGCTGGTCCTTACAGTTCTATACTGTTTTCTTTCTTGGTTAAGTTTCCTTTTTTCCTGGAGGCTATTTTTGGTATCTTAAGACAGTTCGTATGGGAAGTAAATTTTGAGTCCTTGCAATTCAGAGTATGCTACTTTTTTTTTTTTTTTTTTGAGATGGAGCCCTGCTCTGTTGCCAGGCTGGAGTGCGGTGGCACGATCTTGACTCATTGCAATCTCTGCCTCCTGGTTTCAAGTGATTGTCTTGCCTCAGCCTCCCAAGTAGCTGGGCCTACAGGCACACACCACCATGCGTGGCTAATTTTTTCTGTTTTAGTAGAGACAGGGTTTCACCGTGTTGGCCAGGCTGGTCTCGATCTCCTGATCTGAGGTGATCCGCCCACCTTAGCCTCCCAAAGTGCTGGGATTACAGGCGTGAGCTACCGTGCCTGGCCTGGAATATGCTGCTTTTCTATCTTCACACTTGATTGATGGTTTGACTGGGTATAGAATTTTATGTTGAGAAGAAATTCCCCTAGGAATTTTGAAGGTATTACTCCATTTCTTTATAGCATCCAGAGTTTTTGGCCATTCTTCACATAATTTGCTATTATTCACATGCCTTGCTATTCTATTTCTTGTTCCATTAAGTTGGAGGCTGGCCCTTCGCCCAACCCCAAGCGGCTTGAATTTGAGCAGGGTGTGCTCTGCTGTGGATGTTGGGACATTTAGGGCTGTTTTAGTTGGAGACTTGATTTTGGGTTTATTCTTGGAGCTTCTCTGTTTCTCCAGAAAGCCTATTATTTGGGTATCTGACCTTCTAGACTGATCTTACAGGTTGATATGGAAATAGGTATTTTTCATCTTAATTTTTTTCTTCTTTCTGGGAGATATCTTATCTTCCAAGCTTTCTTGTTGAATTTTTTTTTCATAGTTGTATTTTAGAATTTCAAATACCTCTTTGTTTTTCTGTGTTCTCTTTTCATAGCACACGGGGTTTCTCTATTGGGTGTCTTCTCTTCCCTTGTCTTGTGTGTGTGGCCCTGCAGAGGACCGTTCATTTCTGTGTGTTTTGGATTCATTCATACTGGATGCCTCCCTGGGTCCAGGGGTTCCTTGGTGCTGGGCTTGTGTTTAAGAGCACAGCACTTAGAGCTGCCTGCACCCATGGGTGGGGAGGCTTGGTTATCCCACCCTCCTTTGCGTTAGAGGGTCTGATTGGCCATTGGCCGCTTAATCAGGGGAATCTCCAAAAGACTCACTGGAGAGATTTTTCCTTTGGAGCACTTCAGGTCTTTAGGAAGTATCCTTTGATTCCTCGGGGCCAGTGTTCTGCATGAGGGGACAGGGAGTGGTAACCGCCACCCTCCCCACCTCACTGCCCCAGGGAGGTCCCCCTCCCTCTTCTCACCTGGCACAGAGATCTGACTTTTTAACCTGCTTACCTGTATTCACCTTCTCATTTGACTTCAGTGGAATCTGGTACCTCCTCTCTTGGGTTTTGGGCCTCTTTCTTTCCTCATCCAGTTCCCCCTGGCTGCATTGTAGGACATGGCTTCTTCCTCTCAGCTAAGGGTTAAGAGTAGTGGGCATCTGTGGGGTTACTCTGTGGTCTGAGTAGCTCTCTGAGGCCACTGATGCTCCTGTCCCCCTAGCACTGTGAGACAGCTGGGTAGCTAGCTGTTAGGTAGCAGGGCTGGTATTTGAACCCAGGTTGTGTGATGCCAGTATACTGCCTCCTTCACTGCTCCTGTCACTCCTTTCTTGCAGATGTTCTCTTGTCTTATTTGGTGTCTTTTTAAGAGGGAATAAAGGAGTGCATTTAGTCAGCTAGCTAGCTTTTTTCTTTCTTTTTTTTCCTTTTTTTTTTTTTTTGTTTTAAGACAGAGTCTGGCTCTGTCACCCAGGCTGGAGAGCAGTGGTACAATCTTGGCTCACTGCAACATCTGCCTCCCAGGCTCACGCCATCCTCTCACCTCGGCCTCCCGAGTAGCTGGTACTACAGGTGCACACCACCACACCCGGCTAATTTTTGCATTTTTCGTGGAGACAGGGTTTTGCCATGTTGCCCAGGCTGGTCTCAAACTCCTGAGCTCAAACAATCTACCCGCCTCAACCTCCCAAAGTGTTGGGATTACAGGCTTGAGGGACCGCGCCTGGCCTGGTTGGCTTTCTTTCCCAGTCAATTTTAGAACCTTATCTGAATCTCTTGTAAGTTAGTTTCCCTCTTTGGCATGTGGCATGGTAGGGATAAGTATAGAACTTATTTTGAGGTTAACAGGCTCAGACAACACCAAGGAAAACAACTGCAAAACAGCAGTAGATTTGATTAATTTCATCCCAGAACTAACTTTCATTTTCTAACATTTTATTTTAAAAACTAGGTCAGAAAAAGAGTGCACGTCAGTATCACGTACAGTTCTTTGGTGACGCCCCAGAAAGAGCTTGGATATTTGAGAAGAGCCTCGTAGCTTTTGAAGGAGAAGGACAGTTTGAAAAATTATGCCAGGAAAGTGCCAAGCAGGCACCCACGAAAGCTGAGAAAATTAAGGTGATAGATGACCCTTCAGTCTACTTTTAAACCAGAAATTTAATTTTTATTCTTTAACTTATTTTTGTTTTGAACTTATACTTACTTGCTCAAAATATTGTAATGGCTTAACAATCTCTTTCATAGTTGACTTTTGCCCAAGAATGCTATGTTACAATATGATAAAGTTTTTTTAGAGACACAACTTATTTTTTTTTGCTCACTTGATGACTCTCAGAGATAACTTGTTTTAGAATTTTTATTTTTATATGTATATGTACACACACATATATACACACACACATATATATATACACACACACATACATAGAGAGGGATTATATTAATGTAATGTGATAGGAATTGATTTCTGGTTTAAAGAAACAATAAAGGTATTATGTTGGGCTGAATTCTAAAATTGGTTTTTATATGTTTTTTATTTCTATTATTTTTTAAAATTTTTTTGAGATGGATTTTCACTCTTATCGCCCAGGCTGGAGTGCAATGGCATGATCTCAGCTCACTGCATCCTCTGCCTCCCGGGTTCAAGCGATTCTCCTGCCTCAGCCTCCCAAGTAGCTGGAATTACAGGTGCCTGCCACCACACCTGGCTAATTTTTGTATTTTTAGTAGAGACAGGGTTTCACCAGGTTGGCCAGACTGGTCTTGAACTCCTGACCTCAGGTGATGCATCTGCCTCGGCCTCTGCAGGTGCTGGGATTATAGGCAGGAGCCACCACACTGGTCAAGTTTTTTATTTCTAAAATTATGTGAAAATGTAAAAGTATTCTTTTTTTTTTTTTTTTTTTTTTTGAGGTAGGGTCTCACTCTGTCGCCCCAGGCTAGAGTGCAGTGGCGTGGTCTGGGCTTACTGCATCTAACGCCTCCCAGTTCAAGTGATTCTCGTGTCTCAGCCTCCCTAGTAGCTGGGACCACAGGCATGCACTACCATGCCTGGCTTATCTTCTGTTATTTAGTAGAGACGGGGTTTTGCCATGTTGGCCAGGCTGGTCTTAAACTCCTGGCCTCAAGTGATCCATCTGCCTCGACATCCGTAAGTGCTGGGATTATAGGCATGAATCATGTGCCTAGCAAAAGTAGTTAACTTTTATGTTTGTGTAATGAAACTTACAGTGTCTCTCTTTTTTTCCCCCCCCAGCTATTGAAACCTATTTCAGGGAAATTGAGGGCCCAGTGGGAAATGGGCATTGTTCAAGCAGAAGAAGCTGCAAGCATGTCAGTGGAGGAGCGGAAAGCCAAGTTCACCTTTCTGTACGTGGGGGACCAGCTTCATCTCAACCCTCAAGTAGCCAAGGAGGCTGGCATTGCTGCAGAGTCTTTCGGAGAAATGGCAGAGTCCTCAGGAGTCGGTGAAGAGGCTGCTGAAAACCCCAAGTCTGCGAGGGAAGAGGGCATTCCCATGAAGAGAAGGCGGAGGGCCAAACTGTGTAGCTCTGCAGAGACCCGGGAGAGTGACCCCGATGTAGTGAAGAGTACTCCTCAAAAGACGGCAGAGGCTGACCCCAGAAGAGGAGTAGGGTCTCCTCCTGGGAGGAAGAAGACCACAGCCTCTACGCCACGAAGCAGGAAGGGAGATGCAGCATCCCAGTTTTTGGTCTTCTGTCAAAAACACAGGGATGAGGTCAGTACTAAGTTGTGTTTCGTGCTAGCAAGTTTCAGAATTTGGGGAACATCCCTTTAGTGCAGAATCATCTGTTTCTCAACATTATCAGGAGAATCTAGCATGAGTCTTGCATAGATTTTAGATCTAATAAATAAATATTATTAGTGAACAGCCATTCTGACCCTTGAGGGAAAAGATACTTGACTTGCACTCTGGGTTCCTAAAATATCCCTCCTAATGTGGATAAGAAGATACCTAGAATAGGCCAGGCATAGTGGCTCATAATCTCAGTACTTCGAGAGGCCAAGGTGGGAGGATTACTTCAGCTCAGGAGTTTGAGACCAGCCTGGGCAACATGGTGAAACCCCATCTCGACAAAAATTAGCTGGGCATGGTGGCACATGCCTGTAGTCCTAGCTGCTTGGGAGACTGAGGCAGGAGAATCCCTTGAGTCCTGAAGGCAGGGTTTGCAGTGAGTTGTGATGGCATCACTGCACTCTAGCCTGGGTGACAACAGAGCGACACTGTGTCTCAAAAAATAAAAAAAAAAAAAACTGGCACAGAGGAAGGTGGGTCTCATCAGGCTGCGCTTTGCTTGAAGTGTGTGGCCGTGTCCTTAATGTGTGACTCTAGGTTAGCATTTTCTCCAGCAGTCTGTTCTGAAGCTTCCAGTGCAGGATGTGCTCGTCTATAAAGCTCATTGTATTCACTGGCACTGAGAGTGTTGATTTATTTTCCTGACATTTAAAAGGGTAGCAATGTGATTAAGACATTTATATAATTTTCTTAATTGTTTACATAAAATACACAGTCTTAGTACATAATAAAGGCTGTAAAGAACTGAAGGAGTTGGGTTCCCCACTTCCAACTTTTGGTTATGTTACTTGAAGTGGGAGATAGTCTAGTGCTTAAAAGGCTTTAAGTGTTCATTTTAAATTTACTTCCATAGGAATTTTCCATTCAGCAGTCTAAATCTACGTGGGGATTAAAGGTATCAAAAACAATAGTGTCGGCCAGGCGCAGTGGCTCACACCTGTAATCTCAGCACTTTGGGAAGCTGAGATGGGCAGATCATGAGGTCAGGAGTTCGAGACCATCCTGGCCAACATGGTGAAACCCCGTTTCTACTAAAAATACAAAAAAAAAATTAGCTGGGTGTGGTGGTGCCTGCCTGTAATCCCAGCTACTCAGGAGGCTGAGGCAGGAAAATTGCTTGAACCAGGGAGTTGGAGGTTGCAGTGAGCCGAGATCGCACCACTACATTCCAGCCTGGCGACAGAGTGAGACTCCATCTCAAAAAAAAAGTCTGTCTTCAGAAAATTTTCCATGAATCTTTAACCAGCATGTATTTTGTGGCAGTCAGCATGGCACAATAAGGAGCCATGAGGAGTTCAGGCAGAGATGCATAAATAGGTGACTGTGGGTATTCTAAGAAATCTACTGGACATGATTTTTTTGTCCCTCTATGGGATCTGGAAATTCTACCAGAGAAAGGCATTTGAGTGATATCTTCAAGAGTAATCCATGGCTGGGCGCGGTGGCTCACGCCTGTAATCCCAGCACATTGGGAGGCCAAGGTGGGCCAATCACCTGAGGTTAGGGGTTGAGGCCAGCCTGGCCAACATGGTAAAACCCTGTCTCTACTAAAAATACAAAAATTAGCTGGGCATGGTGGTGTGTGCCTGTAATCCCAGCTACTCAGGAGGCTGAGGCAGGAGAATCACTTGAACTGGGAGGCAGAGGCCATAGTGAGCTGAAATCATGCCACTGCACTCCAGCCTGGGTAATCCATAGGGCTTTTCTCAGGAATGCAAGGGTGGTCTGATGTTAGAAAGCTATTATTGTGACTTACTGTGTAATGCTCATCTCCATAGAGGGAGAAAAGGCATTTGATAAAATTCATTGCTTTTTTTATTAAGTAAACACCCCGTATTTATGGGGTATATGTGATATTTTGGTGCATGTATTAAAGTTCATTGCTTTTTCTCCTTGGGAGGCTGAGGTGGGAGGATTGCTTGAGCCCAGGAGTTTTGAGGTTACAGTGAGCTGTGATTGTGCCACAGCTTTCCAGCTTAGGTGACAGAGTGAGAGACTGTCTCATAAAAAGAAGAGAAAGGCTGAGTGTGGCGGCTCACACCTGTAATCCCAGCACTTTGGGAGGGTGAGGTAGGAGGATTGCTTGAGCCCAGGAGTTTGAGACCAGCCTGGGCAACATGAAACCCTGTCTCTAAAAAAAAATTTTTTTTTTAATTAACCAGATATGATGGCATGTGCCTGTAGTCCCAGCTACTTGGGAGGTTGAGGCAAGAGCTTGAGTCCAGAAGTTTAAGGCTATGGTGAACCATGATCATGCCAGTGCACTCTAGTCTGAGCCACAGAGTGAGACCCTGCCTTAAACAAAAAAATTATTGCTTATTGATAAAAGGTTACTAAACCAGGAATAAAAGGGAACTTCCTAAATCTGTTGAAGGATATGTATCAGAAGCTTTCATCGAGGATATTACTGATGAAACTTTAGAAGCATTCTCTTTAGGCCAGACATGGTGGCTCATGCCTGTAATCCCAGCACTTTGGGAGGCTGAGGTGGGTCGATCACCTGAGGTCAGGAATTCAAGAACAGCCTGGCCAACATGGTGAAACTCTGTCTCTACCAAAATTATAAAAAATAAGCTGGGTGTGGTGGCGGGCACCTGTAGTTCCAGCTACTTGGGAGGCTGAGGCAGGAGAATCGTTTGAACCCAAGAGGTGGAAGTTGCAGTGAGCCAAGATCGTGCCACTGCACTCCAGCCTGGCAACAGAGCAAGACTCCGTCTCAAAGAAAAAAAAGGCATTCTCTTAAAAATCATGAACGAGGACCAGCTACAATGGCTCACACCTGTAATCCCAGCATTTCAGGAGGCTGAGATGGGTGGATCACTGAAGGTCAGGAGTTCGAGACCAGCATGGCCGACGTGGTGAAACCCCATCTCTACTAAAAATACAAAATTTTGCCAGGTGTGGTGGCGAGTGATTCAGAAAGGAGAATCAGTTGAACCTGGGAGGTGGAGGTTGCAGTGAGCCCAAATCATACCACTGCACTCCAGCCTGGGCGACACAGTAAGACTCTGTCTCAAAAAAAAAAAAAAAAAAAAAAAAAAAAAAAAAGAATGAGACAGGAAACCATTTTTCACCATTTAGTAAACATTGTACTGAAAATACTAGCCAATATTAGGCCGGGCATGGTGGCATATGCCTGTAATCCCAACGCTTTGGAGGCCGAGGTGGGCGGATTACTTCAGGTCAGAAGTTCAAGACCAGCCTGGCCAACATGGTGAAACCCCGTCTCTACTGGAAATAAAAAATAATTAGCCAGGTGTAGTGATGCGTGCCTGTAAGCCCAGCTAATCAGGAGGCCGAGGCAGGAGAATTGCTGGAACCTGGAGGCAGAGGTTGCAGTGAGCTGAGATCACGCTACTACACTGCAGCTTGGACAACAGAATGCGTCTTCGTCTCTAAGAAAATGCTAGCCAATATTATAAAGGAATAAATAAAGCTGTCATTGTTTGCAGAAGTCTATGTAGAAAACTCAAGAGAATATACAGAAAATCTTTTAGAATTAATAGAGTTTGCTAAAATTGGTGGATATAAAATTAACATACAAGTGCAGCATCAAAGAGGAAATGTAATGTTAAAAAAGATACCATTGATAATAGAAACAAAAATGTCAGGTACTGTGGAATCAGTATTATGAAATATGCATGTAACTTTAGAGAAAAATAACATATTTTAGCAGATCCCAATAAAGATATATTTATATATGGGAAGATTCAAGCTTCTGAAGTTGTCAATTCTCCCTTTAATAATCTATAAATTCAGTATAATTCTAATAAAACGTCTAACAGGAATTTCTTTGCGCTTTGTAAGTGGATGCTGATGTGGCCACATTTGAAGAGAGGCTTGGCCTAAGGACTTGCTCTACCAGATAAGAAGTTCTGTTATTTAAAATAACAGTATTTGGCCAGGTGCAGTGGCTTACACCTGTAATCCCAGCACTTTGGGAGGCTGAGGCATGCACATCACCGGAGGTCAGGAGTTTGAGACCAGCCTGGCCAACATGATGAAACCCTGTCTCTACTAAAAATATAAAAATTAATCGGGCGTCGTGGCAGGTGCCTGTAATCCCAGCTACTTGGGAGGCTGAGGCAGGAGAATTCTTGAACCTGATAGGCAGAGGTTGCAGTGAACTGGGATTGTGCCACTGTACTCCAGCCTGAGTGACAGAGCAAGACTCTGTCTCATAAAAAATAAAATAGCAATATTCACGCAGGGCAGTCATATGGTCCAAGATGGGGTCCACAACAGGCTCCTGAGCATGTGGACATGGATGGGAAAGGGCTGCAGACCAGCTGGGTGGGATGTCTGCACTGGACATGGTGCTTGGACCACTGGTGGTTTATGAACTTGGCCAGCATGGGAGAGGAGCTTTGTCACCATGGGAGAGGGAAGGATTTCTTAAACCAGCCAAACTGATTAACAGGCTATAAAGGAACTATGTATGTTAACATGAAAATCTAGGCCAGGCATGGTGACTCACACCTGTAATCCCAGTACTTTGGGAGGCTAAAGCTGGAGGGTTGCTTGAGCCACTGCACCACTTCAGCCTGGGTGACAGAGACCCTGGCTCAAAAAAAGAAAAAATTCTTATGTGTCAAGGACACCATGAACACAGTGAAAGGACAAATTCTGTAAAGAGCCGAAACACTTCTGAAGGAGAAGGGCAAATTTCTTGGAGAGCCAGTAAGTGCATCAGGAGATGCTGCTTAACTGCGGCCATGCCCAGGGAGCTGTATGTTACGATCCTGGTGGGGTGGTCCTTCTCAGCCATCAGGTGAGCAGACATCAGACTCAGAACAGCCGGGGATTGAGAAGATGAGCAACAGTGGGACTCCTCGTACAATGCTGGTAAAACATCATTTGTTACACCTGTTTTGAGAGAAATTTGGCAATATCTAGTGAAATTGAAGATGTGCTTTTTTTTCTCGTACAGTTTTACTCCTGTTTACCCTAGAGTAATTTTGCCCTTGCACCCAAAGAGAGACCACAGTGTCCAAAACCAAAAAGTTACCGAGTGACAGACTATGGTGTGTTCCTACAGTGTGACTACACATCAGTTAAAGTGAACTCATTGGATGTCAAAGAAGAAACAAATTGCTGAAGGGTGTGCACATTCTATCACTTGTGTAAAATTTGAAAAGGGCCACATATCCATAATTGAGTTTAACCTATCCCTTTCTCTGTGTCCATCTAAAAAGTGTAAGTGGGCAGCTGTGAAGGTGTGTGCCTCTCTCCAGGAGCCAAGAGGTCTACCCAGGGAGGAGCCATTAACACCTGGTGGAGTGGCTGTGGTCATTGTTGGATATAAAATGATACAAAGCAGGCCAGGCACAAGGTGGGAGGATCACTTGAGGCGAGGAGTTTGAGACCAGCCTGGACAACATAGCAAGATCTTATCTCCACCAAAACTAAACTAAAATAAAATGGTTTAAAGCACTCAGCAATGTGTGGACAGCCACCGTTTCAGGCATGTTGGGGGAGGGTGCAGTGGCAAGCTCTGATTGGACACCTCAGTGTTTGACAGCTAGGCCTGCACAGGGTGGGTGAGGTGCTGTATGCTCTTAGGCCCTGGAAGGAGGGTGAGGCTGTGTCGGGTGGGAACTGCCCCGTCAGCCACTCTGGCATGTTGCTTGGCTGTGTCTCCACAACCTGTTCACTAGTTTGGAATTGTGAAAAAAAGTGGGTACCTGAGAAAGCCACTGTCCAAAGACCACTCTATTGGCTTTTTGGGACCCAAGTTGATCTCAGGTGGTCCTTCTAGTGCTAAGAAATGTGCCAAAAATGAAAGTCTGGATTGGCACTGTACTAAAAGTAATATAAAACCAAACTGAAGGTGTACAGTTAAAATTGAGTTCTGGGCCTGGTGCAGTGGCTCACACCTGTAATTCCAGCACCTTGGGAGGCTGAGGAGGGCAGGCTGCTTGAGGTTGGTAGTTCGAGAACAGCCTGGGCAATACGGTGAGACTCCCATCTCTACAAAAAAAACAAGAAAATTAACAGGGCGTGATGGTGCACACTTGTAGTCTCAGCTACTCAGGAGGCCCAGGCAGGAGGACCACTTGAGCCTGGAAGGTCGAGGCTGCAGTGAGCCATCATTGTGCCACTGCACCCCAGTTTGAATGACAGAGCAAGATCCTGTCAAAGCAAAAACTACAAAAAATGGAGCTCTGTATTAATGTCCAGCACTGCCTTGCCCACCCCTTATCACTGATGGAAGGCCCGTGGGGCCTCCCTTCCCTCCACTGGACTCTGGCTGGGTGGTTTTGAGGAATTTTCTATTAGAAAAGCAGTGACTATTAGGATGTTCTTTATAACTGTTCTGTAATAAGCAATTCTAAACTTGAAGAAGCTCCTCCCTGCTTCCATCTATCTAGCTCTTTCTACATTGTTTTTTCTTTTTTGGGAGCGCTGGTGCACACAAGGATGGTTTTTGTTGGGTTGTCAGTTAACCAATGGCCATCCCTTGAGATATAGAGTCAGGTGGAGCTTCCCTGCTGTTTCCTGGACCTTCCTTTCCTAGGGTCCCTAGATGGAAGGCTGACTTCAGGACTTTTTGTTGTTACTTGCTGACTCTTTAGAAGTCATTTTCTGGCCGGGCGCGGTGGCTCAAGCCTGTAATCCCAGCACTTTGGGAGGCCGAGACGGGCGGATCACGAGGTCAGGAGATCGAGACCATCCTGGCTAACA
>NW_016806413.1:480852-488171 GCF_001698545.2 Rhinopithecus bieti
AAAAAGAAGTCATTTTCTTTTCTTCTTCTTCTTCTTCTTCTTCTTCTTCTTTTTTTTTTTGAGATGGAGTTTTGCTTTGTCGCCCAGGCTGGAGTGCGAAAGAGCCACCTTGGCCCACTACAACCTCCTCCTCCTGGGTTCAAGCGATTCTCCTGTCTCAGCCTCCTGAGTTGCTGGGACCACAGGCACACGCCACCACGTCTGGCTAATTTTTGTATTTTTAGTAGAGATGGGGTTTCACTATGTTGGCCAGGCTGGTCGTGAACTCCTGACCTCAGGTGATCCACCTGCCTTGGCCTCCCAAAGTCCTGGGATTACAGGTGTGAGCCACTGCACCCAGCCTAGAGGTCACTTTCTAACTTTGTTTCTCCCTACTAGTGAAGAAATGTATTTCTTTACATATATATAAAGATTTTTTGTTTTTGTTTTTGAGATAGGGTCTTACTCTGTCGCCCAGGCTGGAGTGCAGTGGAGCAATCATGGCTCGCCACAGCCTTGACCTCCCTAGGCTCAAGTAATTTTCCCACCTCAGCCACCCTAGTAGCTGGGACTAGAGCCATGTGCCACCACGTCTGGCTAACTTCTGTTTTTTATAGGGATGAGGTCTCGCTATGTTGCCCAATCTGGACTCAAACTCCTGGCCTAAACCTGAAGCGATCCTCCTACTTCAGCCTCCCACAGTGCTGGGATTACAGGCATGAGCCAGCGCGCCTGGCTGGCTCCAGTATAAGCAGCATTTTCACTAGCAGGCTTTTTTGGCCTGATTTTTTTTTTTTTTTTTTTTTGAGACGTAGTCTTGCAATGTCATCAGGCTGCAGTGCAGTGGCATGATCTCAGCTCACTGCAACCTCTGCCAGCTCACTGCAACCTCCGCCTCCCAGGTTCAAACGATTCTCTTGCCTTAGCCTCCCAAGTAGCTGGGATTACAGGTGCCCGCCACCACGCCCAGCTAATGTTTGTATTTTTAGTAGAGACAGCGTTTCACCATGTTGGCCAGGCTGGTCTCAAACTCCTAACCTCGTGATCTGCCCGCCTTGGCCTCCCAAAGTGCTGGGATTACAGGTGTGAGCCACTGTGCCTGGTTTGGCTTGAATTTTGAATTTTTTTTTTTTTAATTTTTGAGACAGGGTCTCACTGTGTTGCCCAGGCTGGATTGCAGTGGCGCAGTCACAGCTCACTGCAACTTTCGCCTTCCGGGTTCAAGCGATCCTCTCCTGTCAGCTTCCCTAGTAGCTGGGACTACTGGCATGCGCCACCACATCCAGCTAATTGTTGTATTTTTAGTTGAGATGGGGTTTCACCATGTTGGCTAGGATGGTCTCAAACGCCTGACCTCAGGTGATCTGCCCACCTCGGCCTCCATAAGGGCTGGGATTACAGGTGTGAGCCACTGCACCAGCCTGAGTTTTTAATTTTTGAAGCCTTTTCTACCTTTCCTGATCCTAATTTTTATACATCCATTGGAGTGGAACCAGTGCTTTATGTCTCAGTTCTTTGTACATACCTTGTTATTAGATCTATTGTTGCATAACAAGTTACCTCAAAATTTAGTGGCTTAAAACAACAGCATATATTTATTGTCTCAGTTTCGTGGGCCAGGAATTTGGCAACCGCTTAGCTTAGTGGTTCTGCCTCAGGGTCTCTTGAAGTTGCATTTAAGATGTTACCTGGGGCTACATCATCCTAAGGCTTGACTGATGCTGGAGGGTCTGCTTCCAGGGTACCTCCCCTCACTCATGCTGCTGGCAGGAGGCCTCGGTTCTTCACCATGTAGCCCTCTCCGTAGGGCTGCTGGTGTGTCCTCACAATTTGATGGGGGCTGACTTTCTCCAGAGCAAGTGATCCAAAAAAGAGCAAGGTGGATATCTTTTATGCTCTACACTTGGAGTCATATGCAACCATTTCTGCACTGTGATATTGATTACGCCGTAAGCAGTAGTGGGGGCTTGAGCTCCAGGAGGCAGGGATCACGGAGGGGTGGGGGGTCGTCTTGGAGGATGGATACCTAAACATTCTTCAGTGAAGCCTGAAAGCAAAAGGAAACTCTAAAAAATGTTGGGGGGAGCACAGTGCAGTGCCTCATGCCTGTAATCCCAGCACTTTGGGAGGCCATGGCGGGCAGATCACTTGAGGTCAGGAGTTCAAGAGCAGCCTGGCCCACATGGTGAAACCCCCGTCTCTACTAAAAATACAAAAATTAGCCAGGTGTGGTGGCGCATGCCTATAATCCCAGCTACTCAGGAGGCTAAGGTGGGAGAATCACTTGAATTCAGGAGGCAGAGGTTGCAGTGAGCTGAGATCACGTCATTGTACTCCAACCTGGGCCACAGTGAGACTGTCTTTAAAAAAAAAAAAAACGTGTAGGGAGCATGTGGGATGAAGGATGAAGGAGGGGAATGTGATCTGATGACTGATTTGTAGAGTCTCCAATTATATTGGCAATGTTTTAGTCAGCTGTGGGAGTGTGGAAATTTGGTATTTCGTGTTTTTTGGTATGTTTTAAATTTTTATTTA
The DNA here is from genome assembly GCF_001698545.2 of Rhinopithecus bieti. NCBI lineage: Eukaryota > Metazoa > Chordata > Mammalia > Primates > Cercopithecidae > Rhinopithecus > Rhinopithecus bieti. The sequence goes on from NW_016806413.1 coordinate 483,367, forward strand.
TTTTTGAGACAATCTTACTCTGTTTCCCAGGCTGGAATGCAGTGGCACAATCGTAGGTCACTGCAGCCCTGGACTTCTAGGCTGCAGTCATGCTTCCACCTCCGCTTCCCAAGTAGCTGTGACTATAGGCACTTGCCACCATTCCCAGCTAATTTAAAAATAATTGTTTTTGTTTTTGTTTTTTTAAAGCACGATCTTGCTCTGTTGCCTAGGCTGGTCTCAAACTCCTGGCCTCAAATGATCTTCCCACTTAGGCCTCCCAAAATGTTGGGATTATAGGCGTGAGCCACTGTGTCCAGCTTGTTTTTGATATGTTAAGAATAAAGAAGTGGCCACTATTGAGTGCTTACACATGTTAGATACTTGCCAGTATGTTATTGTACAAAAGTATATTTAGTACTCCTCAGAATGACCTTATAAGGTAGATATAAATTATCTCTGCTTTATAGCTGGCTAACCTGAGCTTAAAGTTGTAAGGTTTCAGTGAGATGATGCAGTCAGGAAGTAGCATTGGGACCTGACCCTAATTGTGTGTGTGAGCGTGCACTTTTATGTTTTCAGAACTCGTAACCATCATACCATACGGTTTCATTGTGAAGCTGGGAGACTTTAATGAGGAGTCATTGCTCTGTTAACCTAAGATGATGATGACACTTTCCTGGCTTCCCCACAGAAGCCATCTGTGGTGACTATCTTGTGAGGTGGGGTGATTGCAGGGTGCTTGTGACTCTGCTTTGATGAAGCAGTAAAGGACACTGTTACGATTCATCCTAACTGGGGGCTCTGGAGTCATGGTGGGTGATGGGGTGCTAGGGGCAGAGGTGGGTGGAAGGGCAGCAGGCCTGTGAAGGAATGTGCTGTGTTTGAGGAGATGAGAGGCAGGTGTGCTGTGCAGCCCTGTGCAGAAACTTTCGCTGGTTGAAGAGCTGAGGCCCTTGGAGCTTGAAGAGTTGGGCATGGGTGGGTCATGGCAGCAATCAGGGCAGGGCCTGCTGGGTTGGGAGGGATGTGGCAGGAGTAGGCTTACGCAGGGCTGGGGACAGGGACCCCACAGGGAACACTGGTGGAGTGCTGGAGGTCAGAGCCAGACCCGGAACTCTAGAAGGTGCCCTCGAGGTGGGAGGTCCCAGGCGGTTAGGCTGGGGGTGTCTGCAGGTTGTCTAGAGAGGTGGGTGGGCATTGGTGGATGTTGGTGTCCAGGCCAGGGTGAGGACAGGAGGGAGTGGAGCCCATGACTCATCCAGGCAACAGGAGGGCAGATGGTGGGGCCATGGGAGGCTGTAAGAAGCCATCTGTGGTGACTATCTTGTGAGGAGGGGTTTGGGTTTGGGGGCAGAGGTTACCTGTATTGTCTGGGCAGCTGGTAGGTCCAGGTGGTGATGGTAACCAGCCAACACTAACCTGATGGTTCCTTAGCACTGCCAGGTGGAGTGTTACTGCCCTATTTCACAGAGTGGAGGCAGAGACAGTGGTGGAGTGTTACTGCCCCATTTCACAGAGTGGAGGCAGAGACAGTGGTGGAGTGTTACTGCCCCATTTCACAGAGTGGAGGCAGAGACAGTGCCTTCACTCGCCAGAGTCCACAGAACTACCTAGTAGAGGAGCCAGCGTAATAGCTGGGTCTGGCTCTGGAGCATGCTGGTTGGTACCAAGCCAGTCAGCAGACTGTTTTCAAAGGGCTGGTGAGCAGTGAGGGCTCTGTTCTGACTGCTCAGCTCTGCTGTTGTGGCAGGAAGACAGCCATGGGCAGCATGGGAACAAATGTGTGGGGCTGAGATCCAATAAAACATTGTGGACACTGTTGTTTGAATTTCCTGTAATTTTTGTGTCATGAAATATTATTACATTTTTCAGACATTGAGCAGAAGCAGGTGGTGGGTTACACCTGGCTGGCAGGGATTAGTGTGTCAGCCCTGTGCCCTGCTCTCAAGATCCGTGGCTCTCGGACCTGGGGACACATTAGCAACCCCTGGGAAATCTTTAAATCACTGAGGCCAGACCTGCCGGGTTGAGTTGATCTTGGGTGGGACCTAAGCACCATGGGATTTCAAACCCCCAGGTTATTACCAGGTGCAGCCAAGGCCCCAGGATCAGACTTCAGTGTGTCTGCAGATCATCCTGGAGACCTTGTAAAAGTGCAGATTCCTGGTAGGCAGGTTGGGGTGGGGTCTGGGAGTCTGCATTTCTAGCATGCTCTGGGTGCTGATGCTGGCAGCCCTCGTGTGGCTGGAGGGTAGGGAAGCCTCGTCTCTTGGCTGTGCAAGGTTGTCTCCGTGTGCTGACTTGGGCTGTGACAGAAGCCAGCTTATACTCCTTGGTGTGTGCCTTCACCCCTGTCCAGGGCCTGTACGTGAAAGACGAGAGTGGGTGCTGCCCAGTGAGGACGCTGAGCTGAGCCCACCTCCATGCTCAGGGGCGGCGTTCGTTCCTGTGGCACTGGCTCTACAGCTAATTTTTCAGGGATGCCTAGAGGCTGGGTCTTAAGTTAGTTAGTGGTTTTGGAAAAGTATGTGTATATTTTTGTCATGTATCGTTTCCAGCATTTACGGAAGTAGAATTGAATTGTTTTCACTGGCACTGTTCTCATTTATGAGTTTTTAGTGAGTCACAGCATCAGTTAAGCACTACTTTTCTTTGAAGCTTTTATGGACATAGTTCCATGATGTGGGAATAAAAATGCCACATGCTAAGTTCTGAAGGGCCGTGCATTTAATTTCATGCAAAACAAAACCCAGTGAGTTTTACGGATTTAACTTCTCATTGCACCTTCTCCCGTGCCCACAGGTGGTAGCTGAGCACCCAGATGCTTCAGGTGAGGAGATTGAAGAGCTGCTCAGGTCACAGTGGAGTCTGCTGAGTGAGAAGCAGAGAGCGCGCTACAACACCAAGTTTGCCCTGGTGGCCCCTGTCCAGGCTGAAGAAGACTCTGGTAAACATAGCATTATGCTGATGTCCTCTGCTTGGGTTGACGTGTGTAGTGTAGCAAACTGAGCTCTGGTCTTGGAACTGTAGGGAAGTATGTCCACTCTCTTCGTTTCTGACCTGTGGGGTTTGGACCAGCGGTCCAAGTGCGTGTGGTCACAGTAAAAACAGCCTCTGCCGTCTGTATTTCCTGGCTTATGAGAGCTATTCTGTGTGGTCCCGACTGGGCTGTGGCTCCCTTGCTCTCCTGCCCAAGTTGAGCAGCCACTGTGGTCACTGCTGCTGATGGGGCTGTGTGAGAGAGGACGGAAGAAGGAAGGGGAGGATTCCAGGCTTACATGATGTGGTAGTGTCAGCCTTCAGGCCTGTGACTTCCGAGGAGGCAGTACTTCCCATGCTTCTGAGAGCAACCCTCCTGGTTTCGGCTGTAGTCTGCACCTTACAGGGGCCTGGAGTGTGGGCAGCTCCTGGCCTGTTTGCCCGAGAGCTCACAGCGCAAGAAGGGTGACTGGACTGACCTTGAATTCAGGTGTTCTTTGGTCCTTCATAGGCCTTCAACTTGGAAAACAAAAAGTGCTACTTTGCTTTGGGCAGAGCTGACACTGTAAGATTTGAAGATGTGTAACAATGGTTAGATTCGTGATATGTGTGTGCTTGGACACAAATTGTGGAAAACTGATATTTGAATGTAAAAATAAGTGACATATTGCGGTATCAATTTAAAATACCAAAGTACTGTATCTCTGACGATTCATCATTGAGGAGCTCTGGAGAGGCCAAACATAAGGTGTTTCAAGACTCACCTGAAAGAAAGTCGGAGCCCAGAAGCGATAGGGTCTGGTCTCATGTGCTGTTGTCACCTTTCTCTTTCTCAGATGTTTTCATCTTGATTTAGGTGTTTCTAGATCTCTTCATCAACTATCTCATTAATCTTGAATTTTGTTCAGTTTGCTCAGTGTTCATTGCAAATACTGTAATTTAGAATAGCAAGGATATTTAGGACTTGTATATTTTCTTGAAAAGAAAATATTCCTCACTCTATCAATACGCTAAATTTAGAGACATGTTCCCTTTAAATGACTGGCTTATTTAAAAATGAGCCAGCTCTTCCTGAAGCCAGATTCAGCTTACCCTCAAAGTGTAAGCATAAATTTGATTGTGTTATATTTTACTGACTGCTTAGTGGATAGAAGTGACAGGTGAGTTTCTACCCACAGTGTGTGTCAGGTGTGTGCAGGTTCTTGGGTGCCCTTTAATCCTGACTCTCAAGTGACCCTGGTGCTAACAACTAAGATGGCACACCACATCTTTGTCACACGCCCATGGCCTCAGTGTTAGAAATCTACACAGATGTCTGGGCATGGTGGCTCATACCTGTAATCCCAGCACTTTGGGAGGCCAAGGTGGGTGGATCACTTAAGGCCAGGAATCCAAGACCAGCCTGGCCCACATGGTGAAACCCCATCTCTACTAAAAATACAAAAAAATTAGCCAGGCGTGGTGGCGCATACCTGTAATCCCAGCTACTCAGGAGGCTGAGGCACGAGAATCTCTTGAACCCGGGAGGCAGAGGTTGCAGTGAGGCAAGATCACGCCACTGCACTCCAGCCTGGGCGACAGAGCAAGACTCAGTCTCAAAAAAAAAAAAAATCCAGCCAAGCGCAGTGGCTCGTGCCTGTAATCCCAGCACTTTGGGTGGCCGAGGTGGGCGGATCACCTGAGGTCGGGAGTTCGAGACCAACCTGACCAGCATGGATAAACCCCATCTCTACTAAAATACAAAATTACCCGGGCGTGCTGGCACATTCCTGTAATCCCAGCTACTTGGGAGGCTGAGGCAGGAGAATCACTTGAACCTGGGAGGTGGAGATTGCAGTGAGCCG
>NW_016806413.1:488518-494596 GCF_001698545.2 Rhinopithecus bieti
AAACACACCCAAAAAAAAAAAAAAAAAAAAAAAAAAAAAAAAAAAAAAAAAAAAAAAATCCAGCCAAGCGCAGTGGCTCGTGCCTGTAATCCCAGCACTTTGGGTGGCCGAGGTGGGCGGATCACCTGAGGTCGGGAGTTCGAGACCAACCTGACCAGCATGGATAAACCCCATCTCTACTAAAAATACAAAATTACCCGGGCGTGCTGGCACATTCCTGTAATCCCAGCTACTTGGGAGGCTGAGGCAGGAGAATCACTTGAACCTGGGAGGTGGAGATTGCAGTGAGCCGAGATCGTGCCATTGGATTCCAGCCTGGACAACAAGAGCGAAACTCCATCTCAAAAAAAAAAAAAACAAAACAAAAAAACCCCCGAAAATCCATACAGATGGATTGTTGCTTATTTCTGTGAGAAACGGCTGCTGCTGCCTCCTCCTGGATGAATGGAGAGGTGTTTAGGAGGTGCTGTGTCAAGGACCTCGCCTGTGGGAAACCAGAGGTGCGGGGCTGGCGTTGTGCTCATGAACAGGTGTTCTGAAGGCAGACCTGCCTGAAGGGGTCCTCGAGAGTTTGGCTGACTGTGTCATATGGTGCCACTCCCTACCTCAGGTGGTCAGGCTTGGCAGTGGCTGAGCAGGTCCTGCTGCCGACCATTCCATGGGCTTCTTCCTCAGGCTGCCTTTACACCAGCCTGCAGTGGTGTGGCCAGGAGTGGAGCTTTCATGAGGGCTGCTTAGCTGACCCCCATAACGCCAGGCTGGAACTGCAGCTGGTAAGGGCCCCCATGCTCTGGCTGCTGACTCTTCTTTTGCATTGGCCTAGACCCGAGGTGAGGCTCTGTGAAAGCATTGGCACCAGGGCATGGACACTTACTTGTAACTCCACCTGAGGCCTTGCTGGACCCTGTGGAGCTGAGCACTCTTTTGCTGGTGTCTTCTGTCCCAACAGTAGTGAGGCTTGAGGGTGACAGTGTCCTTCAGGGCAACAGTGTCCTTCTGCAAGATGTTTTATGAAGAGTCCATTAATAAAAACCCTGAACCTCTCTGTAAAGCAGTCATGCAAATGAAAATACTGGATTTATATTTAAAATAAACATTGGCACGTTGAAATTAATCATCTATCTAGAATTTGCACTCTTATTTCACACCTTACTGTCTTAGGTCGGTGTTGTTTGGATGCCTTAGTTCTTGGATTAGCGGCTATTCCTGGGAACACCTAACACATGGCACAGCTGAGCAAACATGGAGGAAATCGTTAATTTGCATATATAAATGTAGTGTTACTACTTAACGTGGTTCTTTAAGGAAATGTTTAAAAAGTAGCAAGTGGTTTTTTTTTTTAAAGTTCAACTTAAATTCCACAAGTCTTTGAATGTTAGTAAGGAAAAGTTTTTTTTTTTTTTTTTTTAAGACGGAGTTTCATTCTTATTGCCCAGGCTGGAGTACAATGGCACGATCTCGGCTCACTGCAACCTCCACCTCCTGGGTTCAAGTGATTCTTCTGCCTCAGCCTCCCGAGTAGCTGAGATTACAGGCATGTATGTGCCACCATGCCTGGCTAATTTTGTATTTTTAGTAGAGACGGGGTTTCTCTATGTTGGTCAGGCTGGTCTCAAACTCCCTACCTCAGGTGGTCCACCCATCTCGGCCTCCCAAAGTGCTGGGATTACAGTCATGAGCCACCCCACCTGGCCAGATGGCTCACACTTATAATCACAACACTTTGGGAGGCCGAGGTGGGATGATCACTTGAAGCCAGGAGTTCAAGACCAACCTGGGCAACATAGTGAGATCCTGTCTCTATCTTTAAATAAATAAATATAAAAATAAAAAAGAAAATTCTGGAAGTCTTTTAGGGTAAGGTGAGTCACTGATTGGATAAAAATATATTGCATACTTGCCGTGTGCTCAGGTTTGTTTACAAAGGTTCAGATAAGCAGTTTTGTAGATAAAATGTAAGTCTGATATTTGAAAACCATTTATTACACCCCTGTCCTGGGCACTGTGGTAGCCTTGGGGGAATTGCTGAATAAGAAAAGCAATCCTGTCCAGGTGCAGTGGCTCATACCTGTAATCCTAGCACTTTGGGAGGCCGAGGTGGGCGGATCACGAGATCAAGAGATCGAGACCATCCTGGCCAATATGGTGAAACCCCCTGTCTACTAAAAATACAAAAATTTGCTGGGTGTGGTAGTGCGCGCCTATTGTCCCAGCTACTCGGGAGGCTGAGGCAGGAGAATCGCTTGAACCCGGGAAGGGGAGGTGGCAGTGAACTGAGATCACGCCACTGCACTCCAGCCTGGGGAACACAGCAAGACACAATCTTAAAAAAAAAAAAAAAAAAAAAAAAAGAAAAGCAATCCTTGGAATCCTTGGCCAGGCAGGATGGCTCATGCTTATAATTCTGGCACTTTGGGAGGCCAAAGTGAGCTGAATGTAATCTCTAAGGTTAGATACAGTCGCCAGTTTTTTTGTTGTAAAGAGATTTGATCTGTAAGACATAAGCCCTGGAAATCAGCGGGGTTACAGGAAACACATCATGCTGGATCTATATGTTGAATGCCCTGGGTATGTTCTCACAGTGCTTCGAAGGCAGCTTTTGGAGTGGTTTTCATCTACGTTTTCCCCATCCCTCATTCCAGGTAACGTAAATGGGAAAAAAAGAAACCACACAAAGAGGACACAGGACCCTACAGAAGATGTTGAAGTTGAGGACACGCCCAGGAAAAGACTCAGGACAGACAAGCACAGTCTTCGGAAGGTAATTGTGTTCCAGGTTTGCCGACCTGTCAGAGTGTATGCTGCGGGACTCTTGGTGCCACTTTTTCCCTGCATGGGAGCACACGTGAGATGTGGGTGGCGGTGCACTCAGCTCCTCCCAGGCTGGTATTCAGCAGAAGGCTTGCATTGCTCACAGAACCCCATTGAGAAAGGCTGCTTAAGAAAGCAAGTTCCTACCCGCCAGGGGTGTTATCACAGAAACTGATGATATGTTGCTTTCCAAGAAAACAGACATCCAAATGCTTTGAGTAATACCTGTTTTTTAGACTGAACAAAATTGTCATTAAAAATGACCTCTTTGGCCAGGTGTGGTGGCTCACGTCTGTAATCCCAGCACTTTGGGAGGCCGAGGCGGGCGGATCATGAGGTCAGGAGATCAAGACCAGCCTGGCAAACATGGTGAAACCCCGTCTCTACTAAAAATACAAAAAATTAGCCGGGTGTAGTGGCAGGCACCTGTAGTCCCAGCTACTCGGGAGGCTGAGGCAGGAGAATAGCGTGAACCCAGGAGGCAGAGCTTGCAGTGAGCCGAGATTGCACCACTGCACTCCAGCCTGGGCGACAGAGCGAGACTCCGTCTCAAAAAACAAAAAAAATACAAAAAATTATCAGGCGTGGTGGCATGTGCCTGTAATGCCAGCTACTCAGGAGGCTGAGGCAGGAGAATCACTTGAACCTGACAGGCAGAGGTTGCTGTGAGCTGAGATCACGCCACTGCACTCCAGCCTGGGTGACACAGCAAGATTCTATCTCAAAAAAAACAACAAAACCCCAAACACCATAACCTCTCTATAGGGCTTATTATTCAGGATGTAAGCAATGAACTGGCATGAACATCCATTAAGGATATGTGTTACATGTCAGTAAAAAGTCAACAATTCATTAAAGGCAATGAACCTAGATTTTATAGACTCCTTTAGTTCATTAGTAATTCATGTTATTGTTTACTGAATGGGAATACTAAACACCTGTGCAGGAAAAGGGCAGCGTAGCTACAAAGCCAGCCCCTGGTCCTTGTGCTCCTCGCTTACTGCCAGCGTGTGTCCAGGGGCACAGTTTGCCTGGTGCCTGCAGGGCAGTGAGACCAACCAAGCAGGCCCTGGGTTATCCTGTCTAGCATATGGTGCCATGCATGTAGAAGACATGAGCCCTTTTCCGTGTATGAAGTAGTGCCATTCATTTCAGTTGTCTCAGATGTCCGTCCAGTTAACTTTTTCATGAACTGAGACTTTAATTAGACTTAGTACTTTGAATTTCTATTTTATTTGATAATAGTTCTGGCCGGGTGTGGTGGCTCACCCCTGTAATCCCAGCACTTTGGGAGGCTGAGGTGGGTGGATCACCTGAGGTCAGGAGTTTGAGACCAGTCTGGCCAACATGGTGAAACCCCATCTCTACTAAAATACAAAATTAGCCAGGTGTGGTTGCACATGCCTGTAATCTCAGCTACTCGGGAGGCTGAGGCAGGAAAATCACTTGAACCTGGGAGGCGGAGGTTTCAGTGAGCCAAGATCACGCCACTGCACTCTAGCTTGGATGACAGAAGGAGACTCCGTCTCAAAAAAAAAAAAAAAAAGTTCTGACAGAGTAGTTGTATATTTGTGATTTTGAGTAAAGCTTCATTCTGTCTTTCACTGATCTAAATTAAAATGTTCTTTTTATTTCAAAGAATGGAAAATAAATCTCACATTGCTAAAGTGTAAATATGTGGACACCATATCATTCATCTTATTTCTTTAAACTCGTGTTTATAGTTGAGAGGAGCAGGCAGGCCCTGCCCCATTTTTCTGGCCAACAGAACATTCTTCTGGGGCACTTGCCATCAGGTGAGGTTGCTGAGTGAGCAAGTGTTCAGCAGTAAGCTAGGTCAGATTCACCTGTAGTCACTAAGGTTTATAGTTACCAGGAAGTGTGCACTTATTTTTTTCTTTGGTCCCCAATTTTTTTTTTTTTTTTTTTTTTTTTTTTTGAGAGGGAGTCTCACTTTGTCACCCAGGCTGGAGTGCAGTGGTGCAATCTCAGCTCACTGCAACCTCCACCTCCTGGATTCAAGTGCTTCTCCTGCCTCAGCCTCCTGAGTAGCTGGGATTACAGGTGTGTGCCACCATGTCCAGCTAATTTTTTTGTATTTTGAGTAGAGATGGGGTTTCACCATGTTGGCCAGGCTGGTCTCAAGCTCCTGACCTCAAGTGATCCACCCACCTCCGCCTCCCAAAGTGCTGGGATTATAGGTGTGAGCCACTGCGGCTGACCAGGTTACCTTCTATTAAAGTAGCCCTTTGCTGGCAATCATACTGAAACTGGTTGCTTTGAAATATTTGTGTAAATAGTATACCTAAAAAATACATGACCCTGGAAACTCAAAATACTAAAATTCACATTAAGTGGCTAGTAATGTTTTATTAGCTACTGTCTCAGGAGATAGCACATGATAACAAGAAGTAGTGGTGTCTCTTCAGATTTGGGTTTTATAAACCTGATCCAAACCACATATGACACCCAATGTGCACTGAGCACTTCTGACATGCTGGGCACCATTTCAAGTGCATTCTCCTGTCACCTTGTGCATGATCCTCTGGACTCCACACCACTGCATCCTGTCTTACCAGCTCTGGTTCCAGGCAGGTGGGTGAGATTGGGTATGAGTGCAGGAGTGGCAAGTCGTTCCCTGGGCAGCACTGCTTTAGTGCTCTGGGGACAGGGCATTTTTCAGCCACACCCTTCAGATTCTCGGCCCTCGATAAAAGCTTCATGATCATTTCTCCCTTTTTTTGCTTTTCTCAGTTGTGACATATTTTACTGATGATTCTTGTTCATTAGGTGTATCGGGAGTTTGTCTAAAAATTGGAAATCCTCAGTGTAGTGATACTAGTAATGTTGGTCCTGACTTAGCAGGGCTGAGTCTAACTTGATTGGGCACCTCTTGAATGGAAGGATCAGTTTTTCTCATGTTCATGCTCTGCTCTGGGTTCAGTGGAGAGTCTAGGTGCATGTTAAATACGACTTGTATCAGGTGTCTTAACCACATGACTGCAGCAGGTCTTGGCGTGGCCCCACCCACCTCGCCCTCCTGACAGATGCGAGAGCGGGAGGTGCGAAGAAAGAATCAGTCCAGATTGTGAAAAAAAGTCTGAGATTGGGCAACCACGGATGACTTGTGTGTGGAACACATTTCCAAAGGAAGAAGTTTCTGCCACGAAACTTTTCAGCAACCTGTGTTCATTCACATGAGGAGATTTTTTTCCCTTTCTTTTCCTTTTGTTGTTCTTTTCTTTTTTTCTTTTTTTCCTTTTTTTT
>NW_016806413.1:495019-558059 GCF_001698545.2 Rhinopithecus bieti
TTGAAAAATAAACTTGTAATGTGTATGTTGTTTTGAAGGGTTTGGCTAAATTTTATTGAAGTTACTTTTTACTTGGCTCTATTATTTTCAATTTGAAATTTTACTAGAAAAGTGATTTCAACCAGAAGTTTTCAGGTTTCTTACTTGATGGTGCCAGTTGCTACTGTAGATTCTGTCAGCCTTCAGTATCCTGACCCTCTGCATGTAAGCTAACAGTAAGGGCTCATTATTTATATTTCACATGCTAAAGAAACTAGCTTAAAACATATATGAAAAATAACTGCCAAAAAATAAGAGGGGAAATTATACTTCCTTTTACCTTTTAGGTATCTTTTTGAAATACCTGTTTGATCCCTTATTGAAGAAGTCATACCTTCTCCAACTCTTAATTAAAAGGAAAACAAAACCCTGAGGGGAGGAGAGTGAGAGGGGATTGGGAATGGCTCTGTTTTCTTGTTTTGCATGAGGTGCTGGACTGGCTTTTAAAATCGGTTAAACAGACTCTTTTTTTTTTTAAACATTTGTGAGCAATTGGACATTTGAACACTAGCTGATGATATAAGAGCATGGTTACTTTTAAGCATGAGAGTAGTGTGGTTATATGTAAGACTTTAGGTTGAGATTTGTGCTAAACTTTTTATAGATGAAATGATATGTCTGGGATTTCCTTCAGAATAATCTGGCAGGGGGACATGGAACCAGATACGGATAGAGCCGTGCTGGCCCCAGCTTGATGTTTTTGGGGGCCAAGTAGTGAGGACATGGGGTTCATTGTACAGTTTGTCTGCTTTTGTTTATGTTCAGATTTTTTCCATGATAAAAAACCAGAAGGACAAAGGAATTCAGAAGATTCATCTTTAGAACTTCACTTATTTGAGGGGTAATTTTAAAGCAGTAAAAAGATTAAGGGTTTATGATTTGAAACTTTACAAACCAAAATTATTTTACAGCAACGAAAAATCTGTCTGATGCATGCAAACCACTGAAGAAGCGAAATCGGGCTTCCACGGCAGCATCTTCAGCTCTTGGGTTTAGCAAAAGTTCATCTCCTTCTGCATCCTTAACTGAGAATGAGGTAAAATAATAATAATAACAGTAACCATGGCATTGGTATGAAGGCCATTTAGCTGCCCACGCTGCAGTGTGAGTAACGCTCAGACTTCATAAGTGCAGCATTGGTGCTCACTGCCAGTGCAGATGCTTTAGGGCCTCTTGGCTATCTCACATTCATGAAATGGACAAACAGTGCACTATGTTAGTTTATTTGAGCACTTTTTATACACACGCACACAGTGTGTACATGTACAGATATACTTCAGTCTTGATGCAGTTTCATAGTTCTTAAAATCTGTCTTAAGAATGTTGTGTTCTGTGTAGCCCTCACACTGTAAGAGTTCACATGGAAGTAAGTCTACGTTGGTTCTGAAAGGGCACAGTGTCAGTTGAGCTGACATACTGAGTGGGGTGGAGGGCGACTCACACACCACACCTGATTCTTGTTGCTTCCAGACCTAGGCTCATGGAGGAAGCCAAAGATTTCTTTGTTCTCATACATTTCATGGCTTTGATCCTTTAAATTCTGGCACATTTTTAGTTACTTGAGTGTTGAGGTGAGTCAGAACTACCACTGTAATATGACTTGTGTGTTCTGGACTTGCAAAGTATATGATAGCAAAATAAAGCTATTTGAGACTGCTGCCTGCCATCATTGTAACATGACACTTAGACTTTATTATCAAACCTAAAATTTTTGCTGTTGCCAAAAACAAAACAAATAGCCACAGAATGTAGGTGTGACACTTTTTTGTTCAGAGGTAGTTTTGGTTTCCTGATTTTTAGGGATCACCTTCATAGAGCTTTGGAGTTTTAATTTCTTGTTATTTGGTTTTCCGTGATGCTGATTTTCTCATTGTAGACATGGGTCCTGTTTTTGTCATATTTATGAGGAGATGATAACTGGGGGCCCTTTTGGAACAGGGTAGTGAGGCAAGGGCTGGACAGGCCCCTTACTCCTGCTGAGTCAGAAGGCGGCACTTCTGACCAGGTCCCTGCTGAGGTCCCCAGGAAGGATGGGGTGTGCCTCAGTTGTTTCCACTCGTTAGAGGAGGGTGGGCCTTCCAGTGCAGGAAGGTCAGGGACCTGGGCAGCCTGTGCAGGCCTCAGAGAGCTCTGCGGCTTGCCGCTCTGAATCCTTTGTGGTGGTGCAGATAGCGACCACTCCTCTGAGTGGGATTTTCTGCAGTGACTCAAACCAACTCAGTAGTGGTTGAGACCTGCTCACGGATGGTGGGACTGGGGCTGGTTTACAGTTTGATACATGTAGATAACTAAGCATTTGTGACGTTGGGACACACTGGAGAAAATGCAGTAAGAATTATTAACTGAAACATCTAGGAGCTTACTGAAATATGGAAAGGCAAATTTTATACAAATTATTTTTCCTTTCTTTCTGTCCAAGTTCGAGTTAAAATCCTAGAAAATTAAATGAAAGGTCATTTACAGTTCCAAAGAAGAATATTAAACATTTTCACTTAAGTTGAGATTTTGCTTTAAACAACATTTTTAATGAGTTTTTCTGTTATCATAATTTTGGTCCAATTATTCACTTGAGTTCTTGCTTATACTGTTGTCAGGTACAATAGAGAGAACATGGAGCCTGCTGAAATCTTGTCTGTTATTCCTAATCCTAAGTCATGTATATTGAAGACTTTGATTTAGAGTCATGCATGAGGCTAGTGCAGCAGGGGTTGAGGCCTGCCCATGAGTCAGGGGAGCTCAGTCTCCCTGGCCTAGGCAGTTGTTCTGACCTTGAGAAGACTTAGATGAAGCATTTTATCATCATTAGACTTAACTTTTAATTCTTTAGAATGTCAGAAGTTGATAGGTTGTTAAATACATTTATATAATACATTAAAAATGTGAAATCAATGCACCTTCCTACATTTTGAAGGTGATGCGTAGATCCCATAGTGTGCATCATGTTCCTTATATGAAAACATTTAAATTACTGGGTCTTTTCCATTAAGCTACTTTTGTATGGCTTAGATAAATCTTCCATTAGTGTTCATTTTTATAGAATTATGCTGTTAAAACAACTTTAGGTGAACAAATAAACTTGTCTATTATGTATTAACGTGACTGAACTACAGTAAATGTTTGTGATGTTTCCAGTACTGAATGCCTGTTAGCATATGAGGCAAAGTGTAGTGTTATAAAAAACACTCTGTTGACTGCTGGGCCCGATTCTGATATGAGTTAGGTGACCATGAGAATTGCTGTTTGAGGTCTACACCGACACACACCCATTTGGGTCACACCCCCTTTGCATGTTTATATTTCCTCCCTTTCATCACATTTGTTTGAAATAAGGTACTTTCATAGGGTTGATATTTCAGAACACTTTAGGTCATGTTATAGTTTAAATTCTTCTTGAAAAGGTATATGTGATAAAATTTTATTGGAATAATTATTACATGGTACTACATCACCCTGAGGAAGAGAATAGATTAAAATTACACACTTGCATGACAAAGGCCTGTGAAGGAATTAATGTGATTTAAGTGTTTTGTAACTTCATTTTTTATTCCTTTAGTAGAGCAAATTCTTATTTTTTTCGCCTTCACTGGTAACAGCTTTTGTGGGAGCCCACACCAGTCAAGTTGGATTTGAACCCAGCTGCCCTGTACTGCACTTAGAATGATGTAATATTCCAGGATGCTGCTGCAGGTGGCGTATCATCGTACACACTCAGTGACATTTCTATCACAATCATTTTATGGAAGATGTGTGATAATCTGTTTTTACTGGTATTAATAAACACATACAATGAAGAAAACAGATAACAAATTTTAAGACCAAGGTAAGATACCTAATCAAGGCCATTTAATCAATCACATTCATCTCATAATAGAAACACGTTCATATTCCAGTGGTCCATGTAGATTTCAAGTTGAAAGGCAGGCCCTTTAGTTGGGGGCTGTCCAGAGCTGCAGCAGGGCCTTGCACGGAACGGGTGGCCCTCTTAGAGTCGCTTCTCCTCTAGTTTTTAACTCACTGGATTTTTGTGGAAAATATCAGCGTCGGTACCCTCAGAAACAAACTAACAGCACATGTTAGGAGGAGTCCTCATCAGCTGTTCTTATTGCCAATGAGATATGTTCAGTATTGTAGATACTACACTAATTTCCAACATAAGAGGCAGAAAGAGTTTTGATTCTATCCTTTTTTACTAAACAGTTTTATTATGACACTAGATACAGTAAATTTTTAGAAAAAAATACCATTTACAGTATTGTTGTGAACCATTTAACCCTTTTGATCCAAGGCCCCGGACCGAGGGGATACTGTAATCAGGTTATTTACACCAACTGCTGCATCAGTTGCTTCTGTAGAGCATCAGCCCTCATGTTTCATTGTCTTAATGTAGGGGAGCAGCCTGGTGTCCTGCCCCAGGTGTCCGCATTTTTGCATGGCGAGGAAAAGGCTTACTTGCCCTTCAGCTCATCAAAGCAGAAGGTGTACTATTCACAGTACCATGCGAGTAGCCCACAGTTCATTCCCAGCAGATTCTTTGGCTGTGTTTTATCTTTAATGAACGTTTCTGACTAATATTTTGTTGTAAACCATTAAGTAATGTAACGCATGTAAGATGCTTAGGGTGCCTGGCCAGGACTCCATGGTTTCCTTTTGTGACAGTAATAATGGTTATAATAATAAAAATGATAAAATCGCCATCATTCTATTTTTATCCAAAAGCATAAATTTTGCTTTGGCATGAACAGTGGTCCTCTTGACTGCATTATGCATGCGAGGATGAAATAAACCTAGAAGTGGCAGAACACTGGATTTGTGTGTGTGGCGCTTTAGGGTGCTGGACTGTAGGCTGAGGGCTGGTTGGGTAGCTCTATTGGCTCTGCTCAAATGTTGCAGGATACATAGCCCCAAAGATGGCCTAGGAGCAATCTAAGCTGTGTTACTCCAAAGGACATGAAAAAGCTCAGGAGTAAAATTAAAATTCTCAAAAAAAACCATGAAATTTAAAGATGGGAAAAAAAAGATGGTATAAAAATGGCTCTGGTTCAATAAGTAGTCACCCAAAGTAAAGACTCTACCCTGAAAGGGTTTTGGTGAAAATGAAGGTTATTTCATTTGAAATTACAGCATGATGAATTTTGCGTGGGTGACCAGCCAGCTAGCCCATAACTGATAGATGCATTAGAAGTCAGCCAGTGTGTTGGTGCTCCCCCTCTATTATGGAGAAAGTGAAACCCTGCAAATGACCAAATGGTGTCCAAAGAGCAGCATGACATCGGCATCAACTGAATACCCAAGGAGCACACGGGGGACCATGGACGGGAATGACAGTGTTTCTCAGCGGGAGGTGACATCGTTCCCTGGGGACATTGAGAAGGTGGGTGGGGGTTAGTGAACTCAGCACTCTGCAGTGAGAAGGACAGTCCCATGTGTGGCAGCACTGCCCCACTTCAGATGCCAGGAGTGGGCTCATCATAGAGGAGCAGAGTTTTCCGAGAGGGCCATCTCCTGGTTTCCTGAAGGAGGTGGCTGGAAAGAGCTCTTGTTTAAAAGAACTTAGGGAGGACCATTGGCTTGCCAAGAGTACAGAAATTCATTATGCTACTAATTTAACATGGAATTCCTTCATTTCATAAGAACCTCAAAATAATGGTGATACATTCTAGCCTTAAGACATTTGAATTGCCGGTTGTTGAGATGAATTTTGGTTGTCATACATGGAACCATTTTAGTCCCATTTGACTCGCTTCGGACGCCACACCATGTCTGTGCCTGGCAAGGGGAGGTGGCTCTCTAGTGTAAAACTTGAGGCATTCACAAGAGGTGAAAACTTGTCAGAATATATAGAAGGTTAGATTGTAGCTGTTCTAAAAATGTAAGTACTCCATTGTAATAGGGTGGCATCTTGAGGTAGTGTACGTATTGGCAATAGAGGTCCTGAATTGTTTTTCTAAGACTGATCTGAGAGCCACTGGGCCATCAAGCCTTTATATATCTGCTTCTAAAATTGCCCCACCTGCTCTAGATGGATCTGTGGGCCGTTCCTCAGTGTTCATGCAAAAATTAAATGTCTTTTTTTCAGTCATACGGACTCTAGGTGTAGTTGCATCTCAGTGCTGTCTTGAGTATACATTTTATCTCTTATACCTGTATCTCCCAACTAGAAACAGTTCCAGTGTTTTTAAGAGACTGTTCCTTAAAACCAGCAGGAAACTTAAACGAGGTTTCATGACATACAATCTTTCATGTGGTGAAAGGCACAGGGTGACTGTGTGTGATATGCAGAGTCCTCGGACAGGAGTCCGGGGGTCCTCTGTCCCACTGCTGCTTCTTGAGTGGGTGGAGTGGTGCTTAGAGGATCTCCGAGGGGTCCCTGCAGCTCTGGGGGATCTGATTTTGTGTTTTTTGTTTAGGTACTTCACACAGAAGCCTAGGTGGATTTAAAATGGGGTGCTCAGGGACTGTGGAGCAAGACACGGGTGGGGTGGGAAGATGGGCATTTGGAGAGTTTCATGTAGCTGGAGACTTTAAGAGCTGAGCACACCAGAGGAAAGGAGGGAGGATGCTGTGCGAGAGCCACGCTGTCAGGAGCAAATTTGCTGCTCCCGTGCTGCCCTGGCCCTGGCCCTGGCCCTGGCCTTCCTTGCCCACGGTTTGTGCCCAGAGGTGTGTGTGAGACTGCCAGAACAAGTGCTGAGTCTGTCACAGAAATGTTTAAAAAAGAAAAGTAAGATTATAAATTAGCATCTAGTTCCAAAACCAAAAAAAGTGCCTGTGGATGTATATAAAATTAAGATGATAAGAAAGTGCTCCTGAGAGGGCTCTTGCCAGAAGCCTGATGTGAGTGGGTGGCACCTGTGGTAGCAGGGCTGCGAGCTGGGCTTCTGTCCTCCTCTGTGTCCCAGCATGGAAGCCAGTATAAGCATTTCCAAGTGAGGGAAAGGTCCTTGGCTCGTTTGATCCAGTTGAGTTGAAAGGGTTGCCGTGGCGGCAGAGGCTCCTCTGATGGCTGACATCAGTCACTGCATCTGGGCCTGAGACATGCCTGGAGGACTGTAAAGCCACGGATTCCCCTCACTGGAGAGGCTCCTGTCTGATAGCAGTAGATGAAAAATAAGGTCATTTTGACTTTGGCAAGCTTCATTTGCTTCATTTCTTTTTCATTTGACTTATAACACACTTCTCTAACATATCTAGCCCTTTTAAATTGTTAATTAATTTAAAATGTTCCTCTGACCAGGTAGACTTTTGTATACAGACCAGGTGAGAGCCCTTTTGACTTAGTGTGAAAATATAACATCTTATGCATTTAAAATCAATAGGTTCATCACCTTAGTTTTAAAAAAATCTATAAATGGAGTAATTGCTGAGGTTTGCAGTTTATCTTTGAGATTATAAAGCTAAATTATAGTCTTTTGCCAGAGAAACTGAAGTAACTATCATTAGAAAAGGTTTCTCAAAATACTCTCAAAGCTGGTATTGGCTTGTTATTAGCTTCTAAAATTTGCGGGGGGAGGGGGTCTTACATTTATTTATTTATTATTTATTTATTTAGAAATGGAGTCTCACTCTGTCGCCCAGGTTGGAGTGCAGTAAGTAGCACAATCTCGGCTCACTGCAACCTCCGCCTCCTTGGTTCTGGCAATTCTGCCTCAGCCTCCCGAGTAGCTGGGATATAGGTGGCCGTCACCACACCTGGCTAAGTTTTGTGTTCTTAGTGGAGACAGGGTTTTGCCATATTGGCCAGGCTGGTCTTGAACTCCTGACCTCATGATCTGCCTGTCTCACCCTCCCAAAATGCTGGGATTACAGGCATGAGCCACTGCACCTGGCGGATCTTGCTTATTTTAAAAGAAATATTCTGACTCATATTTTAGGACTTTGTGTCAACGAAATTGATCACTTTGGGTACCATTTTTATTGTTTTACCTCGAATAGTAGAAATTACCACTAATTTACCTGGCAGTGATGTCAAATTGACTCATTAGCAGGTAGAAAATTATTTGTATTATATTCATCGGATTCCTTTACTGGCTGAGCAAGGGGCATGCTTCCTTTGGGACATTCTCACAGCAGGGTGTCTCTCCAACAGCCCAGCAGGCCTCATCTTGTTGGTTGGATACCTTTGAACTCCATGGTTACATGTTAGGTCCACATTTATGTTTTTTTCTAGCCTACCTGTAGTTGTTGGCCTTTTTGCATATAACTCTCGGGTAATATTTTGAAGCATGCTGACCATCCAGGCATATAGTATTTTCAAGAAACAACTGAGGTAGGGGTGGGGGTCCTGGTCCGGCTGATGGGGGATTTGCTCAGCACTGTGCTAGTGGAAACACGTGTATTGTGGGTAGTTTTGTCATTGTTCTCAAGTCCTTTACAGACAGTGCACAGCCTGCTGCCTACAGTCAGCCAGACACTCCTCCCCAGCACACTCCCTGTGGGATGGCCACTGCTCAGGACACAGTGGGACAAAATTGGGTTGATAGGATATTTTAGACTCATTTTACTTTTGATGGGCAGGCCTTGAATTGGGAACAGCAGCCACCTGGCCTCACTCTGGCCACAGGTGACACTTGGTCCTTGCTGCCACCTGCTTGGGGCTGTGTGGCTACGGCTGTACAAAAGCCTGTGCAGGTTAGAAGATGACTGTGGTATGCAGCGGTGCTCTGTGAATGGAGACTTCCTCTGTTCTCAGAGACTCACCCCCAGCCCTGACCCTAGAATTTAGTGGTAGCCAGGAAGTTTCTAGTTTGTGTAACCTAGAAGGGTCATTTTAATAAAAATTGTTATGAACTATAGTATTTTATGAACTATAGTATTTTAGATGATGAGTGACTAATTTTGACTAACATTTTACTGTGCTGTTAACTTGGAAGACCTGTTTGAGATTAGTCTTGATTTCACACTCATTTAATCTGCTGAGCACAGGGCTGTTGTCATTTGTAAACGCAAACACTGTGGAGGTACTTCTCGCCATCAACTTCCTTCTTTACAAAAGCATCACTTCAACATGAAAATTATGTCAGTTTGTAGAAATATTTATTGTTCAAGGTCTGTAATTGTATTTCAAAAACGATGTCGTATTCAAGTTGTGAAGGGATTTGTTTTGTCAAAAAATTAAAAACTCAATGTGTATGACGCCACTCTGAAGAGTAGGGGACTGCTTTGCAGTCACAGAAGGTGGCATCTGACTGCGGCTCATACAGGTCACCCTGAAGGGCCATGTGCTTTTAGCAGTTGGCTGGAATGTGTTCACTAGGTTCCATTATGTTTGGTAATATCATCTTGAAAAGTCCCTGTAATAGATCAAGGAGACTGCATTCCCTGCCCTGAAGGAATGTATTTCTAAGGCAAATAGGCAACTTGGTACTATCTTATTCTGAGTAGAGAGTGGAGAAAGTATTTTCAGACTGAAGAAAACTTTGAAAAGTCAGGAGCTAAGCTGCTCGGAGCTCAGTGCCGCAGCATGGCTGTGGTGGACGTGGGGAGCAACGGGAAAGTTCTTGACAGAGTCTGTGTCTGCTCAGTCCCTGCAGTTTTCCTTTCCAAATGCATCCCGTTGGATATGGAATAGATCGTAGATATTGTAGACTGAGATTTGGGACTGTGTTGGGACCGTACAGGTGAATGTGCCACCTCCACAAATGGCTTCTCCGAGTGAGTCACGTCACCTGGTGCGTGGAGGTGGAGCCTGCGGCTGGAGTAAGGCTCGCTGTGGGACGCCCTCGTACTTTGCTCTCCTTGCGGGTGGTTGCCGAGCCGAGAGCGTTGGATCCTCCCCGACTGTGGCTAGTTGTCTGTCCAGTGGCTGGGAGGGGGTGTGGTGGGAAAAAGTCGGAATCTTTACAATCTGTGTCATGGACTGTACTATTGTAAGGTCTGTATTCTGTATGTGGGTCCCAGACCCTGATCAGGAAATGAGCCTCATGTGTGTCGTTAACATTTATATATTTCCATTCAAAATATGTATTCAGTGTTTATTTCCTCAAAACAGACTTTGTTAATGTAGGAAATCTCTCCAAGTGGAAACGTGCTAACTTTTTCTGTAAATCTGAAATAAAAGGTGCTGTTCCTTCCTCTGACCCAGGACTGCTTTGTGTTTTCTGTCTTTCTCTCCATGCATTTTTTTCCTCATTTTTAAAGCTTTTTGAGTTTGTTCCACCACGTTAAGGGAAGAGCATGGGTTGGTGGATAGCGCTGGGGCTCTCTCCTCTGAGCCATGCAGAAGGCCCCTTTCTCTGGGCCTTGGTTCCCCCATCAGATGGGTCAGCTTGGGCGCCTGTGTGGGTGACTCTCTGAGTGGGGCCCCAGACAGTGTGGCCACTGCTTCCCAATGCCCTGTGCTCCCCTGGCACCCCCTCCAGTCTCATCTCAGAAGTGCTCAGGTCCCCACTGCTGAGTCCACATCTGAGGGGTTGTTAAATTTGGGATTTGAGCTCAGAGCACGTCAAGTGGCCCTTCGTGGGTGTTAAAGAGCAGGACGTGAGCTACGGCCCCCTCAGGGCCCTCCTGGCAGCCTCACAGTGACAGAGCCTTAAAATGTGTACTGCTTTGATTAGTGTTCATGACACGAGTCCATCTTCCTGGAAAAGGTGAGGAAGTCAAGATTAAGAGGCCGCATTTGCTTTAGACTTTGTGCTGTCAGGAGATGTATCTAGTGAGATGAGAAGAGCGGCTCACATCTGTCACCACCCACAGTCACCAGTCAGAGCCGACGGAAGCCCTTGGAAAAAGCCCACTCTGGCCGGGCGCGGTGGCTCACGCCTGTAATCCCAGCACTTTGGGAGGCCAAGGCAGGTGGATCACGAGGTCAGCAGATCAAGATCAGCCTGGCCAACATGGTGAAACCCCATCTCTACTCAAAATACAAAAAAATTAGCCAGGCTTGTTGGCAGGCGCCTGTAGTCCCAGCTACTCGGGAGGCTGAGGCAGGAGAATCGCTTGAACCCAGGAGGCGGAGGTTGCAGTGAGCTGAGATTGCACTACTATACTCCAGCCTGGGCAACAGAGCAAGACTCCGTCTGGAGGGGGAAAAAAAAGCCCACTCTAACATTAATCTGAAGTCAGCAAACACTTCTGTGTTTGTTTTTAATTTGTTTTTCTTCCATCGCTCCCTGTAATGTCAGCTAAATGTGGAAAAGCTCATGGATAAGGTCACAGGATTGGTCAGAGTCCCTGGTGGGGTTGGCTTTTATTTTTTAATGTGGCCCAATTCCAATTTCTAACTTTGTATTCATTGGCAAACAGCAAGCCGATAACATAATTACTTGTTTTTGTGATGATTGAGGTGTACAGGAAATGTAGTTTATGCTTTTGCTCTGTTTCATCTCCAAAATTCAGTGTTCAACACTTACTTACCTAACATCAAATAAAAACCAAATTTTTTAAACACTTGATTTAACAGACAAGAAGATTCTCTATTTTATTCATTTAAACATTTGTTGATGTTGCTTGTCAGGTGAGGGTGAAACGCTGTGTTCATGAGGGTGAGGCTTCAGCCTGGTCTTCAGTGATTTCTGTTAAATGAAGGGGAGACAGAGACAGAAGAGATAGAACCTGCGAGCCATTCCACTCGCTCAGGGATTCCATACCTCTATCCCAGACCTTTTACTTATAGACTCAGATGTGAATCAAGTAGGTAGATTTTACCTTGCCTTTGCCCACCTCACTTCTCTGGTGGGGAGAACAAGTGAACTGTGAAATATCAGGAAAAATAGGCAATGGGAGAAAGAGGAGAAACCGAACGGTCAGCCTGTGGTGTGAGTCCGGGGGACTCTCCTGACTGCACCCCCGCATAGGCACATACTTGAAAGGACACATGGCCTCCGCCCCAGAGGCAGCTGGACAGCATGGCCGCCTGATGAGGCCGACACTTCCTTCATCTGTGGTTCCTTTACACATTCGTTTGGTGTTAGCATGTTTCTCCCACCTTAGAGTAGTAGAACCTGAACAGACTAGGTAAGAAGGGCCAAGATTCTTGTTCCCAAAGCCTGTCTTAGTTCACCTACTAGAGCAAATTGGATGTTCATAACACTTCCTTCATTTTAAGGAATATGCCTCTTATATGCATATATATGCTAAATACTAGGTAGAATAAAGTCCATTTTTGAATTTTCTACATAGTCTAATTACGGGTTATATTATCACAAAAACCAGTTGATGATGGTTCCACTGTGAAATCACTGGCAGTACAGGCCAGTGCTGAGAAAGACTGGAGGGTGGTGGGGCTGGGCGGGACCAGCCTGCCTGCAGGGCGTGGCCACCCACTGTGTTCTGCGACTAGTGAACTGTCATCCGCCTCCTTCATCTCTAGGTCTCGGACAGCCCGGGAGACGAGCCCTCGGAGTCCCCATATGAAAGTGCAGATGAAACACAAACTGAAGTGTCTGTCTCATCCAAAAAGTCTGAGCGAGGAGTTACTGCCAAAAAGGAGTACGTGTGCCAGGTGAGGGGAAGGCAGCATCCGCTGTGTCTGTGCTGCTGTCTGACTGGGGCCCTGGTACGCAGAGCGAATTTGTAGTGTCTTCTCTCTTCCCTCCAGACCCCTTCCCCAATGTCACCATCACTCACTGATCTCTGTTTTGAAGGGGTCAGACTGACTGCCAGTGAAATCCTGGGATTAAGTTGCCTCCATTAACATTCATAATTCGCATGTAGGATGAGATTTGTATACACATCATGTAATCCACACACACACATACATAAAGTTCCTGTTGGAAAAGCCGAGGTGCTAGGCCTGTTTTAGCTTTGCTGATGACACGCACATCAGACAGGCCAGGCTGTGGGCTGAGGGGGCCATCACTAGACCTGTGTCTGGCCCCAGGACACCAGCCAGGCCACATACCCTCTGTGCTTCAGTCCTGCCACATCCGTCAGCTGAAGATGGCGTGGGAGAGCTTCCATGCTAGGCAGTTGATGAGGGAAGTTGAATACTGCCTGCACTCAGCGTGGCACCTGCCATCTGGATTAGGATGCCTTTGATTTCTGTTGATTTTCAAATCTGATTTAAAGTATCTTGGATGTATCCTTCAGGGTTGTGATCCTGTTGTTTCCTTTGCCACTGCTAAGGACTGGCCTCTTTCTGTAACAGTCATCTAGTTTTAATCTGATAATGTATTTGTTCGTTCTGTTCGGGCCAGACGTTTGCCCATGCATGTTGTTATATATCCTTGAGTAGCAAAATGGGATTTTCTGCTACTGGAGACAGAAGCAGACGGCTTACCTTGTGGTAAGAGGTGCAGAAGGGACTGCTGGGCGCTGCTTACCCGCCTGCTCTGCCCCCGCAGCTGTGTGAGAAGCCGGGCAGCCTCCTGCTCTGTGAAGGACCCTGCTGCGGAGCTTTCCACCTCGCCTGCCTTGGGCTTTCCCGGAGGCCAGAAGGGAGGTTCACCTGCAGCGAGTGTGCCTCAGGCAAGTTCCCACGGGCGGGCAGCTCTGCAACTTGGCCGGCCACCTGCTCCTGCAATCCCCTGCACAAAGTCCTGCCCTGAGGTGCCTGCAGTGGACAAGCTCCATCTCTACCACCTGGCCCTCTCTGGAGCTTGCAGCCCACACCTGGCAGGTGTACCCACCTCTCAGTGGCTGCAGGGTTTGCTCTGATTTCAATCATATGTGCCCCCTTGGTACCTTTCCATCAGGTGGCGGGCAGGGTGGGGCGGGATGATAGGTCATGGGCTTTTCATCCCGTGGGCTGGCCTGAGCCTGTGCTGTGTGTGAGGCGGCCACCACAGGGCACTGCCGCTCAGACAGTGCAGCATTAAGGGTATGGGTAACCTGGTTGGTCACCGAACACTGAAGTCCATAGGAACATAAAGTTCTTTACGAAGACACAGTGTCACCTTGAGCCTCAGTTTCAACAGAAAGAACAGCTCCAGGCTTGTCCTGAGTTGTCAGTGCTGTTGTTCTGCCTCCATATTACTGCATCAGGTGCTGCCTGGCACAGTCTGGGGTCTGTGAGAATGATGAGAGGACAGCTGCACAGCCATGGCCCTTCCTGTCTACTCACCGGGCCCAAGGAGTCTCCTAGCTCATGTCAGAAAACTTCCTGGGTCAGGAAGACACCTGGAGAGTCTCCCAGGCCGTGGCAGTCCCACAGCAGCACCTCACTTCTGGGAGTGTCTGTCTGCCTGCCCAGAATCATGAGTGACGGCTCCATCACTGGCCAGCTGCTCTCGAGGAGGAAAGGCCTCTTTTCATAGGAGCCCCTTCCTTCAAGCTTCTTGCCGGTTAAACTGGGCCTTCCCAGCCAGGCTGCCTAGTAAGATTCTCCTGTATTTCAGGTGAAGCTGGAGCTCAGATCGCAGCAAGGTAATCCTTGATGGCTGGATCTTTTTGCTGGAGAATGCTTGGACTAGTGAGCAAGGTTGGAAACAGGGCCAGGTGCTTTAGCAACGAGGCTGCCTCTGAAGAGGAGCTGCTTGATTTTAGTGGCTCAGAACTGCAATTTAATTCTTGTTCTTTGCACCTCTCTCTCCACCCCTTTAACTTTTTGTTAGGGATTCACTCATGTTTCGTGTGTAAAGAGAGCAAGACAGATGTTAAGCGCTGTGTGGTAACTCAGTGTGGAAAATTTTACCATGAGGCTTGTGTGAAAAAATACCCTCTGACTGTATTTGAGAGCCGAGGTTTCCGCTGCCCCCTTCACAGCTGTGTGAGCTGCCACGCTTCCAACCCTTCAAACCCAAGGCCGTCAAAAGGTACAGGTGCACCACCTGCGCAGCCTTGCTATGGGTTCAGAGGCAGGCCCATGGGCGCTTGGGAAGGTGGGCTCTTGGGATTGTCACCAAAGAGCATTAATTATCTTGAGTGACTAACTGGACGTCAGCTGGGTTGGGTTTTCTTTGACAAAGGACCTGTCCCCCTTTTTCTTCTTTCCATCCTAAATATCACCCTAAAGATGCTTAACTTTAGGAGAGGGGCAACCTTTGGACCATTTTGATAGATTTTGTTTGTCCTGGCTTTTTTTTCCCCCCCCTTCATAGAGATAGAGTCTCGCTCTGTTACCCAGGCTGGAGTGCAGTGTGATCAGAGCTCACTGCTTCCTTGATCTCCCGGCCTCAAGCCGTCCTCCCGCCTCAGCCTCCTGAGTAGCTGGGACTACAGGCACATGCCACCACACCTGGCTGATTTTTGTAATTTTTTTTTTTTTTTGAGATGGAGTCTCCCTCTGTTGCCCAGGCTGGAGTACAGTGGTATGATCTCAGCAAACTGCAACCTCCGCCTCCCAGGTTCAAGTGATCCTCCTACCTCAGCCCTCCAGTAGCTGGGATTACAGGCACGCACCACCATACCTGGCTAATTTTTGTATTTTTAGTAGAGACAGGGTTTTGTCATATTGGTCAGGCTGGTCTTGAACTCCTGACCTCAGGTGATCCACCTGCCTCAGCCTCTCAAAGTGCTGGGATTATAGGCGTGAGCCACCGCGCCCGGCCGATTTTTGTATTTTTTTGTAGAGATGAGGTTTCACCATGTTGCCCAGGCTGGTCTTGAACTATTAGGCCACTGCTCTGACCTCTTTTTTCTGAAACAGGGTCTCCTTCTGTTGTTGAAGCTAGGATGCAGTGGCGTGATAACAGCGCACTGTAGCCTTGACCTCCCAGGCTCAGGTGATCCTCCCACTTGGTGTGGACCACGATGCCTGGCTGATTTTGTTTATTTTTTTGTAGAGATGAGGTCGCTCTGTTGTGTTGCCCAGGCTGGTCTTGAACTCTTGGGTTCAAAAAATCCTCCCACCTGGGCCTCCCAAAGTGTTGGGATTACAGGCATGAGCCACCATGCCCAACCTGTTTGCTCTGGTTTTAATGGCCCATTATATGTAAGAAAACATCTTTATATTAAATTACATTTGGATTATCTAATGTTAGGTGTGTGGGATGAGGGTGGCAGGTTGTCTGTACTTCTTGACACCAGTGGTTCTTTATCAGGGGCAATTTTGTCCTCCAGGGGACATTTGGCAATGTCTGGAGATATTTTGGGGATGTGCTCCTGGCATCTAGTGAGTAGAGGCCGGGGATGCTGCTCAACACTGCACAATGCCTAGGATGGCTGCCCACGTGCCCCAGATGCCTGCAGTGCCCAGGCTGAAAAAACACAGCATTTTAGATGTATGACCATTTTCTCAAACATTGTTTTGAAGCACCTTTGCTCTGAAAGCTTTTTTTAAATCAAATACCTCCATTTCATTTTAGCATTAACTTTTCAAATTCATGGAGGCTGAGTAATTATTAATTGCTCCTTTCACTATGATTGGAGTCAGTGTTCGGGTTCCTTAGGGTGTGTTTCTTTGCCTTCAGGTAAAATGATGCGGTGTGTCCGCTGCCCTGTTGCCTATCACAGCGGGGATGCTTGTCTGGCAGCAGGATGCTCAGTGATCGCCTCCAACAGCATCATCTGCACTGCCCACTTCACTGCTCGGAAGGGGAAGCGACACCATGCCCACGTCAACGTGAGCTGGTGCTTTGTGTGCTCCAAAGGTGAGGGGCCTGGGGGTGTCTGCGGCACACGCCTCTCACTCCCAGGAGCCACGTATCAAGGCAGGTTCATTCCTTGTCTGTGCTGTGTTCACTGATGTTGATAGTGTTCTCTGCGTCTTCACATTCATAGTATATCACAGTAGTTCTAAATTAATTGTAATCATTTTGCAAACATACAGGAAATTATTTGTGGTGAAAATGACGTTTGCTTTTGTGCTAATGTACAGATCGCTGTTTTTAAACTGATGTTTATAAGTTAAGGCTGTAATAGCTGTAGATTGTGAAGCACTGAATCTGGGCTGAGCCATAACAGACAGGCTAAGCCTGCCTGCCTTGCCCTCCTCTTGCAGGGGGGAGCCTTCTGTGCTGCGAGTCCTGCCCAGCGGCCTTCCACCCTGACTGCCTGAACATCGAGATGCCTGACGGCAGCTGGTTCTGCAATGACTGCAGGGCTGGGAAGAAGCTGCACTTCCAGGATATCATTTGGGTGAAACTTGGGAACTACAGGTGTGAGACATAGAATCGTATGCTTTTATGTTTTTTCTGTTCACATGTGTTCACTTTACAGTACTTAAAGTATTTAAATTATTGTCGCTCTCTCTGAGGAGTCTGTGAATCCTGTTTTTAATATTTATAATAGATGGTGGCCGGCAGAAGTTTGCCATCCCAAAAATGTTCCCCCAAATATTCAGAAAATGAAGCACGAGATTGGAGAATTCCCTGTGTTTTTCTTTGGGTCTAAAGATTATTACTGGACGCATCAGGCACGAGTGTTCCCGTACATGGAGGGGGACCGGGGCAGCCGCTACCAGGGGTCAGAGGGATCGGAAGAGTCTTCAAAACGGTACGGAGATTTTCAGATAGAGAGTGAGACAGCACTCTCATGCATTTTCTTACCCCTAATTTCTATTTTTAAAAATTTGATCTTTGTAGAAAATACTGGACTACCATTCAATCTGTATTTTTAAATTAGGAAAAAGTTTGCAGTCTGGTTTATTTGTTAAGCATACAGTAAGATACACTGATAACTTTTGTAACATTGGTTTGTGATTAATTCCATTAAAATTCTGTAAACCTATTATTCAGAAATTATTTTTAGTACTAATTTACAGAAACGTTCCATGGCTTGCCTTTATGTAAAATGCAGATCTGAAGGAAGGGTCCTGTTGTCTGGACCTTGTGCAGCGGGCTCTTGGGGGCTCACTTTGCCTTTCAGCGCATGAGGAATCGGGTGGTCAAGCAGACAAGGTGCTTGGCCTCTGATTCCCCAGCTGTGGGGAGGCAGGAGCAACGACGTGGCATGGCCGGCTGGCGACCCACGTTTGCGGGAGGCAGGACGGGGTGTGACCCCTCACTGGAGGAACTGGTGTTTATGACACAGGTTGAGAGAGAATGAGGCCAGCAGGGAAAACCCAGGGTGTGCATGTGGCTCATTCAGGAGAAGCACACGCTGTGTTGCAGCCAGGTCAGTGCTCGCTCCTGTGTGGCTGCAGGCGGGGACCCACGCATTTAAAGCTCTGTTAGCTCCGTGCTGCCAAAAGCTTTGCAGGCTGCACTGAGTGGTAGGAGGAGTGCATGGTAGGCACTCAGAGGTCTCATAAAGAACAGGTAGGCATTGAAAGAGTTTTAAAAATTATTAAGAGGGCAAGACGAAATTGAGAGGTGGCCTGATGTATGTGGCGCGACCGTCGGCGAAGTCTCGTGACTATGGATGTGGGTGTCCTGTAGTGCCAGACCCCTTTGTGGCTGACTTGCGGCCGCAAAAACAGGGCAGACCACAGGACACGTCCAGTGTTGACATGGGACTGGCCTCCTTCTCAGGACGGATGGTAGGGGTTTGTGTTTCCTCTGTTCTTGCTTGAGCCTGTGGTTCATCTCTCAGAGCCCCTTTCGCTTCAAGAGGAGCTCAGCTGCATGTTTTGTTTTGTTTTGTTTTGTTTTTGAGACGGAGTCTTGCTCAACTGTGGCCCAGGCTGGAGTGCAATGTTGTGATCTCCGCTCACTGCAACCTCCACCTCCTGGGTTCAAGCAATTCTCCTGCCTCAGCCTCCCAAGTAGCTGGGACCACAGGCACCTGCCATCATGCCTGGCTAATTTTTTTTTTTTTTTTTTGGTAGAGAATGGAGTTTCAGCATGTTGGTCAGGCTGGTCTTGAACTCCTGACCTCGGGTGATCCACCTGCCTCGGCCTCCCAAAGTGCTGGGATTACAGGCGTACAGGCGTGAGCCACCGCACCTGGCCTCAGGTGCATTTTTATTTTCTGTCTGAGAACAGCAAGTCCCAGGCTTTGACCCTGGTGTTTTGTCCTTAGGCCATAGTGGAGGACAGGGAGCTCCTGATAGAACTCCGCCCTGGGCCTGCCTCGTAGAGAGGTGATGGCTGTTCTCGGAGCACTCCTCTGCCTCACACACTTGGCTGCATTTAAAAATACCTGCCCACTGACAGTTGTTCATAGACTCTAGTTTTATGGGAACCAGAAACTAATACTTAACATTGAAAGTTTAGAGTGAACTATAAAAATATGGAGCTTGAAAGGTAGTTACCTTTATTTACTAAAATCCTTACTCCTATTTCATTGACTTTTTAGCACTGCAAGAAGCTGAAGCTCGTTTTCGTGAAATTAAGCTTCAGAGGGAAGCCCGAGAAACACAGGAGAGCGAGCGCAAGCCCCCACCATACAAGCACATCAAGGTGGCGTGTGGGAGCTGCGTGCACGCGTGTGGAGGGAGTTTTCCCCAAGGGCTGTGAGCGGTTCTCAGGCACACCCAGGCTATGGCTGGGGAGAGGACTGTCACCAGCCAGGATCTGTGGTGCCTGGCGTGGATGGCCACGCAAGAGACCATGAGCAAATGGCACGGGGGGATCTGCATGGGGGTTCTTGGTTCCGCCTTGGAGCATGAGGCTTGGCTTGGTAGCTAGCGAAGGGGTTGGGGTGACAGTCCTGACCGGGCTGCTTGGAGCAGGAGGAGCTGAGGGATGAGCCTCCCACCTCCACCAGGCTGTTGCTAAGTGCTGGGAGTCGGTCACATGGGAGCGGGGCTCAGTGACCGAGCCCCAAAGGCGTAGATCGTCTACCTCAGAGACCAAGTGTGTGGGGTGGGGGTCTTTGCCAGTTCTGTGTTTATTCTAGTGAGCTCGAGAGCCCCAGCAGGAGAGCAGGAGGAAGTGCAGCCAGGGCAGGGCTCTGTGAGAGCTCCAGGCCCCTCAGGGCTGCCTGCGCTCAGAGCTGGTGCCTCTTGGGCCGCATCCCCAGAAGCCTTGTGGCCGTTCCCGAAGAGTGTTTGTGATCAGTGTGCCGGAGGTCAAGTGCTCGCTCTGCCTTTGCTTGTAAAATGTGGGCTACAGTCAATATCTTTGTGTGTAAAGAAAGCACTCTGTATTCATCTTTATATAGTATTTTCTTTGGGATGGATTCCCAGAAACAGAATCACAGGGTCAGAGAGCCTGAAATGTTTAGATTCTTGGGGAATATTCCCAGATTGTTCTCCAAAGGGTACAGTTTGTCACACCACAGCATCGAAAGGGGTGTCTTTCGCCACCTCTTGCCTAAGATTGTGCATTTCTACCCCAGCGGATTTTCAACTATCTCTACTGCTTTATTATTTGGTTGCTTGTCTTTCACTAATGACAAACCACAAGGTCATGAGAGCAGAGGCTGTGCCCCCCTGCCCAGCACTGCTCCCCTGGGGTGACCTCCCATGTGCTCGCTGCTGGGGTTTGGTAAAGGAAGAGTCAGAGAGATGGGTCGGGAAGCTGCTCAGAAGAGCTCTTACCCAGCGTTTGCTGGACACCCCGCAGTGTACTAAGCAGTCAACATGAGTTTTCTCTCTTATCTTACAATGGCCTGACTGGATACGTGTCAGCTCTTGTTCATCAACGAGGAGCACAGACACTAAGATAAAAGAACGTGAGAGGGCGTTGGGTTGCCCTGCCTGCCTCCTGTGCTAAGAAGGCAGAGGAGAGCTCCTCTGGGATCTGGGGAGGGCTGTTCTGAGGAGTGTGTCCCAGTCGGGCCTCTGAAACTTTCTAAAAGGACACCTGGAGGCTGGGTAAGGAGAGGCCGTGGTGGGCGTGCCAGGGTATCCGGAAGGCTCTTCATTCATTTGTGGGCCAAGACAGCTTACTCCTTCCCTGCAGGTGAATAAGCCTTATGGGAAAGTCCAGATCTACACAGCGGATATTTCAGAAATCCCTAAGTGCAACTGCAAGCCCACAGATGAGAATCCTTGTGGCTTTGATTCGGAGTGTCTGAACAGGATGCTGATGTTTGAGTGCCACCCGCAGGTGTGTCCCGCAGGCGAGTTCTGCCAGAACCAGTGCTTCACCAAGCGCCAGTACCCAGAGACCAAGATCATCAAGACAGATGGCAAAGGGTGGGGCCTGGTCGCCAAGAGGGACATCAGAAAGGTATGTGCCATTATCGCCTCCCCTGCTTTTGAGAAATTACGGTTCACTAGGAATTAGACTTAGGTTTGCTTGTGGTGGTTTTGTATTCATGTGAGAATGGTATTTTTTGGAAAAAAAATTTTTTGTTTTTGTTTTGAGACAGGGTCTCTCTATCATCTAGACCGGAGGGCAGTGGCATGATTGTAGTTCACTGCAGCCTCAGAATCCTGGGCTCAAGCCATCCTCTCACCTCAGCTTCCCAAGCAGCTGGGACTACAGGCGTAGATGACCATGCCCTAATAATTTTATTTTTTTTGGAGATAGGGTCTTGCTATGTTGCTTAGGCTGATTTCAAACTCCTGGCCCCAAACCATCCTCCTGCCTAGGCCTCCCAAAGCACTGGGATTATAGGCAAGGGCCTTGGTGCCTGACCTGAAATATTTTTTTGAATTGAATTATTACAATTGAATATTTTAAAATGTTACATGAAAGATATCTGCTAAAACTCATACATTCCCTTAAAGCATGCCTTATGTCAGAATTCTGATGGTTATTTTTATGAAATGGAAGATTCGTGAAGTGACCCATTTTCCTCTGGGCTAACAGCCAGGTGCTTGGGAGCACTCACCAGGCAGGCGTAAGGAGATTGCTCTTGTGAGGGGTGGTCCTGGCACAGTCTAGGACCAAGCTGTTGGTAGACACCAGGACTGCTGACCTCCTGCCTCTGCTCCCAGACTGCATCCCAAGGACATCCAGGGACTAAGAGACATGTAGAACTGCTGACCCTGATGTGTTTTGGCATGGCCTAGGGGTGGGTGGTCTCAGACTCCAGGTCCATACCAGGGCTGATCCAGCACAGAATGTTCATAAGCCTGGTGCCAGTTCCAGCAACAGCACAAAAGGTTGCTTAGAAACACCTCCCCAGCATCCTTGTTCCTCACCTGCCTGACTGCTGATTCACCCAGACTTGCTGTATATCCTGTCAGATACTTTGTAGCCATTTTTTCTGTTGTGGAGATCACCGTGTAAAGTGGGTTATGTAGAAGCTTGGTTATCAGACAGCCCTCCTGAGACAAGGTCATGTAAGAAGCAAGGGTTGGCATGTTGCCACTTCATGAATACTTAATACATTTTTCATTGGCAACCTTTACATACAGATGTGTCTGAGATCCTTTGAATTTAATTTATGAAGACTTTGTATGCGCCCTCCATGGAGGTATGCTGATGTGTGTGGTGCCCGTTCTAAGTGATCATGATAGGGAGTCTTGAGCCCCGACACTGAGGATTGGTCAGCACGCTTTTTGTCATGGCCACATTCTTGTGATTTCCAGGGAGAATTTGTTAACGAGTACGTCGGGGAGCTGATTGATGAGGAGGAGTGCATGGCGAGAATCAAGCACGCACATGAGAACGACATCACCCACTTCTACATGCTCACTATAGACAAGGTAACGTGGAAGGGTACCCCACTGTGAGCTTCTGCAGTGTCCTGGACCTGGAGCCCTGATGGTCACCGGTAGAACTGGACTTTGCCCTGTGGCAGCGCCAACATTTCTCTCCTTGGCTGCTTATTTTCAAACATCTGCATGATTTCTTCTGAGGTGCAGCATGTCTTTCAGCTGCGCCAGAGGGCTACAGCTAACCACCTCTCAGCACTCAGGCACCCTGAGGCTCTGCTTGTCCAGGTGTGCATGCAGGGCGTTCCAGGCAGCCTTCGTACAGGGCAGGGAAGTAGAGAGGACACAGATGAGGAAGTCTGAGCATCTTCTTTTGTTTTTTCAAAAAGGTTGTCTTTTATTTTTTAATTTTCAGTGCTCTTTGGTAGGGTCTCAGCATCTTCTCTGTTGTGTAGCAGAATCGTTTTTGGTTGGTTGTTGCTTGTGTGGAGCCCATGTTTCTAAGCATTTTGGAACCTGGGTGCTAGAGGGACCAGTGTTCTCAGGCAAAGGAGGGTGGGGTGATTTGTGTAAAAGTGGGCATGGATAAAAGACAGTGCATCTGGAGTGCTCAGCTCTGGGCCTGATGCCCAACCCTGACAGGTGTTGCCGGGCCCTTCCAGGGCAGCTCCTTACACGGCCACAGCCCCGTGGGGGTGCGTGTCATCCCTTCCCTCACACAGCAGGCTTTTGGCTTCTGGATGACTTTAGCTGGGGAAGTGTGGCCTCCTTAGTGCCTGAGTGGTCTTTGAAAGGAAGGGAGATAGAATACATGTTTCTGCCTTTTGTTGCCCTTAAGCTCGTCATCTAGTAGAAAAGTCTGGCTATTTTTAAAAGAGTAGATTAATAATAGTGCTTGAAAACCAGATAGACAATGATCACAGATAAAAAATGTTGAACAATTCATGGAAGACAGATGTGATGAGATCTAGAGAGAAATGGCTGCTGTGGAAATAAGAGTGGTTCCAGGGACCTTGTCAGGTGGTCCCTGGGGAAGCTAAATCCCCTGCCCCTGCAGTAGTGGGGCAGCAGTGGCCAGTGGAGCCTGCTCCGGGCGAGCATTGGGCTCTGTGTCAATCACTACAGGTCATGGGGCTTAGACCTTTCAAGGAAGTCAGTGTCATGAAGGACAAAAGAATCCTGAGTTAAAAGAGAGTAACTAAAGAAGTACCCAGAGGAAGTGTGTGCTTCTTGATCAGAGCCTGACTCTGGGATGAGGAGCTATAAAGTATGCTTTTGGGGGCAGTGGGAAAAATTTTAATTTGGACAAGACGCTGTTCTTCATGTTAAATTTCGTAGGTGTGGAAGGTGTTGTGGCTGCACAAGAGAATGACTTGTGATGCGTTTAGGGTCAGAGGTCAGATATCGGTAACTGACTTTCAAAGGATCAGGGAAAAAATGTGTGTGTGTATACATATATCCATATGTATCTCCATAAACACACCCTGAACCCCTCAAGCTGTGTGCAAGGTGAGCAAGAAGGATCCTGTTCTCCAAATAGTGGGTATCTGTGCTCAGGATCCCTGATTGCTGCTTCTGATCACAGAAGTGCAGACAAAGAGGTGGGCTGCCTTGTTATTACAACTCCCTCAGTTGTTACAAGCCCCTCCCCTCCAGCTGCTGTATCTTCAAGAGGATTTAAAGGGCCAGCACCAATTGCCCTCCTCTTTCATTTTTCTGTTTTTCTCCTTTTGGGAGCCAGATGTTAAAAGACTAGGACATTCAAAAACAGCTTGGGGAAAAGTAGATAATTCAGAAAATTAGAAAGTGACTGTGCACGCTCAGGTAAAGGTACAGGCTCAAAAAAGTTCTGAAAAGACCTTAAATTTACATCTTGGGTTGATCCTCTGCATAGAAACAGCCTGCAACAATCAAAAGAAAACAAGAACAATAAATAAAAATAACACAAACAGCAAACCCAGGGCAAGGGGAGAAAGAATCGAATTTCTAGAGTTACCACATTATTAGACTTATTAGACTTACTTGTCCAGTGTTCAGAAAAAAAAAAACAAAAAACCCTACAAAGAGACAGGAAAATATGGCCCATTTAAAGGGAAAACAAAATAAACAGAAACTATCCCTAAAAGAAAGGCCGGATGACAGATCTACTAGACAGAGACTCTAAAACATCTGTCTTAAAGATGCTGAGAAAACTAAAGGAAAACCTGCAGAAAGTCAAGAAAATCATGTATGAACAAAATGGCAGTATCAATGAAGAGATAGAAAACCTATAAAGAGAAACAAACAAAAAAGAATTGTTGAACCTGAGAAACAGAAAAGAAGATTGAAGAAAAGTGAACGGAGCCTAAGGGGCATGTGGGCTACCATCAAACAGACCAACATATCTATTGTGGGAGTCCCAGATGGTAAAGAGAGAAAGAGGCAGAGACAACTTTTGAAAAAATAATGGCTGAAAACTTCCCAGGTTTGATGAAACACATGAATATAAACATCTAAAGAAGCTCAATGAACTCCAGATAAGACGAACTCAGAGAGACCTACATTGAGACATGTTATAATCAAACTTTCGAAAACCAGACAAAGAATCTTGAAAACAGCAAGAGGAAAGCTACTAATTACATACAAGGTGGACTAGTCTATTTTTACACTGCTTTAAAGATACTACCCAAGACTGGGTAATTCATAAAGGAAAGAGGCTTAATCGATGACTCACAGTTCCACATCACAAGGGAGGCCTCAGGAAACTTACAATTGTGGTGAAGGCGAAGGGTACCTTTGCACATGGTGGCACGGGAGAGAAGTGTGTGAGAGCCCCAGAAAAACTACCATTTATAAAACCGTGAGATTTTGAGAGAACTCACTCACTATCATGAGATGGCATGGAAGAAACTGACCCATGATCCAGTACTTCCCACCAGGTTCCTCCCTTAACACCTGGGGATTACAATTCAAGATGGAATGTGGGTGGGGACACAAAGCTAAACCATGCCACAAGGGATCCTCAATGAGATTATCAGCACATTTCTCATCAGGAATTCTGAAGGCCTACAGGCAGTGGGCCAATGTATTCAAAGTGCTAAAAGAAGAAAAAAAATTGTTAATCAAGACTCTTATATGCAGTAAAACTGTCTTTCAAAGGTAAGGGTGAAATTAAGACATTCCCAAATAAAAGCTGAAGTTTTTTAGCACTAGACCCGCCCTGCAAGTAATGGTCAAGAGAGGTAATGAAGAGAAGCCTTATAGGTTGAAATGAAAGGACATTATACGGTAACTACAAGTTGTATGAAGAAGAAAGGTCTCAAAGTAAATAATGGTCGGCTATAAAAGTTTGTATTGTTGTAACAGTGGTTTATAACTCCATTTGTTTGTTTGTTGTCTACATGATTTAAGAGACATACATTTAGGGCCAGGCGTGGTGGCTCACGCCTGTAATCCCAGCACTTTGGGAGGCTGAGGTGGGCAGATGACGAGGTCAGGAGATCGAGACCATCCTGACTAACACGGTGGAACCCCATCTCTACTAAAATACAAAAAAATTAGCCGGGTGTGGTGGTGGGCGCCTGTAGTCCAAGCTACTCGGGAGGCTGAGGCAGGAGAATGGCGTGAACCCGGGAGGCGGAGCTTGCAGTGAGCCAAGATCATGCCACTGCACTCCAGCCTGGGCAACAGAGCGAGACTCTGTCTCAAAAAAAAAAAGAGAGAGACATACATTTATAAAACAATTACTAGTTTAAAGGCTGGTATTTTAATTTAGTTTGTAAATTCTAACATTTTGTTTTCTATATAATTTAAGCTACTCATGCATTACTAGTTTTACTCATGAATTACCAGCTCGTATTTTAGGGCACTCAGTATGTAAAGATGTGATTTTGTGACATCAGCGACTGAAAACGGTGGGGACAGAGCTGTAAAGGAGCAGGGTTTTTATGTTATTAAAGTTCAGCTTGTATAAATTCAAGTTATAACATTATATAGAGAATTGGAAAACTCAAGAAAATCAATGAAACCAAAAGTTGGTTCTTTAAAAAGATCAATAAAATTGACAAACCTTTAACTAGATGGACTAGGAAAAAAGAGAAAAGACTCACATAACTAAAATCAGAACTGGGTGTGTGAGGACATTATTACTGCTTCTACAGAAATAAAAAAGGACTATAAGAGAGTACTGTGAACAACTGTACTCCAATAAATTGGATAACTGAGATGAAATAGACAAATTCCTAGAAACAAACTACCAAGACTAAGTCATGAAAAAAATAGAAAATCAGAATAGACTTACAACTAGTAAAGAGATTGACTCAGTAATTAAAAAGTCTCCCGGCAGGCTGGGCATGATGGCTCACACCTTCAATCTCGGCACTTTGGGAGGCTGAGTTGGGTGGATAACTTGAGATCAGGAGTTCGAGACCAACCTGGCCAATGTGGTAAAACCCCATCTTTACTAAAAACACAAAAGTTAACCAGGCGTGGCGGCTTGTGCCTAATCCCAGCTACCCAAGAGGCTGAGGCAGGAGAACCTCTTGAATCTGGGAGGTGGAGGTTGCAGTCAGCCGAGATTGTGCCACTGCACTTTAGTCTGGGTGACAGAATGAGACTCTGTCTCAAAAAAAAAAAAAAAAAAAAAAAAAAAACCCCCAAAAAAAAAAAGCCCGGGATTTGTGGGCTTCACTATTTAATTTTTCAAAAAATTTAAAAAAAAAAAAAATCTCCCAACAAAGAAAAGTCCTGGATCTGATGGCTTCACTGATTAATTTTTCCAAACACTTACAAAAGAACTAATACCAATCCTTCTGAAACTCTTTCAGAAAAACTAAAGAGGAGGGAACATTTCCAAACTCATGCCATGAGGCATTACCCTGATACCAAAGCCAGACAGGGATGCTACAAGAAAAACTACAGGCTGGATGCGGTGGCTCAAGCCTGTAATCCCAGCACTTTGGGAGGCCAAGGTGGGCGGATCACGAGGTCAGGAGATCGACACCATCTGGCTAACACGGTGAACCATCTGGCTAACACGGTGAAACCCCGTCTCTACTAAAAATACAAAAAAATGAGCCAGGCGTGGTGGCGGGCGCCTGTAGTCCCAGCTACTCAGGAGGCTGAGGCAGGAGAACCGCGTGAACCCAGGAGGCGGAGCTTGCTGTGAGCCGAGATTGTGCCACTGCACTCCAGCCTGGGCGACAGAGCGAGACTCCGTCTCAAAAAAAAAAAAAGAAAAACTACAGACCAATGTCCCGTATGAACATTGATGGAAAAATCACCAAAATACAGACTGCCCCTAACTTAGGGCAGTTTGCCTTACGATTTTTTGACTTTACAATGGTGTGAGAGTGATACCCATTTGGTGGAAGCTGTACCCATACAACCATTCTGTTTTCTACTTCCAGTATAGGGTTCAGTAAATTACATGGGACATTCAAATTTATGTTAGATGATTTTCCCCAACTGTAAGCCAGTGTAATTGAGCACATTTAATGTAGGCAGGCTAGTTAGGATGTTTGGTAGATTAGGTATATTAAATGCATTTGTGACTTAAGGTATTTCCAATTTAGGCCGGGTGCAGTGGCTAATGCCTGTAATCCCAGCACTTTTAAGAGGCCTAGGCCAGCAGATCACAAGGTCAGGAGTTCGAGAGCAGCCTGGCCAATATGGTGAAACCCCATCTCTACTAAAAATACAAAGATTAGCTGGGGATGGTGGTGGGTGCCTGTAATCCCAGCTACTCAGTAGGCTGAGGCAGGAGAATCGCTTGAACCCGAGAGGCGGAGATTGCAGTGAGCTGAGATCACGCTATTGCATTGCAGCCTGGGTGACAGAGTGAGACTCTGTCTCAAAAAAAAAAAAAAAAAAAAAATTTCCAACTTAACAGTGGGTTTATTGGGACATAGCCCCATCGTAAGTGTTACCAGACACTGAGGTTCCAGCCTAGGTCTGCCTTCTCACCGCAGGGAAAGCCAATCACCGAGACAGTCAGTATTGCCAGAGAAGAAGGGCTTTCATGTGGGTGACATCAGACGGGAGACCAGCCTCAAATCCATCTTCCCAGCTGACTCAAGTCGTTATACTGGAGTTGGTCAACAGGCAGCAGGTGGTCAGTCTGGTGTCTTATTGTCAGGATGGGTGATCTGGGAGATTTCAGTTCTTTGATACTGTCTGGGAGAGAAATTGGGACAGGTTCAAGTGGAGCATCTGTGCTTGCAAACCAAATTGGCAGCATATTAAAAGAATTACACACCAAGGAACATAACCCTAGACCTTGCATTCTAGTGCCCTGCTTATCTGTGACTTCAGACAAAGATGGAGAGAGCTGACCATCAATATAATTTAGCTGAACGAAATAATGAGATATTTTAGGAAGAAGAACATTGAATGTCAGAAGTTAAATGTGAGATCCAAGAAGTAAAGGTGAACAGACAAGTTTGTGGGTATGTGGATATGTCTTAAGTCAGGTTGTGTCAAATTATGGTGGATGATGATGACTGCATGGCAGAAAGGAGGAGGCATTGAACACTGACGGTCACAGGGAGCATCGGGAGTGTGGTGATGCCAGGGTGAGCTGCTTGTTTTGTGAGGGTGGAGGGAAGAGATTTATTAACCTTAGACTTCGTCACAGTATACGTGTGACATCTACATGGGAAACTGCTAAATGAATAGAAGTGGAAGGTGTAACTTCCACACCATTAAAGAGTAAAAAGGAGAGTGAGGAAAAGTCAATTTAGTAGAACCTGAGGGAGGAATATGGAGGAAGGAGAAATAATAGTAATTAGAAAGCACAGATTAAAAAAAAAATCAAAATGTCAATTATCACAATATATGTAAGTGGTTTAAATGTGTAAGTTAAGACTAAGATTCACATTAGGGTTAGTACATAGTAACAAGGAAAGGCTCCCACAGGCCTTAATGTTTGTAGTTACTGGAGTGGAGGAGACACAGGAGACAGCATGGAGAGGAAGAACTAGATGAGATGCACATCTGACAGTTTGGAAAGATCCTAAAGGTAGTGTTCAAAGAAAAAACTTTAAGAGAATGTGATTCACAGCCAAACAAATCTATTCATAGGATTCTGGTAGCAGATGGCAGCTGCTCACTTCCAGAACAAAAAATGTACACAAAGTACATCTTCATTGAAACTATGGGACAAACAGACCCATCCACTGAAGTCCAACAAGCAGAGAAAAGTACTGGAGACCTGCAGTGTCGCCTGAGCACAGGGAGTGCAGAGATGGGGGAGTGTGGCCTGGCAGCCAAAGCAAGCACTTGGGGCCTGCTCCCAGCAGAGCTGAGAGTTGAAAGGGAGCAGTGGGAAAAGAAGGCATGGGGAGTTCCTGGGAAGAAGAGATGACACATCTTTGAAAGGATCACCTTCCAAAAGGAAGGTAACATTCTGGAAGGCAGAGAGAAAGGGACCCAAGGCTCTGAGGGCCCACAGAGACTTGGGTTCTTTGGTGAGGAGACCTCCATCAAGCCGACAGCAGTGAGACAAACCTGGGATCCAGCCAGTACCCGCTCCAGGAAATCCAGCGTGTTCAGAGAATGATGAAAAGGCTATGTAAGAAAACCCCAGCCAGGTGAATGGTGTGTGCCTATAATCCCAGCACTTTGGGAGACCAAGGCAGGAGTACTGCTTAAAGCCAGCCTGGAGTTTGAGACCAGCCTGGGCAACACAGCAAGACCTTGTCTCTACTAAAAAATAATAATAAAAAAAATTAGCTGGGCACAGTGGCATGTGCCTGTTATCCCAGCTACTCAGGAGGCTGAGGTGGGAGGATCGCTTGAGCCCAGGAGGCTGAGGCTGCAGGGAGCCAAGGTCCTGTACCATTGTGCTCCAGCCTGGGCAACAGATTCTGTCTCTAAAACAAACAAAATCCTGACCCAAAACAGCAGAACTTCCTTATAGATGGAGAAAAGCCACTTAGAAAAATTTTTATCACAAAGCAGATAAAAGTTATACCCTAATATTCATCACAAATTTTTTGAATATGAGGATTCAGAGATAGCCAGGCAGAAAGGAGAGCTAGATTGGGAACTTGTAGAACTCAGGAGTGAAACAAGGAAAAGAAAATTATTTTCTAAGCAAAGCCTAAACCTCAAGGAACACACTAGAAAGTAGGAACCACAAGGACTGCACGAGGGTGGATGTGGGGAGTGAGCAGAGTGCAGCCAGAAGAACCTGGGTGGGGGCAGAGAGAGAGAAGGAAGGTAGGAAGGAAAGAGACAAGGATGAGAGTGGCACCTTGGGCAGAGGCTGCTGAGGAGAGGCACTGTGCATTCAAGCAGGCCAGAGAGTGGTTCAGCGGGGCTGAGTCAGATTGGGTGACATCATAAATAGGATTACTGGGTACAGCCAAGAATCCTGTAGATAGGCAGGCAAAACAAAACAAACCTAAATTGCTTCTAAGGGGAGAAATAGGGCCAGCTAGAGGGTCTTCATGGTAGAACCCAGTGCCCCGGACAGGGTAGGCTCCACGGAATGAGCCAGGGGTGTCCATTCAGCCATGTGACTCTCTGGGTGTAACGACTACAGAGATGCAGGTTGGAGCATAGAGAATTAAAGGAACACGTCCTTCCTGAGTCAACTGCTGAGAGATGAGCTCCAAGCCTCCAGCAGAATCAGGTGAAGCTCCAGCAACAGGAGAGGCAGTGGTAGCAGCATACCGGGCATGTTGCCCCCACCAGAAGGGGCAGTGGGAGGAGCGGGGAGAAAGGAGGGTAAGTTCATCCCCAACACCCGTGAGCCAGAGCCGCTGAGTCAGGTGGGAGCAGAAGCTGAGGTGTGTTATGGAGCAAAGGAGAGCATGAAGATAATGCCACTGATGAGAGCTGGGCCCGAGGGGCAGTTGAGGGAGGAAATCCTGGCTGATTTCAGTGTGCACAAGCAGGGACAAGGGTGTCCGGGACATTACATGCGGGCGTGCAGGATGACGGGGCACGTAAAGGCCGCCAATAGGAGAGGACAGAGTCCCCAACAGCAGGAGATCAAGCAGCCCCTCTGCCTCACAGTGAAAGGCTGAAAGCCCATAGAAACAAGCAAGACATGAATGTGTTCTAACTGTGCCCAGCATATCTGGAAAGAGGAAATGGGCTCACTTACTTCTTAAAAGACTTCCAGATTGGATCATAAAACCGAACTCTCTGCAGCATGCAAGGAACAAAGATTCTGGAAGGTTAAAAATAAAAGTGTGGGCAAGCCGGGCTCAGTGGCTCACACCAGTAATCCCAGCACTTTGGGAGGCTGAGGCGGGCAGGCTGCTTGAGCCCAGGAGTTCGAGACCAGCCTGGGCAATATAGGGAGACCGTGTCTCAATTAAAAAAACAATTGCGGGCAAAGGTATACCAACGTAAAGCCGAAGAAAAAGAGTTGTTCTCAGACAAGGTGGAATTCAGGCCCCACCACTTTCAGTGACACAGAAGAAGGCTTTTGACACCAGAGCCACCACTGGGGATGAGATGCACCCTAAATTTAGAGCCTTCCCACTAGCCTATGGGATCCAGGAGAAAGGCCAATGAAGACAGCTGACCATGAGTTCGCCTCTTAGTTGAAGGCAGAGATTCTGGACAGATGATGAGCATGAATTCATCTCGTTAAAAAAAAGGACAGAATATACTGGAGGAAGTGTTTAGAGACCAAGCAGAGACTTAGAAATTAAAAAACAAAACAAAAACAACAGAAATAAGTAAATCTCTTCTTACAAACCCACAACAGTGCTGTGTATTTTTCGGAGACACACGTACTGAGGTGTGAGGTCCGAGCCAGGGCGTGGACCTGTGTGAACATGGGAGGAGGGGGCCTGGGACCTGTGAGGGTGTGTGCCAGCCGGCAGGGCGCACCTGAAGAGCATGGAGAGCAGTTCCTTGTGACTGAGTGGGGTTTACCCCAGGACCGCAAGGAGGGCTTAGCAACCCTATCAGTAGGTAAAGGAGGAAAACAAATCCAGGGTCATTTTCATGAACACCAGAAGATAATTTGAGAAAATTCAAACCTATTCCTGATGAAAACTTCCCAAGAAGCCAGGACTGCAACTGTGCTTAGCTTGCTAAAGGACATCAGCGGCTGCCAGCTGATGCTTGGTGAGCCAGACACTTGTGGCTGGTTCAGAAATAAGTCAGGACGCTCATGCTGCTCCTGTCCCCCCTAAGGCTGCAGCAGAGCAGCAAGAGGCAAATGGTGTCTCTTGGAGAATGAGACGGCTGTGTTTGGTGATGGTCTCATGTGAGCTGTAGTGACAACAGAGAGAGGCCAGGTCCACAGGTTTTCCTCTACCCTCCTCATGTATGCAGAGCCACAAAGAGCACTGATGCATGTATGTGAATGCAGCAGGCTTCTTTGGAAAGTTTGGCAGTGTCACTGAAGGACATGAGAGATGACATGGACGAGTGGTGACACGGGCTATGTCCCAGCTGGGGAAGGAGAGGCTATGAGGGTGGAAATCTTCCCCAGTGCAAGCTCGTTGTAAGCGCAATAAAAATAGCAAAAATGTTTAAATATACCTGGACAGGCAACTTCAGAGTCCACGTAGAAGGAAAGATCTGCAGGTCTAGCCAGTGCTTTATCTTGAAGCCTTACTGTGGGAAAGGTGGGCGTCTCCTGGGGGTGACAGTGCTCCCCATGGTGTTCCTGTGACTCCAGCGGGGCCCAAACCCAGGTGGATGGCCGGGGGGAGTGTGGCCAAAGCCAGGGCTGGGCAGCCCACGCACCACGCACTGATGCCTCCCCTCACGCCACTTACAAAGGTCAATTCCAGATGGATTAACAGCTAGGAGAGGGAGATGGATGTTATTTTAACCTGTGTGGTGGGAAAAGCTGCATGCAACTACTCAGCAAACCGAAAACGCGTGAAGCAAAAGGGTGAAATAGTTGCAGTTGTGAGAAAAGCATTGCGCAGGGAAGGTTCCCTTAGGAGCTGGGAAGCTATGGCAAAGGTTTCAACACATT
Organism: Rhinopithecus bieti; assembly: GCF_001698545.2. Lineage (NCBI taxonomy): Eukaryota > Metazoa > Chordata > Mammalia > Primates > Cercopithecidae > Rhinopithecus > Rhinopithecus bieti. Next base: position 528,241 of record NW_016806413.1, read on the forward strand.
TTTTTTTCTTTTTGGAGACAGAGTCTCACTCTGTCACCTAGGCTGGAGTTCAGTGGCACAATCTCAGCTGACTGCAGCCTCTGCCTCCCAGGTTCAAGTGATTCTCCTGCCTCAGCCTCCCGAGTAGCTGGGATTACTGGTGCCCGCCACCACACCTGGCTCATTTTTGTCTTTTTAGTAGAGAGAGAGTTTCACCATGTTGGCCAGGCTGGTTTCAAACTCCTGGCCTCAAGTGATGCTTGACCTCCCAAAGTACTGGGATTACAGGTGTGAGCCACCGTGCCCGGCCAACACATTGTTATAAAGGGGTCTGATGTTTGGAATATCTAGGGAACATCTGTAAATCAGTTAAGATAAATAAAACAGGGTCAAGACATGGCGGGCAACCCACAGATGAAAATTGGCCTGATAAGAAGGAGGTGGCACTGGGCCCTGCTGGTAATGGTAGGAATGTAGGTTAGACATGGTGCTGCCAGGCGTCAGGGGCTGGGGTTGTCATTGTTGGCTTTGGTGGCATGTCCCAGGTGCATGCTCCATGCTGTCCTTGTCCCTGGTGTCCTGCAGAAGTGATGTGCATGCCAATGTGCACGTCAGCACCGTGGCTCAGTGCGTCATGACAAAGCATCTGCAGAGGGCAGATGAGCATCCCCACTTCTGTGTTAGGGGGTGTCATGCAGGTGTTGAAGAGTGGCACTCTGGGTTGATTAGTGTATTTTATTATTGTGAAAAGCACCTTGCAGAGAACCACATTCTGGTACCATTTCTGGTTTTAAAGGGATGGCCTGTGTGGGTATATAGAAAGGACAGGGGGCCAGCGGTCCCAGACAGGGGCACCCTGGGAGATTGCACCAGGGCTGGGTGTGTGGGCAGGTATGTCAGAGGTGGCATGTGAATAGTGACTCCGAAGCCTACTGCTTCCTGGGACCATGAGACAGCTAGCTTATGGATGTCCGTATGCCTGTATTTATCTCTATTCATACACGTGGTTTTGCGTGAACACATGACCATTATGCTTTATGTGGCCTTTTGATTTTCGCCCACGCGGTTGTGCGGTGGATCTGGCGGCTCCTCGGGTGGAGGCTGCTGGGTGGAGGCCGGGGCTGTCCATCCCCCGCTGCTGGGTGGATACATTGTCTCCAGTTCCTGCCTTTGGCCTCCAGGCACCTGGATTTCAGTGGGTCAGTTCTAGGCCACATTGTGCTTGCATTTGTGATTCCCAGGGCTCTTTATCAGATTGCTTTCTCGAAAGCCTTCCTGCCAGCCCTGCGGCCACCCCTTCATCTCAGCCAACGTGACATCAGCGCCATGGGTGCAAAGTCAGAGCGCACTGTCACTCTGATCTGCATTTCTCCACCTTTGCCTGGATTTGCTCTTTGCGAATTGTTTCTTTTCATCCCTTGCTGGTTTTTTGGTTGGGTGAGTTTTTGCTCTTGTTGCCCAGGCTGGAGTGCAATGTCGTAATCTCCACTCTCTAACCTCTGCCTCCCGGGTTCAAGTGATTCTCCTGCCTCAGCCTCCCGAGTAGCTGGGATTACAGGCGCCCACCACCACGCCCAGCTAATTTTTTTTGTATTTTTAGTAGAGACGGAGGTTCACCATGTTGGCTAGTCTGGTCTCAAATTCCTGACCTCAGGTGATCTGCCCGCCTCAGCCTCCCAAAGTGCTGGGATTACAGGTGTGAGCCACCACACCCAGCCAGGGTGAGTCTTGTTCTTGTCCTTGAGTGCCACTCGGCTAGGCTGTTGGTGTTGACCTTAGCTCCCTTGTTTGCCATCATGGAGGATGCTGGGAGCTCCGGCTCCCTGTCCTGTCCTTCTGGGCGCTCACTAAGGCTCGGTCCTCTCCATGTGGTCCTGACCTGTCCTCTGTGAGCAAGAGAAACAGGACTGGTTTGGGGGTGTCCTGTCTCAGTGGACACGGGACACCACGGTTTTCAGTACAACAAGGAACACAACTTGTTCAATGTGCCTTATGATGGTGAAAATGCCCTTTAAAAATAACATGATTGCTAACACTTGATCTCATATATTGCTTGACTTTCCAGGACCGTATAATTGACGCTGGCCCCAAAGGAAACTACTCTCGATTTATGAATCACAGCTGCCAGCCCAACTGCGAGACCCTCAAGTGGACAGTGAACGGGGACACTCGTGTGGGCCTGTTTGCCGTCTGCGACATTCCTGCAGGTACAAGCTCTGGGGACCCTGTGTGGGGCTCCTGGCTATGGGGACACTCGCGTGGGTCTGTTTGCCGTCTGCGGCGTTCCTGCAGGTACAAGCTCCAGACCCTGTGTGGGGCTCTGGCAATGGGGGCAGAGTGGTCATTGCTGCGAGCTGTGTGGGGCTGGACTGGAAAGGCTCTGGGGGAGGTGGGTGCTAACGTGGAGTCTCTTTTGGTTTGAATGTCTTTTACCAAACAAAATTGAAAGGCCAAGCCAGTACAGATACAAAAACACTAGAGTATTTTTGTTGACCTAATATACTTAGGTCAATGCCCCTTAGCGTTTGAAGAGAAAGGCAGGTGTTTCCAATTTGGTGTCTGTCTTCTCTTCTCCCAGGGACGGAGCTGACTTTTAACTACAACCTCGATTGTTTGGGCAATGAAAAAACGGTCTGTCGGTGTGGAGCCTCCAATTGCAGTGGATTCCTCGGGGATAGACCAAAGGTAAGGCTGTGATGCCCTCCTTCCGCCCAGGCTCTGTGTTGGCATTTTGCACCCCTGGAGACATGTGCCTCACCGTGAACAGTGGCCTCCTCCAGGCTGGCTTGTTGCTGGACAGGTGGGAGCGAGGTCCCTGCTGTGGGCGGGGGAGGATGGCTCCCCAAGCAGGGCACAACAGTGCCTCTCAACAAAGGCCAGTTGTTAAGAGTTCCTCACTGAGAGTGTTTCCCGGGGCTGCCAGAACAATGCCCCACAGACGCAGGGCTTAACAGGAGCCTATCGTTTCTCAGTTCTGGGGGCCAGAAGTCTGAAGTCAGGGTGTGGGCAGGGCTGTGCGCCCCCCGAAGCCTCCTCGGGAGGCTCCTTCCCAGGCCTGTCTCCTGTTCTGGTAGTGGCCACAGCCCTTGCCGCTCCTTGGCTTGTGGCAGCACCGCCCAACTGTTCTCCCTGCGAACATGACTGTTGACTTGACCTTCTTATAAGAGCACTGGTCCTGTTGACTTAGGGCCTGCCCTACTACTGTGTGACCCCATCTTAACAGATCTCATTGACAATGACCCTATTTCCAAATACAGTCACCTTCCAAGGTTCCAGGAAGGACAGAGATTTGGGGGGGGGCACTCTTGCACCCCTTCCCTGTGCTGTGTAGAACCTGGGCCTGAAAGCCTGACAGTGGCACCAGCTCGGCCCTGAGCTGGCGTCTGTCCTCAGCCTTGTTGCTGAGGACCGTCACTACCCTCAGGTCACTGCCAGCCGCCTGTGTCCACGTTCCCGTGGAATTTCCCAGTGAGGAGACCCCGGGTGGTGGGCGGGAACTGTTATTGCCTGTGGTGGCCTCCTTTGCTCGTGGGTCCCATCAGCAGATCCTGGAGCTGCGTGTCTGCTGAGATGCATCATTGCAGGCTTCCAACAAAGCTCACTCTAGTCGTAGTCTTTGTTCAGCTTTTTCACGCTGAGTTGAGTGAGTCTAAGGATGTCTGGGGAGCACCGGGAGGACACTCCTCTCCTCCCCTCTTTGTGTTGGGCACCTGCAGAGATCTCTGAAGTTTCCGGATTGTAACTTGCTCTTCTGCCCTCTCTGTTTGCTTCAGCCTGTGTAATTCTTTCCAGTGATCTGTGCTTAATTCTTGACTCTAGACCTCAACGACCCTTTCTTCAGAGGAAAAGGGCAAAAAGACCAAGAAGAAAACCAGGCGGCGCAGAGCAAAAGGGGAAGGGAAGAGGCAGTCGGAGGACGAGTGCTTCCGCTGCGGCGATGGCGGGCAGCTGGTGCTGTGTGACCGCAAGTTCTGCACCAAGGCCTACCACCTGTCCTGCCTGGGCCTTGGCAAGCGGCCCTTCGGTGGGTGTGCAGCCTCATGGTGGCTTGGGGCTGTATCTGTGTGGCAGGCTCCTGATGGTGGCTCCTGCTGCCACTTTTCCTGCTGATCAGGCCTCATCTGGGTGCAGGCGCATCAGGCACTCATGCAGCAAAGGCCCTGATCCAGGGTGGCAGAGCCTTTGTTCCACCAGCCGCACATTCTAGATCTCTGCATCGAGCAGAAAAGATATGTGGTGACGGGGTAGCCCCTGGAATCTCCAGGAGGGATTCAGGCAGCTGCAGAATTGGGGCTCTCATCCATGCTGTGGGGGCGGGGCGGCCAGGAAGGAGGCGGCCCTGGGAATTAAAGCCCCTCCTAGGAGAAAGGCCTCTACAGCAGCCCCAGCACCTGCGTCTCCCTGGCAGCTCAGAGGGGTCTGGCCTGGCTGCACTACACTGGGAATGGAGGGGCCCAGAGCCCCTGTCCTGGATGCGCAGGACAGGCTGTCCCCAGAGACACCTGTGCACCAGGAGGCACCGCTGGTTGACGAGCTGCAGATCTGGCTCCGTTTGAAGGAAAGTAGAGTGGGCTCCACCTTCCAGCACCACGCATTTCAGAGATGACAGGCGCCAGTGGGAAAACAGTAGCGTCTTGTTCCACTTGGTGATGAGACAGTCTGAGAAATGGGTCGTGAGATGACTCTGGTGCTGCACAAACATCATGGCTCACACCTAAGGGTGCAGCCGCCTCCGTTACAATCTTGCAGTGTGTCGCCATGGGGCTCATGACTGTGGAATCACAGAAGAAAAATTAAAAGGCCCTTACCCAAAACAAGAGACCAAAAAGAGGCCGGGTGCGGTGGCTCACGCCTGTAATCCCAGCACTTTGGGAGGCCAAGGTGAGCAGATCACCTGAGGTTGGGAGTTCGAGACCAGCCTGACCAACATGGTGAAACCCTGTCTCTACTAAAAATACAAAAATTAGACTGGTGTGATGGCACGCACCTGTAATCCCAGCTATTCGGGAGGCTGAGGCAGGAGAAATGCTTGAACCCGGGAGGCGGAGGTTGCAGTGAGCCGAGATTGCAGAGAGCCGAGATAATGCCATTGCACTCCAGCCTGGGCGACAGAGCAAGACTCCATCCCAAACCAAAAAAACTGCAGAAAGAAAATCCAGGCCAGGCATGGTGGCTCATGCCTCTAAACCCAGCACTTTGGGGAGGCCAAGGTGGGTGGATCACTTGAGGCCAGGAGTTTGAGAGCAGCCTGGCCAACATGGTGAAACCCCGTCTTTCTAAACATACAAAAATTAGCTGGTCGTGCTGGCGGGCACCTGTAATCCTGGCTACTTGGAAGGCTAAGGCAGAATCGCTTGAATGCGAGAGACGGAGGCTGCAGTGAGCCAAGATCGTGCCACTGCTCTCCAGCCTGGGTGACAGAGCTAGACTCCATCTACAAAAAAAAAAAAAATTCAGATATTTGTGTAAAAAACATTTTTGTATGGTAAGGATGACACACGATAGAGAAAAGTGTTGGCCATGGGTGTGAGAGGGTGGTCCGTAACCTGACAGAGCCTTTACAGAGTCATGCCAGAAAGATGAATACCCAAGTTGAAAATCAGACCCTTGGGAGAGGGCAGGTCGCATGAAAATGAACAAAGCAGCCCCTGCCTGTCCACGTGGGGCCGGGGGACACTCCCGCACCCAGCACAGCTCCTCTCTCAGTTGCTGAAACATAAAGAGACATTAACAGGTGGTCCTTAGGGGCCTGGCAGGTACTGTGGAGTCAACAGGCCCTGCTAGGGAGCCTGCCCGGACTGCAGTGGAGACAGTTTGTCTGCCCATCCTGTTAGCTGGAGCCAGCACTGTTTTAATTTGTGTTCACTTGACCTGACAGTCCTAAGTCATCTTCAACTATGAGAATGTTGAAGTTGTGATTTCATCACTTCTGTGTGCTCATCTCTTGTGTTCTGTTGCAGGGAAGTGGGAATGTCCTTGGCATCATTGTGACGTGTGTGGCAAACCTTCAACTTCATTTTGCCACTTCTGCCCCAATTCATTCTGTAAGGAGCACCAGGACGGGACAGCCTTCAGCTGCACCCCGGACGGGCGGTCCTACTGCTGTGAGCATGACTTAGGGGCGGCATCGGTCAGAAGCGCCAAGACTGAGAAGCCCCCGCCAGAGCCAGGGAAGCCAAAGGGGAAGAGGCGGCGGCGGAGGGGCTGGCGGAGAGTCACGGAGGGCAAATAGCGCCAGGCGGCAGCTTGGCCGGATCCACGGGCGGTGTAGGGCGGCCGGCCCTGCCTGCGGGAGAGGGCGAGCATGAACTGGCCCAGAGGACCCAGCTCGAGCCGCCAGGACACAGACGTACAGGCCTCCTCGGGAGGGAGCGCCTCCCTACCACTGAGCCATCCTCAGCAGCGTCTGCTGCGTCTGCACTGATGACCGTCTGAGCCCAGCTCGGCGTTCCTGGACAAACAGCCTCACTCCTCAGCGTTACCGCCACACTTGAATTTCTCAGAATGTCAAGGTTCCCTCCCACTCGTATTTTGTTAGGTTAAAGTTAATTGGCATATGGAATGTTTTAATCTCCTCTGAAATGTGTAGCGTAGGCTTTTCCCGAGGGTCGCTAGAAACTCGGCTTCGCGTTGCTCTGCTTCTGCTTTCAGCGCCGTCGCCACTCAGGAGAGGCCGGGTAAGGCCCGTGTGAGGACTGACCCTGGATTCCTCGAAACCGCCATTGTGATCATTACTCTGCTCTTTGGAAATGGCTGCATCATTTTTTTGTACTAATGTGAATTGTTCCTCAGAAATGCTTCTTTTCCATCCTAGTGAGAAGCTGGCCACGCAGGTGGTAGCAGCAATGGTGTTGTAAGATTTCCTCCCGTAGTTTTTTCTCGTCATGGATTTGAATGAAATGCCAATAACACGTCCACTTCAACGTGTAGTTCCCGCGGAGCACTTTCGAGGCCTGGCCGGGTTGGGCCGCGTCTCACCTGGGCCTATCTTCTGAACTCGCTAGGTTCTTATCAACATTTGGGGGAGAACTTTGTATATTTTTTTCATTTGGCTTTTCTTTACCAGTTTCTGATTTTTATTCTCAATATATTTTTGCTAAACCTATTTCACAAATCACCACCGACTGAAATGTGTCTTTACTGATGCGACCCTGAGTTCCATGGCGAAAGGAGTGACTTCTGCAGGGCCTGAGACCACAGTCCGCTTAGAGCACAGGAAGTGACAACTTAGGGAGCCCCGCAGGGCGCTGCAGGCCCCAGGGACCACAGCACATGGGTCTAAAGAGAGACCCAGAGTCTAGCCCTCCTGCCACCCAGAGTGGCTTCCATCTCAGCACTCTGGATCTGCTGATGGAAGACGCAGACTGCTGATCACAGTCGCCCTCTGCCAGGGCACCCACTGAGAGGTGTGGTCGTGGGGGTGGAGGCCTGCCTGGCAAGTGTGCGTGCCTCGCCCGTGTGTCATGGGCACTGGTCTAGGCCAGGTCTGACCCCCACTTTCCTGTGAGGTTTCACTTTAGTTTTTCAAAGATCCAGTTCTACAAAGTGAGACCTATCTGAGTACTACGTATGTTGTAAGAATTGGTTCTTTCTTGAGGGACCCTCGACCCTGGGAAGTTTGGAGCACCCTGAGAAGGGGGCATGGTGTGTGCCTCTGCCCACGTGCCCTGAGGGGCTGCTTGTCTGGGAGGGAGGAGGGAGAGAACATTCAGCAGCAGGTGTTTTTTTTATGGCCTTTTCTTAACCTACAGAGGGCACATCCATATTGCAGAGAAGTTTACAAAACTCCCCTTGAAAACTGTTGCTGAGGCTCCTGTTCATTTTCTGTGGCATCTTTTATGCCTTGGTAAACTGCAGTGTCTTTGGACCTGAGACTGGCTACTCTGTGGTTTTGTGATCTGTAAGTGTGGGGTTTGGGGTGTGTGGCCCACAGGGTCCCACGCCTCCCTGAGCACTGACTGGGAAGTTTCACGGACTGGTGGCTGTCCCTTCTCCCATCACAGTCCGCAGCAAAGTTAACTACACAGAGGAGCCAGGGGAAACGAGCTGAGGCCACTGACTTGCTCGTGTGGCCGTGGCCTCTGAGATGCACTTGCTGGTTAAGATGGGGTGGGGGTGCTTTCCAGTTCAGACTCTAACTTCTCTCAAATTGTCCTAAGAAAATACTGGATCGGCTCATACATTTATGCTCCTTATGCCCTAACTTGGAAGGTTGTTATAGGGACAGGCCAGGCAGTGTCCCCACATACACGTATGGCCCTGGCCTTTAGAGTCTAAGGCTCCAGGACCCTGCTGTCATTTGCCTGAAAGATCCTTTCCGGCAGCTAAGGGACTAATAATGCTTACGTGAAAACATCAGAACCGGCTTTGCAGTGCACTTTGGGGAGCAGATATTAACTTATTTTTGTGTTTGACAGTAGTGAAATATTGTGACTTTTAATTGCTTTGATACTACTCCCAAATTATTTTATGATCTTTCTGAAGGAAATACTGCAAAAATTTTAAATATGGTTCCTCCCCCTTTCCAAAACCTGTTAAACTAATGAGCAAATAACACTAACTTTGAATGTCTCTAGAATACCCGTTGATAACTCGGTGGAGCCAGGCTTTGGGGTAGCGGCCCTGAGCTTGCAGGGCTTCTCTCCACTGCGGCTGACCAGGCCCCCAGCTCTGACTGTGGGTGTGGTTGGCTCTCGGCCCTGCCCAGCTTTGTTATGAGGATGCCGTGGCTTCCTGATCATCGGCTTCAATTCTTTGTCATTAATGTGAAGCAAAACACAAAAACTGCCCCAATCCTTCAGGATTCCCTGGCATCCGAAACCAAGATCTGCACCTAAACCCATACCCACCCGCGTGTGCTCACAGGGCACGTGTTCGATTGGGCAGCTTAAAACGTGGTCACCTGTGGGGGAAACTCTTCAGGCACCTGAAGTGAGAACCCAGCTGTCCGTCCTCAGGCCAGCCTTTCTTTCGGGGACACCCGTCCGCGGCTGTCTGGGTCCCCTTCGTGGTGTTTGTCTTGACGTCTAAACCCCGGTGTGCGCAGTGCCCATCTTCCAGAACTACCTTATTTTCAAGAATGAAATCTGTTTTATAATTCAAGTTAATGCAAATGACTGTCAGTTGCCAAATATCTTGATCCTATGAGTGTAGTTGATGACTGTTAGTAAAGTGCTGTGTCCATGGGGTGTCGCGGCCTCACCAGACCCCGTTGAGGTGTGAAATGCCCTGTCGGAAATTAAATACAAACTTAAATGTGCCTATTGGTGTCTAAACTTCATACAATATACGGTCAGATTCCTTTTAGGAATACTGGGTGCTGTCACCAGGTTTGATAGTTAGACTTAAAAACTTGAAATTCACTTTTGGGGGGATGTACTGAAATAGAGATTTGAGACTTGCCAGTTGGGGGAAAATAGCGTTTAAAATGGAAAGCTGTGTTTGGAAAATTGTGTATGAGTATTTTTGTATTAAAAACATTTTAAAGGCTTTTTTTCTTAACTTATTTTACATGGGATTGTTTGATTTTTTATTTCCAGTTACTTTGACTTGCAGAGCATTGGGCGTGGCGCTGATGCCTCCGATGGGTGGGGCTCCCTGTCCTGACCATGTCATTTTGCCTTTGACCTGACCCGCTGGGGAGAGGCAGTGCCATCTTGGGAAGTATAACAAATACTGGAAATAGCAGGCGTAACTGACTTTGGAAAAATGCTTTCTTCTTTCAGAAATAATTTGCTTCCCAAATTCCCATTAAAGGCGAAATGGTCTGGAGAGAAGGAACCACTGCCGTCCCGCAGCCCTGCAGTCGACTGAGCCGGGTGGTCCCCAGGCCCGCAGCCAAGTCAAGGGAGCGCCCCGAGGGCTGACCCTACCTGTTCCTCACCCTGTGGGCCAGGGTGTCCTAGGAAGCCCCCAGCCCTGGACCACCCCATCCTGACGGCCGCCTAGGGAGGGACTGGGTCCTCGGAGCAGGGAGGACAAGCTGGCCCCAAACACAGCTATGGTGGCATTCTTTAGAAAAGCTAAACTTTAATGGTTCAGATAGTTTTACAATGAAAATAGGTACCCAAATACTGTCTTAAATGTCCACAACTGTACAAAAGATGAATACAAAACTCCCAGGCAGGCACTGGCAGGGGACAAGGCCTGCCGTCTCCCACACTCTGGTGTGGTCAGGTGTCCCTGCCCCACTCCCAGTACCACTGTGCCAAGGGCACTGCCCCAACGAGGCAAATAGAAAAGATTTTAAAAAGTAAGAGTCTAACAGGCAGAGCTGTCACTAAAATTAGGAAGTTGTAACTTTTTTGGTTAATTTACTACATTCAAAATGTAACGTTGAGTCCAAAAGTGTCTTAAATCACACAAAAGGAACCCATATTAAAATTTTAAAAATAAGCCCAAAACACCCCAGAGAAATGCATCCAGAACTTAAAACAGGCTGGGTCAGCAGCAGGGCGGTGGCTGGGGGACCTGTGGGCCAGGTGTCCGCTGTCTGGTTACTTTAAGCCGGCAAAGCCATCGTCCCTTGGAGCCCCCAAGTGAGGGCCAGCTGTGAGGCAGGTGGCCCTAGGACACGTTGGTCATGGGCTTGTACTTCTTGAAGCGCGTCCACTGACCCGTGGCATAGTTCATCTCGAACACGGTGTCCACCAGCATGGTTGTGCTGCCCTGGCCATCCGCCTTGGGCAGGTCCTCCGTGTGCTCGCTCAGCTTGATCTGGATTACGTCCCCCTGCTCCTGGCATGGGTTCTCTGCAGAGAGCAGGAGCTGCTGGGTGGGTGTCTGGGGCCAAAGAGCCCGCCCCCCACCCAGCCCGATGCACCCCCAGGCCCTGCCTAATGAACACACCTCGGGAGCCGGCCATGAAGCCCAGGATGAGGGCCTTCTCGGGCCGTGTCACTTTGTTGGCCGTCTTGAACATCTCCTGGGCAGCAAACATCTGCTCTCTCTACAAGGGAGAGAGGGGTGTGGGTGCCAAGGCCCCACCAGGACCACCTCCTACATCCCCCTGCAGGCACTGTGGCACCCCCATGCCACAGCAGATGACCAGGGCCATACCACCTACCTGGTGGCCTGTGGGCCCCGCCAGGGTACACCTACCGTGAGGGACAGGTTCTTCTTAGGCTGCTGCTGGGCAGGGGCCTGGGTCTGCGGGGCCACCATGGCAACCGGGGGTGTCTGAGTGGTGGGGGCGACAGCCGGAGGTGTGGTGGGTGTGAGAGGCGAGGTGGGCGCTGCAGGCGTGGGTGTGGCAGGGCTCAGGCCGCTGTTGTACATGGGTGCCCGTTGCTTGAACTGCGCTGGCAGCGTGGGGCTCGGGGTGCTGGGCTCCTCTGGTGGGCGGCTGCCTTCGCGGGAGGACGGGGCTGCAGGTAGACCGGGGCCTGGTGAGGGGGCTGGACCCCTACCCTGTTCCCAAACCCTAGTGCTCCTGGAGGTGACAGGCTCAGCTCCCCTTCTCTGTCCTGCTACCCTCTGACGAGAACTCCCTGTGGCCCCCAGCCAGGGCACAGGCCCAGGAGCCCCATCAGAGGAGCCAGGCCAGTGGTCTCAGGCCTTTCCAGACCCGCAGATAACATGTCTGGACTCTGGCCAGCTGCTGGCCTGCAGCGGGTCCCCATACCACAGGCACTGGTGGGACGAGAGGAAGGCCGTATCCTCAAGCCCGTGGGGCCCAGGACCTGGCCTGAGGTGCTGTGAGCCTGGCAGTGCCCTCCATCCGGGGGGGATGGCCCTCGGCTCCCCTCCCGCCTACCCAGCAACAACAGCTGGGTCACCTGGCAGAAGACCCTTGCCAGCCCCATCCCCTTCCTGCAGTGTCCTGGGGCAGCTGCCTGTGCCCAGGACGGGCAGGGCAGGGCAAAGCAGCTGGTTTGTGTCGTGGAGCTCAAGCTGACAAGCAGGGCATCTGCCTCGGGGAGGGGACGACAGAGATGCAGGAGTGGGAACCGCAGCCCTGGCAGCGCCCATGGGCAAGGCCACGTCCTGATGGGCAGCTCAGCTGGTTCCAGACTGGGGCCAGCAGACTCACCTGGGGGCGTCTCGGAGCTGGGGATATAGGAGGAGGCGGGAACCACGCTGGGCGTGGAGGGAAGGTAGCTCGTGGAGGGCAGCGCAGGCTCACTGTTCAGGGACCCAAGTTTCTGGAACACAGAGTTTAAGGTTTCTCCCAGAAGATGCTATGCTTCCGGCATGTGCTAACTCACGGCCCGACCTGGAGCTCCACCACCACAGGCTGTGGCCCCCCAGAGCTACAGCAGGAAGGCGGGGGCCGCTCTCCAGAGCTCCCTGGGCTGGGCAAAGGGACCCCTGGCTCCTGGTGCCCCAGCAGAGTTGGGGACTGAGCGGCTCCTGTGTAGGAGAGGGGAGGGGTTGGGGAGCCCAAACTGCCCATCTCTGAGGACAGAAGAAGTGATGCTTTTTCTTACCAGGAAGCACTGATATAAAAGGAAGATGCTCATGTAAAGAAACCCAGAACACGCAGCGACGGGAAGAAAGGAGCTTATTATCCCAAAGTGACCCTGCAGTGTGGACTCCTCCAGGCCCTGGCCTCAGACGACCCACTGTAGCCTCTGTGCACCTGCTGCGCCCCATGGCTGCCTCCTACCTGCAGGCAGGGCCTGGTCTCCAGGACACCGAGGCCTCTGACCACCCAGCACCCCCACAGGTCTGTCCTGTGCCTATTCACGGCCACCTGCAAGGCAGGTACCACCAGTCCTGCCTCACAGGGGACACTGAGGCACAGGGGTGAGGAGGACTCCCCCAGCAGCCCATCCAGCAAGCGTGGGGCAGGTTCCCGCTCTGAGCCTGAGTTGGATGCCCATGTCAGGGCACAGCCCACACTGCCACTCATATACATACATATGCATAAATACAAACCGCACACATACGTACATACATATATATATTATCCAATAGAACACACTAGAGTGGCCACAGTCGGAACAAGGGGGCACCTGCAGCGGTGCCAGACGTGGGGTGCGGCCCTGAGCCCTACCTGTGTGGACACCAGGCCGGCTGCGTAGTCCGGGGTGGCGTTCTCCACCACGGTTTCCTCCTTGGCTGGCTTCTCCACCACCTCCGCATCTGTGGACAAAACAGGCGTCCTCACCAGTGCCCAGGTGCATCTGTAGGCTCAGCTCGGGGCAGCAGCAGGGAAGCAAACAGCTTCCCAGGAGAGGCCGCCAAGGAGTGAGGAGAAAAGCAAGCGCCCACCCATGGAAGAGGAGCCTCGCAGCGGCACAGCCCTGCCCGCTCAGTGTGGACACGCCCCACCCCACCTGGGCAGGGCCCGCAGGGACCCCCCACTGCCGCCTCCACGCAGGCCCCAATCCCCACCCAGAGTCTTCCTTCTCCTCTTCGCCTCTCGGCCAGCGCCGACCATATCCAGCTCAGAGATGTCCAACAGCTGCCAAGACAAGCACAGCCCTGCCTTAGTGACAGCACCAGGGCACAGCAGGCCTCGGGGCGCCACAGGAGCTGGGGGACAGGCCCACCTTAACACCCCGTTCTTTCCTCAGCAGCGTCCTGGAAGGCGGGATGGGGGTCCGGTTCCCCGTGGGGCTGAAGACGCTGGGCGCCGTGGGGCTTCTGAAGGGCGCCTGCTTCGGGATGCCTTTGAGTGGGGCTGGAGGACGACAGCAACTGTCAGGGCCAGCAGCAGTGACCGGCAAACGTCCCCCACCCCCTCTGAGCCCAGAACATCCCACCCCTTCTCGGCTAGCGCTGCCGTGGGCAAGGGCCAAACCCCTGGCGGGCAGCAGACAGGACCCCCAGGATCCCAGACCTCAGGGAGCAGGGGGGTGCCGGGAGCCACAGCCTCACACTTGGCCAAGACACCAAACAAAGACAGCGGCCACAGGATCTCACCCGGTGGAGTCTCTCACCAGCGCGGGGGCTGAGCTCTAGCTCCTTCCTGTGCCTCCACAGGCAGGAGCGCGAAGCCAGGTGCCTGGGCTCGAGGACTGCCCTCCCGAGCCTTGTTCTGTCCCGAGGATGCGCCTGAGGCCTAGGCCATTACCCACCAGTGCCCACACACGCCCTCCAGGGCATGCGTGGCTCTCATGGTGCCAGGCCCAGAGAGAGGGTGCCCGGCGGACCGTGCCGTAGCACACTGGGACAGGCTGGACACAGTGCTCAACAGCTGGCCCACCCTCCCTGGGACAGCAGGTGCAGCCCCAGCCCTGGGATGCCTGGTTGGGGTGGAAGACAAGGGTCTGCTCCAGGCGGGGCAGAGGAGAGGAAGGTGAAACCTTGGCTGTGGTGGGCAGGAACGTGACCTGGGGATGGCCCCCCGACGCAGGGACAACAGTCAGCAGACCCAAGATGCCTGCCTTCTACTAGGTCCCATGTGAACACTGTGGAATTATGGGAGCCCAAATAAACTAAGCCAGGCTGGTCCGGGGGCGGCATGGAGGGTGCCTGCAAGGCTGCCCTTTCAGCCACACCCATCTGCAAGTTTACCCGGCTGTCTCAGCACAGGACGACACCCGTCCTGCCCTCTGGCCCCCAGGTCACTATCCAGCACCCGCTGGGGTGAGTATGCCCTGCCATGATTTCCTGGGGCACGCCGTAGTGCTGTGACCAGGGTCCGTTCTGCTGAAGCTCACGCCCAGCCCTGAGAGCACCAATCAGGAAGGGCAGATGGAGGGTGCAGGAGCGCAGCCACGCCCTCCCCGTGGAGCCGCCTGGGAACCCAAGAGCAGCACTTGGGGCCGAGAGCCTGAGCTGGGAAGGCCGAAAGCCGCCGCTGCTGACAGCAGAGAAGCAGGGGCCAATGCTGTCCTCCGATCCGATCCCGGCCTTCCTGTCTCAGCACCCACGCATCCTCCCAGGGCGCTCCCCAAGGGGAGAAGCTGGTGCAACTGCCTCGGCGCCTTCGCTTTCCCACGCGCTCCCAACGCTGCTGCCTGAGGGTCATTCACATGCACCACCTCCGCAACAGGGAGCCGAGTCTCTAGGTCAGGCCCTTAGCTCTGCCCTAAAAGCAAGGCTCACGGCACCGGGGTGGGGGCCTTACTGGTGGTGTCCATCTTCCGCAGCAGCCCCCGGCCCTTGGCGTGGAAGGGCACCCCGGCGCTCCGCTTCAGCTGCTGGGCGGTCTCCGTGGCTAGAAGGAAGAGGTCACAGGTGTCAGGGATCCTCAGAGCGAGAGCTCTTGGCCCTTGTAAACGCATCTCTGTCAAGCGGATCCATCCGACGGCCTGAGCTGTGAACACTGCATTCTCTCTAAATGAGCAGCTGTTTCGAGCAGGGCCTGACACCAGCTCGCACATTACAACAAGTCAGAAACTCACTCAGGTGAGCAAGTTTCGGGAGCTGGGTGGCTGTGGCTGCACCTCCCAGGACCCCATGGCAGTGGGAAGCAGCAGAGAAGGAGTTGAGGGGCCTCACTGGCCCCCTCCGTCGACCCGGGCCTCCCCCTGGCTCAGTGGGAGCGCCGTCCTCGCTGAGGGTCAGCAGGCATGGTCTAGACACAAAAATATGAGGAAGAAACAAACGCAGAGATTTTCCTGACTTGGTTCAGTGAGGCTGAAGGGTCAGGGGACATGAGTGCCCAAAGCAGAGCCTGAGGCCGCTGCTGACCTCCAAAAGGGACGCGTTCCACTGTGGGGTGGGGCCCAAGGGGCGAGCAGAGTCCTTCACGGACTACCCAGTGCCCCTGGGGCTGCACGGAGCCTCTTGGACAGCGCTGGGCCCTGGCTGCTGCCTGTTCCAGCCAAGACCCACGCACAGGCCAGGCGCGGTGGCTCAAGCCTGTAATCCCAGCACTTTGGGAGGCCGAGACGGGCGGATCACGAGTTCAGGAGATCGAGACCATCCTGGCTAATCCGTTGAGACCCCGTCTCTACTAAAAACTACAAAAAACTAGCCGGGCGAGGTGGCGGGCGCCTGTAGTCCCAGCTACTCGGGAGGCTGAGGCAGGAGAATGGCGGGAACCCGGGAGGCGGAGCTTGCAGTGAGCTGAGATCCGGCCACTGCACTCCAGCCTGGGCGACAGAGCCAGACTCCGTCTCAAAAAAAAAAAAAAAAAAAAGACCCACGCACAGCTGCTGTCAGCCTTTTATTTGGATTCTCTAGAAACGGGGTATTGATGTACATTATAAATATTCATTCTATAACCATTCAAAATAAAATGATTTTATTGTAATCTTTGTCGTGCTTTGGGAAAATATTAAACGAAATGATTAAATATCTTTCAAGTCAAATTGAGATCACTGGCCACTCAAGAAGGTAGCAACGTGAGAGCAAGGACAGTGCCTCTCCAGCCATTCACAACGGCACCCATCATGCCCAACAGTGGGACTCGGCTGGCACAGAGTTCATTTGGTAACAGAGATTAGAGATGCCTTAACCGAAAATTCTGAAGTTTTTGATTTTTTTTTTTTTGAGATGATGTTTTGTTCTTGTTGCCCAGGCTGGAGTGCAATCTCAGCTCGCTGCAACCTCTGCCTCCCAGGTTCTAGCGATTTTCCTGCCTCAGCCTCCCTAGCAACTGGGATTACAGGCCTGCACCACCACGCCTGGCTAATTTTTGTATTTTTAGTAGAGACGGGGTTTCACCATGTTGGCCAAGCTGGTCTTGAATTCCTGACCTCAGGTGATCTGCTGGCCTTGGCCTCCCAAAGTGCTGGGATTACAGGCGTGAGCCACCACGCCTGGCCTAAATTCTGGTTTTTAAAGCATGTTTTCAGAACACAAAGTTTAATATAGTGATAAATAAACTTCTAACAAAAAACTTCAGGCAGAACTTTATCTTCTTTTTTTTGAGACAGGGTCTCACTCTCACCCAGGAAGGAGTGTAGTGGTGTGATCACAGCTCACTGCAGCCTCAACCTCACAGGCTCAGGTGATCCTCGTACCTCAGCCTCCCAAGTAGCTGGGAGCACAGGCACGCCACCACCATGCCTGGCTATTTTTCTGCTATTTTTGGTAGAGATGGGGTTTCTTGGCTGGTCTCAAATTCCTGGGCTCAAACGACCCACCTGCCCCGCCTCCCAACAGGTGCGAGCCACCACACCCGGCCCAGAACGCCATCTTGAAGGGGCAGCCTTGGTTCCTTAGAACCTAAAGAACCTACAACTGGAAACCACAAAGACAAGGCCCGACGGCGGCCTGGCCACTCACACTTCTGCAGCAGCTCCGCCCGCAGCGTGGCGCTCTTGGGTTTCCGCTTCAGCTGAAAATGCTTCACCGGGGGCGTGAGGGGTCCCGCGAGGGTAGTCAGGGCGTTTTTGTTCAAGTACTGGCACTCCAGTGGTAGCATGGCAGACGCTTCACACTCACCCACTGTGCGGTAAGAACCACAGACGGTGAGGGGAGCCCAGGCCGCAGAGCTCCCCGCTGAGAGGAGCTGGTGGCTGCCTGGCCCCACACCCTCCTCGGTGAGGGTTAGGTCACGGGAGCTGTGGCTGTTTTCCAGTCCCCGAGAGACGGACTCCCCACGGCTCCAGCAGAACACCCAGGAGCGTTTTCAGAACAGGAATGCCTGAGAGATGGGCGTGCCTCGAGGGGGCTGCAAACTGGAAAAAGTTTGGCACTGCGGATATCGAGAACCACAAGTGGACATAGTACAGTGATTCCTGGAGGCCTCCAGGCACTTCTAGAACATAAAATGTTAACAGATCCCACCCCCACGTAAGAAGGACCCCCATCTGTGGCTTCTCTCTTCCCTTCCCCAAGGGTAACCAGGCCAGTGGTCTCTCCTGGAATCCCAGCCCTCATCCAAACCGCCCACATCCATTCCCTCCCGCATGGTCACCTAGGGTTCAGAGCCCAGGAACTGCCCCACAGGGACAGGCAACCTCCCACCTGAACTGGCTACGTGTCCCGCCTGGAGAAAAAGGCCAGGCAGGCAGGTGAGAGTTCACCGCCCTCGGCCTTCCTGCCTGCGGGACACTCCTGAGAGACATCAATGGGGGGTGGGGTGGGGTGGACTTGTCCAGACCACTGCTCCAGAGGCATCTGCGTGGTGTGTGTGCTCTCACAGGTGGGCAGAGGTGCCACCTGCAGGGGGGTGGCCAGGAGGGCCCCTGCAAGAGTGTGCAGCCTCGATGTCCATCCCACAACCCTGTCTCTCTGGGTGCTGCCCTTGAAGGAGCTGGGGCACAACGTCTGGGCTCTGAGGAGCCAGTTCCAACTGTCCAAAGCAGGAGAGAAACTCAGAAAAGCACAAGCATCCCATCAACACGTTCTTCAAAATCACCCACAAATTGTTTTTTCTTTTTTTAAGAGATATGTTCTCGGCTGGGTGGGGCGCGGGTGGCTCACGCCTGTAATCCAGCACTTGGGAGGCTGAGGCGGAGCAGATCACGAGGTCAGGAAGATCCGGACCATCTCGGCTAACACAGTGAAACCCCGTCTCTACCTAAAAATACAAAAAAATCAGCCGGGCGTCGGTGGGGGCGCATGTGGTCCCAGCTA
Source organism: Rhinopithecus bieti (assembly GCF_001698545.2). Taxonomy (NCBI): domain Eukaryota; kingdom Metazoa; phylum Chordata; class Mammalia; order Primates; family Cercopithecidae; genus Rhinopithecus; species Rhinopithecus bieti. The sequence continues at coordinate 546,643 of NW_016806413.1, forward strand.
CTCAGGAGGCTGGGCAGGAGAATGCTGAACTTGGAGGTGGAGCTGCAGTGAGCCGAGATCACGCCACTGCACCCAGCCTGGGTGACAGGGTGGACTTGCCGCCCCGCCTGCAAAAAAAAAAAAAAAAAAAAGAGAGAGAGAGATGTTCTCACCCTGTTACTCAGGCTGGAGTGCAGTGGCACGATCATGGCTCACTGCAGCCTTGGCCTCCCAGGCTCAAGTGAGCCTCCTGCCTCAGCCTCCCAAGTACCTGGGAGGACAGGCGCGTGCCACCACGCGCAGCTAATTTTTATTTTTTTGTAGAAATGGGTTCTTGCTATGTTTCCCAGGCTTGTCTTGAACTCCTGGGCTCAAGTAATCTGCCCACCTCAGCCTCCCAAAGTGCTAGGGTTACAGGAGTGAGCCACGGAGCCTAGCCTTGCAAATATTTTCTAAGCAATTTTCAGTTCACATTTAAACAACTGAATTGCTGATATTTTCAACATGCATTTCTGAGCATGTACTCTGGGCCAGGGAATGTTCTGGGCCCTAGAATCTAGGATCTGCAGATACAACCTGAATGGGCAGAGCCCCTGCCCTCACGGAGCCAACCAGGAAGAGACCGCGAGTGGCGCTGACACCGCCTCCCACTGACACCGCCTCCCGCTGACACCGCAGCAGTGAGGATGGGGCCTGTGGGTTGAGTTTGTTTTCAAAGATGGCAAAAAGCCAGGCAGCAGTTTACACGGGAGGATGGTGTGTACACAGTTAATATTTTAGGGACCAGGACACATGGAAAAACGTTCACAGTCTAAAAATCAAATTCATTTCTGAAAAAAACTTTTCAAGAAAGATCCATTTCCCTCCTCCCAACATGAATTAAAGCCACACAACATACCCTTTTCTCTAAGTTCTCCCAAAATATCCTGAACATTGGGATTCTGCTCCTCGAGCTCCAGGTTAAGTGAGCCCGTGTCCGGAAATGACTTCAGGATGTCGGCGACCATGAGCACCCAGGGGTCCGAGTCGAGGCTGGCGAGCTGGATGATCTCCATCAGGGCGCCCTTCATCTGCAAGACAGGATGAGCCGGTGCCACCGTGCCCTTGCCCACTTCCGAGCCCACTCCCTGCTGAGCTTCTGAATGGGCCCTGGGCAGCGGCAGGGCTCTCTGGCGGTCTCCCCCAACACTTCCTCCTGAGGGCCCTCCTTCCTCTGAGCCCCCGGCCTCACCCCAGGGTCATCTTGCTTCCCTGAGCTGCCACAGCCACTGCCAGGTTGCAAGGCCCGGCATCTGGTGCCCCCCGGCAGCCTCCCACCTCCCAGCAGCCCCCAGTCTGCTGGGCTTGCTCTCCCCCACCGGTGTGCAGATGCAAGAAAACCTGAAGGTTGAGACGCTGGGGCCACTACCGCCCCCACAGAAAGCCTGCAGGCAGGGCATCCTGGGGATGAGGGGCGTACAGCAGGCAGGTGCCCGGCACAGCAGAGCACAGGAGCAGGGTGGAGTCACCTGCCGCAGGGGGTGTGTGCCCGGGCAACAGGGGGTGGGGCTTGGGCAGCACCCGTGCCAGCTGAACTGGTCAGCCTAGTCACCATCTGGGCAGGGATGGCCACCTCCAGGTCTGGACAGTGCTGGGAGGCGGTGCACATGGAGCCTGGAGGTGGCCCCGGGACCTGGAGTGAGGCCAGGGCCTTTGGGAGGCCATGGGCGACGTGGGTGGAGGAAGCAGGTGCACCCCACACTCCCTCAATGCCTGGGAGGCCAGATCCATCCACACCAGGGCCTACTTCAGCCACATAAACCCCCTCCCACAAGGAAACGCAGAGAACCAGGCCGTGGCGTGCCCGTGCCTCTGCCAAGGGCCCACTGGGCTGCTCACAGCATGAGACGACTGGGCTGGCAGGAGCTGGGGTTGAACAACAGTACCCTGCCCTATCCGGATGCCAGGGCTGAAACCCCAGCACAAGGTGTTCCTGACGCCCACTCCCTGCGTCAGGCGCCAGAGACCTGTACTAAGAGGGCTGTGGCCATCACGTCCCCGCGAGCACCACCTCCTGGTGGCCTCTGAGTGGGAGGACCTTCCAAAGCTTCCCTTCAGACCTCACTGTCTTCATGGGCTTCCTGCCTGGAGGGAAGCTGGCTCGAGGGGCAGAGGTCAGAGGTCGTGCCAGGGGAGCCTGCCTGCTGCCAAGCCCCCCCGCATCTGCGCTGCAGGACACCCAGCTGCCCTCAGGAGTCAAGAACCTCCGCGTGGCCCAGCCCTTCTGTTCCTTGGGCATTAGGGAGGGTGTTGCCTCGGCCTCTGACCCTGTGTCCCCAGCCCTCACTCCCGAAGCCCACCCGAGTTCAGGGAACAGCGCGTGCTGCGAGAGAAGATGCCACGGGGCTGCAGGAGGCGCTGCATACACAGTGACTCTGGCAGCCGCACAGCCCCACTGTTCCCAGCCAGTGCTGCCTCCTCACAGCAGCCCCAGGGAAACCCTACGCCTGCCAAGAGGCAAGTGGGCGGTAAAGATAAAAAAGGCCGGCGATGTTAATTTAAAACAAAAAGGACCACTGTTGTGGAGTAAATGTTTTCTCTCTCCAAAATGCGTATGTTGAAGCCTGTCTTACTCTACTTGGACATCTGTTAGAAAATGCTCGGCTTTCCCGGGTGCGGTGGCTCACGCCTGTAATCGCAGCACTTTGGGAGGCCGAGGTGGGTGGATCACCTGAGGTCAGGAGTTGGAGACCAGACCACCCAACATGGTGAAACCCCGTCTCTACTAAAAATACAAAATTAGCCAGGCGTGGTGGCGCATTCCCATAATCCCAGCTACTCAGGAGGCTGACGCAGGGGAATCGCTTGAACCCAGGAGACAGAGGTTGCGGTGAGCCGAGACCATGCCATTGCACTCTAGCCTGGGCAACAAGAGCCAAACTCCATCTCAAAAAAAGAAAAAAGAGAAGATAACGCTTGGCTTATACACAACAGAAATTTACTTCTCACAGTTCTGGAGGTGGAGAGTCCAAGATCAGTCAAGGCGCTGGCAGATTCCCCACCTGGTGGGGGCCCCTTCCAGCTTCATGGAAGGTGCCTTTTGCTGGTGGAAGGGGGGAAGGAGCTCTCTGGGCCTTTTTGTTTTTGAGACAGAGTCTCGCTGTTGTCATGGAGTACAATGACAGGATCTCAGCTCACTGCAACCTCCGTCTCCCCAGTCCCAGAGATTCTCCTGCCTCGTCCTCCCACGGCACTGGGAATCCAGGCGCCACCACCATGCCCAGCCCGGGCCTATCTTGTGAGGTCTGTAATTCTTAGAGAGCAGGGGCCCTAACTCACTTCTGTACCCTTTACTGAATAAACTATCACATCATTAAAATCTCTCTTCCTCGTCCCTGGTATAAAGGACTGCTATTTACTAAGCTTTTAAGTGGAACAGGGCTGGGTATAGTGGCTCACACCTGTGCTTCCAGCTACTTGGGAGGCTGAGGCGGGTAGATCACTTGAGGTCAGGAGTTCAAGATCAGCCTGTCCAACATGGCGAAACCTGTCTCTACTGAAAATACAAAAATTAGCCAGGCATGGTGGTGCACTCCTGGAATCCCAGCTACTAGGGAGGGTGAGGCAGGAGAATCGCTTGAACCTGGGAGGTGGAGATTGTGGTGAGCCAAGATGGCACCACTGCACTCCAGCCTGGGCAACAGAGTAAGACTCTGTCTAAAAAAAAAAAAATTAAAATTAAAAAAAAGACACATTACAAAACCAGTGAACTGGTTGCAGAATTTCATTCAGAAACACAAGTTGTAGCAGATGCCATGTATAAGGTTAACCTTACGTGTCAACTTGACTGGGCCATAGGGTACCTGGACAGTTAGTCCCTCGTGATTCTAGGTGTGTCTGTGAGGATGTTTCTGCATGAGACTAACATCTGAATTGTACTGAGGCAGAGGGCCCTCCCTACTGCTGAGTGGGTTTCATCCAATCAACTGGAAACCAAAGCAGAACAAAAACGCCGAGTAAGGGGAACTCCTGCCCGTTTGAGATGGTAGATTGGTCTTCTCCAGCCTTCAGACTCAGGCTGAAACATCAGCCCTTCCTGGGTCTTGAGTCTAAGGGCTTACATCACTGGCTCTCCTGGTGTGTGTACATGTGTGTGTCTGTATACCCTCTTGGTTCTGTTTCTCTGGAGAATCCTGCCCGATACACTGTGGAACACATCCAGCCCAGTCATCTAGTCACCCTGTATCTATGGTCCTATGTAGAAAAGTTTAATTTTCAGAATGATATCCCTAAGGTACCAGACCCCTATATAAATGAACAAAGAAAACTAAGATAGATAAATTAGAATGTCTTATAAACCTTTTTTTAAATACCAAGAAAATAAATAAAATATTTTCAGAAAAGTATATTACCCAGAATGGCCTAATACTTTCACAGTCTAGTTAAATGAGGTCTTTATCACAATTTCTCATAATACATAAGGACAAAGTCCAAGAAAAATACATATAAAATAAAGCCGGTATACTTAGATTAATGTTAGATAGAAGCAGATTTTAAGAACAAAACATTACTAAATACAGAGATCTCTACGTAAAGATCCAAAGTTGAGTTCACATGGTAACTATAACAACTATAAACTTGGATGCACCTAATAACACAGCCCCAAGATATATACAGCATAAGCTGAGAAGGAAGAATAGAAAAATCCATAATCATAATGGGGAGATCAACAAATCCTCTTCTCACTGATTTTTTTTTATTATTATTTAAATCAAGCTGCACGTGCCTGTGATACTTGGGAGGCAGAGGAATTTGAGTCCAGCCTAGGCAACACTACACCTTTAAACAAAAAACAGTAAGAATAGAATAGATTTGTACAACATGATTATACAAATTTGGCCTAATGAACCTCCACTGAGCAATGGATCTCAAAACTAGAGAATACATGTGATTCGCAAGTTTACTTGCAACATGTACAAAAACTGACCATATATTTTGCCATTAAGCAAATCTTAAACAACTAAAATAACATAAACCATATTCTGACAAGAGCTCACTATAGCTAGAAATTAATAATAAAAACAAAACTAAAATCTCTTCCCCTCCAATGTAGGAAAATGAAGAAACATTTCTAAATTACACAGGGCTCAGTGAAGAACTTAATTGAAATTTAAAAATATTTTTGACTTGATACAGTTCTGTGACTATCAAAACTTGTGGGATGCAGCTAACACTGTAATTAGAAGAAAATTAGTGCAAAAATTAGTGAAACAGAAAGCAAAGATCAACAAAACTAGAAGCTGGTACTTTGAAAATTCTTATAAAATCAACAAACATCTGGTGAGATGGATCAAGGGGGAAAAAATAAGAAATAATCACTACACATGCTTCTGAGATTTACAAAGAAGATGTTGAGCTGGTCATGTTGGCCCGTGCCTGTAATCCCAGAAATATGGGCAGCCGAGGCAGGTGGATCACTTGAGGTCGAGCGCTTGAGACCAGACTGGCCAACGCGGCAAAAGCCTGTCTCTACTAAAAATACGAAAATTAGCCAGGCATGGTGGTGCACGTTTGTGATCCCAGCTACTCAGGAGGCTGAAACACGAGAATTGTTGAGCCTGGAAGGTGGAGGTTGCAGTGAGCCAAGATTACACCATGGCACTCCAGCCTCAATGACAGAAGGGTATTTGAGATACTCTCTCTACAAAAAATTAAAAAAAAGAAAAGTAGGCAGGTATGGTGGTGCATGCCTGTAGTCTTAGCTGCTCAGCAGGCTGAGGCAGGAGGATCACTTGAGCTTAGGAGTTTAAAGTTACAGTGAGTTATGATCACACCACTGCCACTCCAGCCTGGGTGACAGTGACACTATGCATTAAAACAAACAAACAAACAAAACTCATAGAAACAAAAATCAATACTGAAAAATCCTCCCACAAAGTAAATTTCAGGTCCAGAAGGCTTCATTACCAAGTTCTACCAAATATTTAGGAAGAAATCACTCCATTAGTAAACAAACTTTCCAAAGAAAAAGAAAAGACCAGCTACGTTACAAATCCTTTGTTAAGGGTAGCATAACCCCAATACCAAAATCCAACAAAGACAGTCTGGGTAAGTAAAACTACAGGTCAATCTCACCCAAGAACAAAGATACAATAGAAAATCCCTATACAAAACCTCAGGATGATATAATCCAACAACATAAAATGACCAATTTAGGTTTACCTCAGGAATGCAAGGTTGGTTTATGATTAAAGGTGTTTTGTTAATGTGGTGAATTACATGTCAATAGATATTTAAGCATCTGATAAAATTTAAAGTTCCTTTGTGTTCACACCCACTAGGATGGCTACATCAAAAAGATAACAAATGCTGGCAAGGATGTGAGAGACTGAACACTCAAAAATCACTATGGAGAATGTAAGATGGTGTAGCCACTAACATCCTATACAGGAGTGATCCTTCTGGCATCAGGTTGGTGCCCCTCGAGGTCAGAGGTCCCAGAAGAAGGAGCAGGAACCCATCTTTGCTGTTCTCCAGCCTCCTTTAGTGACACCTCCAGGCACAGGAGTGAATCAGATGAAAATGGCCTGAAGAGAACCCCCAGCAAACTGCAGCAGCCCTACAGAAGAGGGACCTGACTATTGCAGGAAAAACAAACAAGCAGAAAATGACAATAGCATCAACAACAACAACCACCACATCCAAGGCCCCATCCAAGGGCCAGCAGCCTCAAAGACTGAAACTAGGCAAACTCATGAAGATGAGAAAGAATCAACGAAAAAATGCTGAAAACCCCGAAGGCCAGAGTGCCTCTTCTCCTCCAGATGATCACAATGCCTCTCCACCAAGGGCGCAGAACTAGATGGAGATCGGATGGATGAGTTGACAGAAGTAGGCTTCAGAAGATGGGTTAAAAATAAACAAACAAACAAACAAACAAAACAAAACAAAACAAACAATGAACTAAAGGAGCATGTTCTATCCCAATGCAAAGAAGCGAAGAACCTTGATAAAAGATTAAGGAATTGCTAACTAGAATACCCAGTTTAGAGAGGAACATAAATGACCTGACGGAGCTGAAAACCACAGCACAAGAACCTCGTGAATCATCCGCAAGTATCAACAGCCGAATCCACCACGCGGAAGAAAGGATATCGGAGTTCGAAGACCACCTTACTGAAATAAGACATGCAGACAAGAATAGAGAGAAAAGAATGAAAAGGAACGAACAAAGCCTTCAAAACGTATGGGACTTCATAAAAAGACCCAACCTACTACTGACTGGAGTACCAGAAGGAGACGGGAAGAATGGAAACAAGCTAGAAAACACTTAAGGATATCATCCAGGAGAACTTCCTCAACGTAGAAAGACAGGCCGACATGCAAATTCGGGAAATACAGAGAACCCCACTAAGATACTCCACGAGATGATCAACCCCAAGACACATAATCATCAAATTCTCCAAGGTCGAAATGAAGGAAAAACTGTTCAGGGCAGCCAGAGAGAAAGGCCAGGTCACCTACAAAGGGAAGCACATCAGACTAACTAACAGCAGACCTCTGCAGAAACTCTACAAGCCAGAAGAGATTGGGGGCCAATATTCAACGTTCTTAAAGAAAAGAATTTTCAACCCAGAATTTAATATCCAGCCAAACTAAGCTTCATAAGTGAAGGAGAAATAAAATCTTTTCCAGACAAGCAAATGCTGAGGGATTTTGTTACTATCAGCCCTGCCCTGGAAGAGCTCGGGAAAGAAGCACTAAATATGGAAAGAAAAACCGGTACCAGCCACTGAAAAAACACACCAAAATATAAAGACCAATGACATTATGAAGAAACTGCATCTAGTGTGCAAAATAACCAGCTAGCATCATGATTACAGGACCGAATTCACACATAACATTATTAACCTTAAATGTAAATGGGCTAAATGCCCCAATTAAAAGACACAGACTGGCAAATTGGATAAGGAGTCAAGACCCATCGGTGTGCTGTATGCAGCAGACTCATCTTACATGCAAAGACATACACAGGCTCAAAATAAAGGGATGGAGGAAACTTTACTAAGCAAATGGAAAGCAAAAACAAACAACAAACAGGTTGCAATCCTAGTCTCTGACAAAACAGACTTTAAACCAACAAAGATCAAAGAAGACAAGAAGGGCATTACACAATGGTAAAAGGAACAAGTCAACAAGAAGAGCTAACTATCCTAAATATACATGCACCCAATACAGGAGCACCCAGATTCATAAAACAAGTTCTCAGAGACCTACAAAGAGACTTAGACTCCCACACAATAACGGGGGAGATTTTAACACCCCACTGTCACTATTAGATCAACGAGGCAGAAAACTAACAAGGATATTCAGGACTTGAACTCAGTTCTGGATCAAGTGGATCTAGTAGACGTCTACAGAACTCTCTACCCCAAATCAACAGGACATATATTCTTCTCATTGCCACATGGCATTTATTCTAAAATCAACCACATAATTGGAAGTAAAATACTCCTCAGCAAATGCAAAAGAACTAAACCACAACAGTCTCTCAGATCACAGTGCAAATTAGAACTCAAGATTAAGAAACTCACTCAAAACCACACAATTTCGTGGAAATTGAACCACCTGCTCCTGAATAACTCCTGGATAAATCATGAAATTAAGGCAGAAATCAAGAATTTCTTTGAAACCAACGAGAACAAAGAGACAATGGGCCAGAATCTCTGGGACACAGCTAAAGCAGTGTTAAGAGCGAAATTTATAGCATTAAATGCCAACATCAGAAAGCTAGAAAGATCTCAAATCGACACCCTAACATCACAATTAAAAGAGCTAGAGAGGCAAGAGCAAACAAACCCCAAAGCTAACAGAAAAAAAGAAATAACTAAGATCAGAGAAGAATTAAAGGACACAGAGACACGAAAAACCCTTCAAAAAAAAAAATAAGCAAATCCAGGAGCTGGTTTTTTGAAAAAATTAACAAAATAGATAGAACACTAGCTAGACTAATAAAGAAGAGAGAGAAGAATCAAATAGACACCAATAATAATAATAACAATAATAAAGGAGATATCACCACTGGCCCCAGAGAAATACAAACTACCATCAGAGAATACTATAAACACCTCTACACAAATAAACTACAAAATCTAGAAGAAATGGATAAATTCCTGGGTGCATACACCCTCCCAAAACTAAACCAGGAAGAAGTCAAATCCTTGAACAGACCAATAACAAGCTCTGAAATTGAGGCAGTAATAACCTACCAACCAAAAAAAGCCCAGTACCAGACAGACTCACAACTGAATTCTACCAGAAATACAAAGAGGAGCTGGTACCATTCCTTCTGAAACTATTCCAAACAATGGAAAAGGAGTGACTCCTCCCTAACTCATTTTATGAAGCCAGCACCATCCTGATACCAAAACTGGGTAGAGACAACAGAAAAAGAAAACTTCAGGCCAGTATCCCTGATGAACATCAATGTGAACATCCTCAATAAAATACTGGCAAACCGAATCCTGCAGCACATCAAAAAGCTTATCCACCACGATCAAGTTGGCTTCATCCCTGGGATGCAAGGCTGGCTCAACATACGCAAATCAGCAAGCATAATCTATCACATAAATAACCAAAGACAAAAACCACATGATTCTCTCAACAGATGCGGAACAGGCCTTTGATAAAATTCAACATCCCTGCATGTTACAAACTCTCAAGAAGCTAGGTATTAATAGAACGTGTCTCAAAATAACAAGAGCGATTTAGGACAGACCCACAGCCAGTGCCACACTGAATGGGCAAAGGCTGGAAGCATTCTCTTTGACAACCGGTACAAGACAAGGACGCCCTCTCTCACCACTCCTATTCAACATAGTATTGGAAGTTCTGGCCCGGGCAATTAGGCAAGAGAAAGAAATAAAGGGTATTCAAACAGGAAGAGAGGAAGTCAAGTTGCCTCTGTTTGCAGATGACATGATTTTATATTTAGAAAACCCCATCGACTCAGTCCAAAAACTTACTGAACTGATAAGCAACTTCAGCAAAGTCTCAGGATACAAAATCAATGTGATTTTAATAAGCAAGCAAAGAGTCAAATCATGAATGAACTCCTTCCCATTCAAAATCACTAGAGAATAAAATACCTAGGAATACAGCTAACAAGGGATGTGAAGGACCTCTTCAAAGAGAACTACAAACCACTGTTCAAGAAAATAAGAGAGGGGCCAGGCACAGTGGCTCATGCCTGTAATCCCCGCACTTTGGAAGGCTGAGGCAGGTGGATTACCTGAGGTCAGGAGTTCGAGACCAGCCTGGCCAACACGGTGAAACCCCGTCTCTACTAAAAATACACAAATAGCTGGGCGTGGTGGCACAAGCCTGTAATCCTAGCTACTTGGGAGGCTGAGGCAGGAGAATTGCTTGAGCCCAGGAGGCAGAGGTTGCAGTGAGCCTCGGCTCGTGCCACTGCATTCCAGACCGGCTGACAGAGTCTCGCTCTGTCTTGGCGGGCAGCGGGAGGGGGGAAGGCCAGGCGCGGTGGCTCACGCCTGTAATCCCAGCATTTTGAGAGGCCGAGGCAGGTGGATCAGGAGGTCAGGAGATCGAGACCATCCTGGCTAACACGGTGAAACCCTGTCTCTACTAAAATCCAAAATTTCGTCTGGCGTGGTTGTGGGTGCCTGTAGTCCCAGCTACTCGGTAGGCTGAGGCAGGAGAATGGCGTAAACCCCAGGAGGTGGAGCTTGCAATGAGCCGAGATCGCGCCACTGCACTCCAGCCTGGGCGACAGAGCAAGACTCCATCTCAGAAGAAAAAAAAAAAAAGAAAATCAGAGAGTACACAAACAAATGGAAAACATTCCATCCTCGTGGATAGGAAGAATCAATATCATGAAAACGGCCATACTGCCCAAAGTAACTTACAGATTCAATGCTATTCCCAACAAACTACCACTGACGTTATTCACAGAATTAGAAAAAACTATTTTAAATTTCATATGTAATCAAAGAACATCACGTGTGGCCAAGACAATCCTAAGCAAAAGAACAAAGCTGGAGGCATCACGCCTCCTGACTTCAAACTACACTTACAAGGCTACAGTAACCAAAACAGCATGGTACTGGTACCAAAACAGACCTATAGACCAACGGAGCAGAACAGGGACCTCAGAAATAACACCACACATCTACAACCATCTGATCTTTGACAAACCTGACAAAACAAGGGATGGGAAAGATCTTCTAGTCAGTGCTGGGAAAACTGGCTAGTCATATTCAGAAAACTGAAACTGGACCTCTTCCTTACAGCTCATAAAAAAATTAACTCAAGATGGATTAAAACTTAAATGTAAAACCCAAAACCATAAAATCCTAGAAGAAAACCTGGGCAATACCATTCAGGACACAAGTCACGGGCAACCACTTCAAGACAAAACGTCAAAAGCAACAGCAAAA
>NW_016806413.1:559064-584863 GCF_001698545.2 Rhinopithecus bieti
TACTTGGGAGGCTGAGGCAGGAGAATTGCTTGAGCCCAGGAGGCAGAGGTTGCAGTGAGCCTCGGCTCGTGCCACTGCATTCCAGACCGGCTGACAGAGTCTCGCTCTGTCTTGGCGGGCAGCGGGAGGGGGGAAGGCCAGGCGCGGTGGCTCACGCCTGTAATCCCAGCATTTTGAGAGGCCGAGGCAGGTGGATCAGGAGGTCAGGAGATCGAGACCATCCTGGCTAACACGGTGAAACCCTGTCTCTACTAAAAATCCAAAAATTTCGTCTGGCGTGGTTGTGGGTGCCTGTAGTCCCAGCTACTCGGTAGGCTGAGGCAGGAGAATGGCGTAAACCCCAGGAGGTGGAGCTTGCAATGAGCCGAGATCGCGCCACTGCACTCCAGCCTGGGCGACAGAGCAAGACTCCATCTCAGAAGAAAAAAAAAAAAAAGAAAATCAGAGAGTACACAAACAAATGGAAAAACATTCCATCCTCGTGGATAGGAAGAATCAATATCATGAAAACGGCCATACTGCCCAAAGTAACTTACAGATTCAATGCTATTCCCAACAAACTACCACTGACGTTATTCACAGAATTAGAAAAAACTATTTTAAATTTCATATGTAATCAAAGAACATCACGTGTGGCCAAGACAATCCTAAGCAAAAAGAACAAAGCTGGAGGCATCACGCCTCCTGACTTCAAACTACACTTACAAGGCTACAGTAACCAAAACAGCATGGTACTGGTACCAAAACAGACCTATAGACCAACGGAGCAGAACAGGGACCTCAGAAATAACACCACACATCTACAACCATCTGATCTTTGACAAACCTGACAAAAACAAGGGATGGGAAAGATCTTCTAGTCAGTGCTGGGAAAACTGGCTAGTCATATTCAGAAAACTGAAACTGGACCTCTTCCTTACAGCTCATAAAAAAATTAACTCAAGATGGATTAAAAACTTAAATGTAAAACCCAAAACCATAAAAATCCTAGAAGAAAACCTGGGCAATACCATTCAGGACACAAGTCACGGGCAACCACTTCAAGACAAAAACGTCAAAAGCAACAGCAAAAAAAGCCAAAATTGACAAATTGGATCTAATTAAACTAAAGAGCTTCTGCACAGCAAAAGAAACTATCATCAGAGTGAACAGGCAACCTACAGAATGGGAGAACATTTTTGCAATCTACCCATCTGACAAAAAGGGCTGATATCCAGAATTTATGAGGAACTTATATTTATAAGTGAAAAACAAACAATCCCATCAAAAAGTGGGCAAAGGAAGTGAACAGATGCTTCCCAAAAGAAGACATTTACGAGGTCAATAAACATGAAAAAAAGCTCAACGTCACTGAACTTTAGAGAAATGCAAATCAAAACCACAACGAGATACCGTCTCATGCCAGTCAGAATGGCAATTATTAAAAAGTCAGGAAACAATAGATGCTGGAGAGGCTGTGGAGAAATAGGAAGGCTTTTACACTGTTGGTGGGAATGTAAATTAGTTCAACCATTGTGGAAGACGGTGTGGCGATTCCTCAAGGATCTAACACCAGAAATACCATTTGACCCACCAATCCCACTGCTGGGTATATACCCAAAGGATTATAAATCACTCTACTATAAAGACACATGCACATGTATGTTTATTGCAGCACTGCTTACAATAGCAAGGACATGGAACCAACCCAAATGCCCATCAATGAAGGACTGGATAAAGAAAATGTGATACATATACACTGTGGAATACTACGCAGCCATAAAAAGGAATGAGATCCTGTCCTTTGCAGGGACATGGATGAAACTGGAAGCCACCATCCTCAGTAAACTAACAAAGGAACAGAAAACCAAACACTGCATGTTCTCACTCATAAGCGGGAGCCAGCTGAACATTGAGAACACATGGACACACAGAGGGGAACAGCATACACCAGGGCCTGTTGGGGTGGGAGTGAGGGAGGGAGCTTAAAGTATGGGTCAACAGGTCCAGCAAGCCACGGCACACGTACACCTATGCAACAAACCTGCATGCTCTGCACATGCAACCTTTTTTTTTTTTTTAAGAAGAAATAAAGGGCACCGTGGCTCACGCCTGTAATCCCAGCACTTTGGACTTTGGGAGGCCAAGGCGGGCAGATCACGAGGTCAAGAGATGGAGATCATCCTGGCCAACATGGTAAAACCCCATCTCTACTAAAATACAAAATTAGCTGGGCATGGTGGCGCGTGCCTGCAGTTCCAGCTACTTGGGAGGCTGAGGCAGGAGAATCGCTTGAACCTGGGAGGCGGAGGTTGCAGGTGAGCCTAGATCACGCCACTGCACTCCAGCCTGGTGACAGGGCAAGACTGTCTCAAAAAAAAAAGAAAAGAAAAGAAAACATTACATTAAGTGAAAGAAGTCAGGCACAAAAAACCAGATGTATGATTCTATTTATATAAAATATCCTGAATAGATAAATCTATAAAAGCAAAACGTAGATTACTAGTCACCTAGGAGTGGGGAGGAAGAGGACTGGAGAAATGCTAATGAGTATAGGATTTATTTGGGGATGATGAAAAGATTCGAAAACTGACTAGAATGATCATCAACTCTGTAAATATACTAAAAGCACTGAACTGTACATTTTAAATGGTGAACTATCTGGCATAATTATACGGTACATAAATAATATATTTTTTCTTTGGAGACAGGGTCTCCTTCTGTAGCCCAGGCTAGAGTGCAGTGACGCAATCATGGCTCACAGCATCCTCAACCTCCCAGGCTCAAGCGATCCTCTCACCACAGCCTCCCAAGTAGTTGGGACCACAGCCGTGTGCCACCACCCGTGGCTAATTTTTATATTTTTTATGGAGATGGGGTTTCACCATATTGCTCAGGCTGATCTTGAATGCCTGGGCTCAAGCAATCCACCCATCTTAGGCCGGGCACAGTGGCTTACACCTGTAATTCCAGCACTTTGCGGGGCCGAGGTGGGTGGATCACCCGAGGTCAGGAAGCAGAGGTTGCAGTGAGCTGAGATCGCGCCACTGCACTCCAGCCTGGATGACAGAGTGAGACTCCGTCTCAAAAACAAAAACCAAAACACAAAACACAAAAATCAACTGCGTTTCTTAAACCAGCAACAAGTCAAAACTAAGACTAACAGACCCCATGTACAACGGTGTGGAAAAAATACTAACTAGGTGGTAATATATGAGATGGAAGGCCTCTACAGAGATCATAAAGAACAGCTAAATAGATACGCCCACACCCACAAACTTTAAGATGCAATATAAAGAGGACAGCACCCCAGAATGAACTGCAAATTCGGCTCAGCCTTAAAGTCCCAGCAGGCAGGCTCTATATGTTTAAGAAGTAAGTACAGAAGATACAGGTAGAAGTGTGAAGGGACAAGAACAGCCAAAGATGATCCCAGAGAAACACACAGTGGGAGGGTTTGCTCCATCAGCTAACAAGACTTAGAAATAAAGGGACAGGAACCGACTTAGTGGGTTATTAGCACAGCAATATGTAAATGACCAAAAGAACAGAGCACAGCTCAGAAACAGATCCACAGCAGAAGTTACAGTGCAGATCAAGGGGAAAGGACAGTCATTTCAATCAACGTCAGGTGCTGGACTAACTGGACATCCCCGCGGAAAGTTAGACTCCCTGCTTCACACAATCAATTCCACACAGACTGAAGATTCAAGTGCAAAAGGCAAAACCGTACAGCTACGCCAAGATAACCCAGGGAGTGTTCCAGGCATGTCCCTTGGGGATACAATAGGCATCAATGATAGTGGGCAGATGAATACACCATCTACATCAAAATTGGGAGTTTCTATTCATCCACGATTCCAGGAAGAGGCTGGGCGCATGGATCACACCTGTCATCCCAACACTATGGGAGGCCAAGGCAGGAGGATCACTTTAGGCTAGTTCAAGACCAGCCTGGGCAATATAGTAAGACCCCCCACCATCTTCACACACATGCACAAAAATTAGCCAGGCGTGGTGGCAGAGCATCTGTTGTACCAGCTAGTACAGAGGTTGAGGAGAGAGGACTGTTTAAGCCCAGGAGTTCAAGGTTAAAGTGAGCTATGATTATACCACTAGACTCCAGCCTGGGTGACAGAGTGAAACGCTGTCTCAAAAAAAACAAAAAATAAAAAACAAAAGCCGGTCACAGTGGCTGACGCCTGTAATCCCAGCACTTTGGGAGGCTGAGGTGGGTGGATCACAAGGTCAAGAGATCAAGACCATCCTGGCTAACACGGTGAAACCCCGTCTCTACTAAAAACACAAAAAATTAGCAGGGTGTAGTGGTGGGCACCTGTAGTCCCAGCTACTTGGGAGGCTGAGGCAGGAGAATGCTGTGAACCTGGGAGGCCGAGCTTGCAGTGAGCAGAGATAGGGCCACTGCACTCCAGCCTGGGGTCAAAACAAAAACAAAAACAAAAAAAAGGATTCCAGGAAGCTAAGTCAAAGGACAACTGGGAGACATTTGTAACTGAAAAAGGACTGACATCTAGCATGTATAATAAATAATAAAAATGACCACTCTTACAAAACAATGAGAAAAAAGAGAATTTAAAAGCAGATTTTAATATACAATTCTCAAAACAGAAAACCAAGAAGCAGGCTGAGTGCCATGGTTCACACCTGTAATCCCAGCCCTTTAGGAGGCTGAGGCAAGCAGATTGCTTGAGGTCAGGAGTTCAAGACCAGCCTGGGCAGCATGGTGAAACCCTGTATTCCCAGCTACTCAGGAGGCTGAGGTGGGAAGATCACCTGAGCCCAGGAGGTCAAGGCTGCAGTGAGCCATGATTGTGCAGCTGCACTCCAGCCTGGGTGACAGCCCCAGACCTGGTCTTAAACAAAACAAAAAAACAAAAACAAAACACTCTGAAAAATAATTTGGCATAATCCTATGATCCCCACAATTCCACTCCTAGATATTATACCCTAGAGAAATCCCAAGATTCCAAATACCTGATGCAACACATCACAATAATGTAGTAACAAAATTATTTACAACAGCACACAACTGGCCATAAGCTAAATGTGTCGCCGTGATAGAATGGATAGAGTGTTTCGTGCTCATAGGAATACCACAGAGCAGTGAAAATTAAACCAAGTCAGCTGCAACTTGGATGAAACTGTCAAGGTGTCCACCAAAAGGACACATGCACGCCACACACAAAATACACTATGATACCATCACATTAAGTCCAAATCAGGCAATCAAGCTGTGCCATTCAGGGGTGCATAAATAACTGCTAACACCGGGGAGATGGCACAGAAATGATTACCTTTCCAAAATGAGGGAGGGAAAAGAAAGAAGGCTGTGACTACCAATGGGAGGCTTCCAAGGAACAGGCATGGTTCTGTATCTCCACCTGTGTGAGGATCACAGGAGTGGCTCACGATGCTATTATCCGGGAAACTGAACAAAAATGCACTTTTCCATACATGTCATATCTCAATCAAAAACAACTACAACCTATAATACACCAGTGGCCGGGAACGTTTAAACCACCATGAGGCTTCAATAGTCTACAAAACTACTTGGTTTATTTCGCACGGAAAGAGATACAATATAACGCTGAGGAAAAAGGAAACAAACCTCACACACCCACTCATTGGAATGACGCAAAACGGCGTGCAGAAAAGAGTAAAACGGACACAGAGCGCTCCGGACGGCCGGGGTCTTTGCGAGGTGGGAACAAGAAAATGCAGTCAGCGGACACTGGAACTACCGAGCACAGGCCGCCCCTTCCTCACGTGCGTTTCTCTCGGGACCCCCGCCCTCGCCCAGGTCACCGGGGCTGCGTCCCCGACGGGAGACGCCGCTGGGGCCGGCGCACCCCCGCCCCGAGAGTCGGTCGCTTTGGGACGGTGGGGGATTAGGGTGGTGAGGACCGGGGCGGGTGAGGATGAGTACCCGGGGGCCCAAGGAGGGGAGTGAGGACCTGGGGTTCGCAGTGAGAACCCGGGGCCCGGCGTGGAGGAGGTTGAGGATCCCAGGGGAGGTGAAAACTTAGGTAGGGGTGAGGGCGAAAGGTAGGGAGGTGAGGACCCTAGGGGGGGATTCCCAGGGCGCCAGGAGGTGCGGGGAGGGGGAGCTGAGAACCCAGGGTGGGGATGAGAATCGAGGTGGGAGATGCGGATCGAGGCGGGGGATGAAGACCCAGGGGAGGTGAGGACTGGAGGGAGGGATCAGGAGGAGCGAGGAGGGGCGTGAGGGCGGGGCGTGAGGGCTGAGGACCCTGGGGAGGCTGACAGTCTGAAGGGGATGGGAAGGTGGGGAGGGACCGAGGAGGGTCCGGAGCAGGGGCAGGAGTAGGGTGTGAGGGTCGGAGGTGGGAAGGTTGGGAATCTGGAGGCCGCGGGGCGCCCCGCCTGCCTCACCTCGTCCACCGTGCGGCGCGGGAGGTGCAGCGTCCCGAGTAGCAACTTGAGCTTCACCGCCGAAGAGAGGCCATGGAAGCAGAGACGGATGTTGTCGATGACCGCGGCCGTCAGCAGGGACGCGATGCTGGGCGGCGCCCACAGCTCGTCCGTGGCCCCCAGCTTGTTGTGCAGCCACAGGCCCGTGTCGCTCTCCCGCATGGACGCCATCTTGGGGGAAAGCGCGCGCCGCAGCCCCGGCATCTTATGAAGACACCTACGCGCCCCCGGCTAGGACCCCAACATGGCGGCGCCCGTCGGGCTGCGGGCTGCAGAGGCTGCGTAGGCGGCAGGGCCCCACGAGCGGGGATTCCAACGAGAGCGCTTCTGGGTGGCGGCCGCGTCTCGGGGAAGCTCTGTGGCAACGTCGAGAGCCGGAACGACGGGGTGACGCCGAGCAAGAACTATCGGCTTCCGTAACACATCATGGCGGCACCCGCTGCCGACTCTCTGGGAGACCGCAAAAGATGACGTCATGAACGGGCGCGCGTATTCGCGGCTTGGGAGCCCGGGATGCGGCCTGGCGTTCGCAGTGCAGGCGTCAAGCGCTGCAGACTCGCGGCTATCGCGTTGGGGCGGAAGTTCCCGGTGGCGACTGCCCCCACCGTCCGCTCTTCGCTTTCTCCCCGCTTGGGTCTCGGCGCGGACCTGGTCGCCCGTCCCCACGGGCCCAGCACCTGCACAGAGAGGAGCCGCGGCCCTGCGGAGCGAGCCTGCGGGATCCCAGTCTCCGCGCTGAGCTTCCGTCACCCGCTGAACCCGCTCTGCCCGTGGCGCGCCGCCAACGGAGCTGCGCTGAGCATGCGGGTCGGAGGGCGCTCGGGGAGTGGTCCCGGGGCACCCGTGACCCCGCAGTGCAGGGAGGCCTCGGCCCCTACTCCGTCTGGAGCCTATGGGCAGGAGCCAGTAGTGAACTTTTTTCAGTTTTACGAGCTTGTCATTAGGTACAAACATGAGTAAAAGTTGAACTTCATTTTATTAAATTCATTTTACTCTTTTCTTTTTGACGAGGCCTTCCTATGTTGGCCAGGCTGGTCTCAAACTCCTGGGCTCAAGCGATCCGCCCTCCCGCTTCTGCCTCCCAGAGTGCTGGGGTTACAGGCCGGGGCCGCCTTGCCTGGCTTCTGTATTATAGTATTTTTTTTTTTTTTTTCGAGATGGAGTCTCGCTCTGCCGCCCAGGCTGGAGTGCGGAGGCGCGATCTCGGCTCACTGCAAGCTCCGCCTCCCGGGTTCACGCCATTCTCCTGCCTCAGCCTCCCGAGTAGCTGGAACTACAGACGCCCGCCACCTCGCCCGGCTAATTTTTTTGTATTTTTAGTAGAGACGGGGTTTCACTGTGTTAGCCAGGGTGGTCTCGATCTCCCGACCTCGTGATCCGCCCGCCTCGCCTCCCAAAGTGCTGGGATTACAGGCGTGAGCCACCGCGCCCGGCTGTAGTATCTTTTTTTAAAAGGTCTTGTCCTTATTCTTCCACTGCCACGCGCTTGCCGCCGTTCACAGCTGTTGCCACTGGGCAGTGGGAACGCAGGGAGGACAGGGCTCAGCCCAGCTGCTAGCAGTGCCCTGGCCTTGGCGGCTTGAACTTGGCAGTCCTGCGGAAGTCACACGGTGGAAACTCGCAAATGCTAAAGATTAGGGCTGGACCGGTGGTTTTGTTGACTGCTTAAACTGAAGAAAGTGTACAGAAAACGTTGATGATGAAGACTAAACTTAAAACTGTGTCATGTCGACAACCATTACATTACAAATAGCACATAAAATTTAAGAGAATATTTTTTAAATGATTTAAAAGTTAGTATCCAATTCAGCAAAGACAAGTTATTGACTAATGAGTGAAGTTGTGACATCAGTGGGGCTGGTGCTGAAAGAAGTTTAATGATTAAGCCGGGCGCAGTGGCTCACGTCTGTAATCCCAGCACTTTGGGAGGCCGTGGTGGGCGGATCACCTGAGGTCGGGAGTTCGAGACCCGCCTGACCAACATGGAGACACCTCGTCTCTACTAAGAATTCAGAATTAGCCGGGCATGCCGGCCCATGGCATGCCTGTAATCCCAGCTACTCGGGAGGCTGAGGCAGGAGAATGGCTTGAATCCGGTTGGCAGGGTCTGCGGTGAACTGAGATTTTGCCATTGCACTCCAGCCTGGGCCACAAGAGCAAAACGCTGTCTCAAAAAAAAAAAAAAAAAAAAAAAAAGTTTAATAATTATAAATTGAGGGTAAGAAATAGTTTAACCGTGGAGACATATCAAATTTAGTATGAGAAGAGTGGAAGGCACTTCAAGTTGTGAAATCATGATTGAACCGTAAACAGTTGGCTGAAATGGAAATTTTTGTTCACACAGAAACCTGTGTGCACACGTGTATAGCCACTTTAATTATAATAGCCCAAAACTTGGAACAATCCAAGTGATTCTGACCCCAAACTGTCTGTAGCTTTCTGTAGGATACGCGGCACTCTTCTGTATACAGTGCTTGATGCGTCTCGAGTCTTCAGTTTTATGCAGGATAAATCCAAGTTAACATCTGGCTTAACCAAGAAGACAAACCACTAGGAGGACTTATTTACAACATCCGAAAACAATGAATTAATATTCAGAATAAAAAAAGGAATGCTTGTAAATCGACAAGAAAAAGACGGACAATAGACAAATGTACAGAAGATAAGAATAGGCAATTCACAGCCTGGCCATCATAGTGAAACCCCGTGTCTACTAAAAATACAAAAATAGTGGGGGCGTGGTTGTGCACGCCTGTCATCCCAGCTGCTCAGGAGGCTGAGGCAGGAGAATCGCTTGAACCCGGGAGGCAGAGGTTGCAGGGAGCAGAAATCACACCACTGCACTCCAGCCTGGGTCACAGCCTGGGCCTCTCTCAAAAAAAAAAAAAAAAAAAAAAAAGGCAATTCGTAGAAGGAGGAACCGAAATACCCGAGAGGCACATGGAGAGATGCTTAAATTCATCAGCAACCTGACAAATCCAAACTAAAATAACAAGATGCCTCATTACACCTATCAGATTGCAAAATTAGAAAGCCAAAGTTTTTTCATTTTAAAATTTGGTATCCTATTGTTCCCACATTATTTGTCGAAATGACTATCCTTTCTGGACTTTTCTATCCTGACTTACTCATCTGTCTTTATGCCAATACCAGACTGTCTTGGTTACTATAACTTTCTAAAATAAGCCTTGACATCAGGTAGTGTTAATTCTCTGACTTTGTTTTTTTGAAAAGTTATTTGGATTATTTTAGGTCCTCTGTATTTCCTTCTTTTTTTTTTTTTTGAGACAGGATCTGGCTCTGTTGCCCAAGCTGGAGTGCAGTAATGCAATCTCAGCTCACTGCAGCCTCTGCCTCCTGCCTTCAAGTGATTCTCATGGCTCAGCCTTCTGCGTAGCTGGGATTACAGGCATGCACCACCAAACCTAGCTAATTTTTGTATTTTCAGTGGAGACGGGGTTTCACTCTGTTGGCCAGGCTGGTCTAGAACTCCTGACCACAAGTGATCCACCCACCTCAGTCTCCCAAAGTGCTGGGATTACAGGTGAGCCACTGTGCCCAGCCTGCATTTCCATATAAATTTTAGAATCATTTGTCAATTTCTACAAAAAATAAAAAAAAAGGCTTCTGGCATTTTGATTGGAATTGTGTTGAATCTGTAGGTCAGTTGAGGGAGAATTGGTAACTTCTGTCTAATGAACATGGTATTTCTCTCTGTTATTTGGGTCTTTGAATTCTCTCAGCTAGGCTCATGGCTATGTAATCCTAGCACTTTGGGAGGCCGAGGAGGATGGATCGCTTGAGCACAGGAGTTGGAAACCAGCCTGGGTAACATGGCAAAACTCCATCTCTACAAAGAATATGAAAAGCTGGGCTGGAGGTGCGCCTGTAGTCCCAGCTACTTAGGAGGTTGAGGTGGGAGGATCGCTTGAGCTCAGGAGTTCAAGACCAGCCTGAGCCACATAGTGGGACTCTGTCTCTAAAAAAAAAAAATAAATTAAAAAATAAATGTTCTCAGCCCCATTTTGTAGTTTTCAATGTATTGGTCTTGCACATCTTTTGTCAGAATTGCCTCCAAGTATTGCATAACCTTGATGTGATTGTAAAGGGTGTTATTTAAAATTTTTAATTTCCAAGTGTTTGTCGCCAGTATATAGAAATACAACAGATTTTTGTGTATTGATTTTGTATCCTGCAGCCTTGCTAAACTCATTTATTTGTTCCAGTAGCTTTTTCATACTTTGTATTAGTTTTCTGCCATTTGTGAAGACAGTTTTATCTTTTTTTTCTAATTTATTTGCCTGACTCTTCAACATGAGGAGTCCTTATTTTGGCCAGGCACGGTGCCTCACGTCTGTAATCCCAGCACTTTGAGAGGCTGAGGTGGGTGGGTCACCTGAAGTCAGGAGTTCGAGACCAGCCTGGACAACATGGTGAAACCCCATCTCTACTAAAAATACAAAAAATTAGCTGGGCATGGTGACAGGCGCTTGTAATCCCAGCTACCCAGGAGGCTGAGGCAGGAGAATCGCTTGAAACCAGGAGGTGGAGGTTGCAGTGAGCAGAGATCGTGCCATTGCACTGTAGCCTGGGCAACGAGGGAAACTCCATCTCAAAATCAAGATCAGCCTGGCCAACATGGCAAAACCCTGTCTCCACTAAAAATACAAAAATTAGCCAGATATGGTGTCGGGCACCTGTAATCCCAGCTACTTGGGAGGCTGAGGCAGGGGAATTGCTTGAACTTGTGAGGCGAAGGTTGCAGTGAGTTGAGATCGCACCACTGCACTCCAGCCTGGGCGACCAAAAGAAAACAAAAAAAAGTCCTTATTTTACTTTAAAGCAATAAATTGTACAACTTCACTGAATTTCTTTAAAAAACCCTAGTGGTATTTTGATTGGATTCCCATTAGGTTTGTAGATTAATTTAGAGAGAACTGACATCTTTATATAGTATATGATACATAGACAGGCTTTCATTTTCTTTCTTTATGATCTTCAGTAGACATTACTGTTTTCTTCATATGGCTCTTTTTTTTTTTTTTTTGAGACAGGGTCTCACTCTTGCCCAGGCTGGAATGCAGTGGCACGATCTCGGCTCAGTACAGCCTCTGCCTCCCAGGCTCAAATGATTCTCATGCCTCAGTCTCTCAAGTAGCTGGGACTGCAAGCATATGCCACCATGCCCAGCTAATTTTTGTGTTTTTCTTTCTTTCTTTCTTTTTTGGATACAGAGTCTTGCTGCATTGCCTAGGCTGGAGTGCAGTGGTGCGATCTTGGCTCACTGCAACCTCTGTCTCCCAGGGTCAAGCAATTCTCCTGCCTCACTTTCCCTAGTAGCCTCCACCTCCCAGGTTCCAGTGATTCTCATGGCTCAGGCTCCCTAGTAGCTGGGATTACAGGCATGCACCACCATGCCTGGCTGATTTTTGTATTTTCAGTAGAGACGGAGTTTCACCATGTTGGCCAGGCTGGTCTCGAACTCCTGATCTCAGATCTGCCCACCTCGGCCTCCCAAAGTGTTGGGATCACAGATGTGAGCCACAGCACCCAGCCTATTTTTGTGGTTTTGTTTGTTTTTTTAGTAGAGATGGGGTTTTGCCATATTGACCAGGCTGGTCTCGAACTCCTGGCCTTGAGTGATCTCCTTGCCTTGGCCTCCCAAAGTGCTGAGATTATAGGAATGAGCCACCATGCCTGGACAGTTCTTTCTTACTTATTTATTTTTTTAGAGATAGCATCTCACTCTTGCCTAGGCTGGGGTGCAGTGCTGCCATCTTGGCTCACTGCAGCCTCATAACTGAGACTACAGGCACGTGCCACCGTGCCCACTAGCTTTTGAAGTTTTTGCAGAGATGAAGTCTCACTATGTAGAGATGGAGTCTCAAACTCCTGGCCTCAAGCAATGCTCCCACCTTGGCCTGCCAAAGAGCTGGGATAACAGATGCGCAGCCCCGCCCCAGGCCTCATACAGTTCCTAATCATTTCACTACCTTAACTCAGATGCCTTAGTGTATTTCATGCTCTTAGGAATGATATCCTATATTCTTTTTTTTTTTTTTTTTTTTTTTTTTTTTTTTTTTTTTTTTTTTTTTTTCGAGACGGAGTCTCGCTCTGTCACCCAGGCTGGAGTGCAGTGGCCGGATCTCAGCTCACTGCAAGCTCCGCCTCCCGGGTTTACGCCATTCTCCTGCCTCAGCCTCCCCAGTAGCTGGGACTACAGGCGCCCACCATCTCGCCCGGCTAGTTTTTTGTATTTTTTAGTAGAGACGGGGTTTCACCGTGTTAGCCAGGATGGTCTCCATCTCCTGACCTCGCGATCCGCCCGCCCCGGCCTTCCAAAGTGCTGGGATTACAGGCGTGAGCCACCGCGCCCGGCCAATATCCTATATTCTATTTTCCAGTTGGTGATTATGAATACGAGGAACACTATTTTTTAAGTTGGACATACATCCAGCAACCTTGATGGACTCCTATATTTATTCTAATAGTTGTGGGTTGATTTAGTTGGTTATTCTGAATATTTCATTTACAAACAATGACCGTTCT
Organism: Rhinopithecus bieti; assembly: GCF_001698545.2. Lineage (NCBI taxonomy): Eukaryota > Metazoa > Chordata > Mammalia > Primates > Cercopithecidae > Rhinopithecus > Rhinopithecus bieti. Next base: position 572,046 of record NW_016806413.1, read on the forward strand.
GTCTTCCATGTATATTTATACTTTTCCTTTATTATTTCTTTGGTATTGGCCAAAGATTCAAGTCCTGTTGAACATTAGCAGGGCAGTGAGAATCCTGTTGTCTTGCTTCCAGTCATAAAGGTATATGTCCAATTTTTTTTTTTTTTTAACAAGACAGGGTCTTGCTATATTGCCCAGGCTGGTCTCAGACTCTTGGGCTCAAGGGTTCCTCCCGCCTCTGCCTCCCAAAGTGCTGAACCAGCACCCCTGGCCCATGTCTGAATGTTATCCATGAAATAATATAGGTTATTAGCGGATCACCTTTGTCCACTTGAGGAAGTTTTCTTGTGTCCTTTATTTTCCAGAGTTTTCACCCTAACAGTGTTTCTCTTTAAGAAAAATGAGCTGGCCGGGCGCGGTGGCTCAAGCCTGTCATCCCAGCACTTTGGGAGGCCGAGACGGGCGGATCACGAGGTCAGGAGATCGAGACCATCCTGGCTAACACGGTGAAACCCCGGGCAAGGTGGTGGGCGCCTGTAGTCCCAGCTACTTGGAGGCTGAGGCAGGAGAATGGCGGGAACCCGGGAGGCGGAGCTTAAAAAAAAAAAAAGAAAAGAAAATGAGCTTTTCCGCATCTGTTGAGAAAATCTCACGCTACCCTTCCTCTAGGCTATGAATGTGGTTCCCAAGGTCGTGATAGGATCTCTGATGTTCAACCGTCCCTGTGCGCCTCAGAAGAGCCTTACTCCTCAAGACAAATTGTCTTTCAGGGCCAAGGCCAGGGCCTGGGCAAGGGGAGAGAGCTGAGGGGGGCTTCACAGGGGTCGAAACACTCAGCCATCACAACAAATGGTATTTGACTGCAACATTTTACAAACTGAAAATCAATGCCAAGAAAAATCAATGATAAACAAAATACTGAAATTTTAAATAAAGACAGATAGTAGCAGTGCCATGTCAAGCCATATTGGAGCTGAGGCAAGAAAACCAATCAGTAATACTGATGCTACCTTCATTTAAAATTTTATATTTTGTTCACCATAGTTTTTTTGCATGAGTTTGGACGCTTTAAGGTAGTACATTAAAATATTTTTTCTTTTAAATTATTTTCCTTTTGTAGGAGCTGCTCTATTAACTGGAAAATATTTGTCTTAATAACTGAGTATTTTGGAACCTCCTGAATTTTTGACCCAAAACAAGTGCTTCGCATACTTCACCCTAATCCCAGCCCTGTTTCTCTTAACTCGCTGTGAATTTCTTTAAAATGTGCACCTCTGATTATAAGTGAATCGTCCTATAATTTTGTTTGTATATATTCTTTTTTATCTAGATTGGGAATTAGGGCTTTGTAGCCTTTTATTTATTTATCTATTTATTTATTTCTTTTTTCTTTTTTTTTTTTCAGACGGAGTCTTGCTCTGTCGCCCAGGCTGGAGTGCAGTGGCTTATTTTTTAAGGCACCCTAGATCAAATTAAAGAAGTTCCCTTCTATTCCTAATTTGCTACAGGTTTTTAAAAATCACGACCAAACATTTAATTTTATCAAATGTTCTTATAAAATGTTTTGTTGTGCATATATTGAGATGATTGTATGAATTTTTTCACCTTTATTTTGTAAATGTGATGAATTACATTGATGGCGTTTCAAATTACATAAACCTTAACTTTCCTGGAATAAGCCCAACTCGGACTATGTTGTTCTTTTTCACATGTTGCTCGATTTCGCTTGTTAGTATTTTATCTAGTCTACTCATGCTTTGTTCATGGGTGAAAAGAGCCTTTACAGTGTTGGGTTAAGTTTATGCAGCCTCATGCAGTGAGTGGATCCCTTTTCTCACCTTCCCTGGGAGAAGCCCTCTAGGTCAGCACCACACCAGCAGCCAGTCCTAATGGGCTGCCAGGACGGCTCCTGGAAGCTGGGGAAAAAATGATGACATAGAAAATGAGATTGAAGGCCGGGCACAGTGGCTCACGCCTAGAATCCCAGCACTTTCGGAGGCCGAGGTCAAGAGATCAAGACCATCCTGGCCAACATGGTGAAACCCCGTCTCTACTAAAAATACCAAAATTAACTGGGCGTGGTGGTGCATGCCTGTAATTCCAGCTACTCAGGAGGCTGAGGCAGGAGAATCTCTTGAACCCGGGAGGCGGAGGTTGTGATGACCTGAGATCACGCCATTGCATTCCAGCCTGGGCAACAAGAGTGAGACTCCATCTCAAAAAAGAAAAAAAAAAAAAAAAAAAAAAAAGAGGTGGAAAAGACAGAGAGGTCTTGGCAGAATATTGAGGACAGGATGAGAATTGAGACCACCTGTGTCCACTTCACTCTTGGGACTCAAGAGCTGAGATCACCTGTGTCAACCTGATTTTATTATTATTTCCAGAAAACTCTTTCCAGGAAGATAAAACTAAATCAGTCAATCACTGTCTGCTTCAGGAAAATCTTGCAGGCCAATGTATCCTGGCACATAGTTTACCAATCGGAGAACCAGCTCACTCATCAGAACTTCCGTCTGGCTGTGTATCTCTGTCCTGCACTGTTGGCTCATCAGAACTTCTGTCTGGCTGTGTATCTCTGTCCTGCACTGTTGGGCCATGAGCTTTGTCCTAGCCCAGCGAGTCCTTGCATTGAAAGACAGACCAACAACCATCTGAGCCCAGATTCTAAAATCCTATGAGGCCAGGCGCACTTTGGGAGGCTGAGGTGGGAGGATTGCTTGAGCCCAGGAGTTAGAGACCAACCTGGGCAACAGAGCAAGACTCTGTCTCTACGAAACACTCAGAAATGAGCCGGATGTGGTGGAGCACACCTGTAGTCCCAGCTACTTGGGAGGTTGACAGGGGAGGATTGCTTAAGCCCAGGAGGTTGAGGCTGCAGTGAGCTGTGGTTACACCTCTGCAATCTAGCCTGGGCAACAGAGCAAGACCCTGTCTCTAAAAATAAACACGTTTCCTGGGAGTCACTGCTGAGTTGTTGGCAGTGAATGGTACTAAATGTTCCTATGGGATTCAGCTGAGACGGCCTCCCCAGGATGGCCTGAGACTTGTGACAGGAACCAGCACTCTCCTCGTGACCCTCTGGTTTCCTTTTGTGAAAGCTCCTTGTGTTCTAGGGTTGAGAAAGCCTTCTTACGTGTGCTTTGATTATATGATGAGATGAAGATTTTGATCCTTGTGGAAACTACTTTGCTGCTAACAACAATTGTGTTTGTCCGCCTGTCCTTGTCACCTTCTGTTGTGAAGAGCTCTTTGGGAAGAGGATGAACTAACACAGGTCTGAATGTCCCTGTCTCAAGGGCACCAAGGGCCAGTGAGTTCCGGTTTTGTGAATCCACTGTTGTGATCTAACAAACGAAATTCTCATCTGCACCTTCTTCAGTTGTGCCTTGTTTTCAGAAAGATCCTCTGCTCACGCCTGTCCTCCCGGGGAGACCCTTAGGTCAGCACTCCCTTCAGTGGAGGGTTCACGGCCCCAGGTGAAGGAGCTCTTGCCAGCGTGTGTGGTGGCTTGAGTCCTGCCCTCAGAAGGGGTTTCTGCTCCCGGGTGGGCGTGCTCCCACTGTGACCTCAGTGCCCCCCTTCCTGAATGGTGCCCTTCCCTCAAAGACCACTTCGGAGCTGGGCATGGTGGCTCACGCCTGTGATCCCAGCACTTTGAGAGGCCGAGGCGGACGGATCACGAGGTCAGGAGATCAAGACCATCCTGGCTAACACAGTGAAACCCCATCTCTACTAAAATTACAAAAAATTAGCCGGGTGTGGTGGCGGGCGCCTGTAGTCCCAGCTACTCGGGAGGCTGAGGCGGGAGAATGGCGTGAACCCAGGAGGCAGATCTTGCAATGAGCCGAGATCACACCTCTGCACTCCAGCCTGGGCAACAGAGTGAGACTCCGTCTCAAAAAAACAAAAAACAAACAAACAAACAAAACCACAAAAAGCACTTCGGGTTGCAGTGGCCACTGTGAATAATTTTTGTACATCATTCTCAAATTGTGTATTTGAAGGGCTTAGAGTGAAAAAGAGGGAAATTCGCAAACACCAAATGATCTTTCGTTCCTTTGCGTTTTGTCATTAAGTAGGAGGAAGCTTCCTAAAGAAAGATTGAAAAATTAATTCCTAAAGGATTCCTTGATCAAAGCAAATAAAAATGGGAAAACGTAAAACTCTTTTAGATCCCTCAAATTGCACCGTGAACTTTATGACCTTTATTTCACTCTTGCTACAAGCTCCTCCACTGCCCCACCCCTCTATCTTTTCTTTATTTTTTTAGAGGCAGGGTCTTGTTATGTTGCCCAGGCTGTTCTTGAACTCCTGAGCTCAGGTGATCTTCCCAGCTCAGCCTTCGAGTGGCTGGAGCCGAGGCCCACACCACCATTCCTGGCTATCTTTCAAAAATTAATTTTAATTTTAATTTTTGTAGAGATGGGGTCCCCTTGTGTTGCTCAGGCTGGGATGCCCATCGTTTGAATTCATGTCCTTTCTCTTCTGTTTGGCCAGAAACCCCTGAGGCTCAACTGCCTCTTAAAGGCAAATCATCTGAGAAACAGGCAAGCCCCTTCTCTCTCTCTCTCCCCTTCCTTCCTGCCTGCCTGCCTTCCTTCCTTCCCTCCTTCCCTCCTTCCTTCCTTCTTTCTTTCTCTTTCTTTCTTTCTTTCTCTCTCTCTCTCTCTTTCTTCCTTCCTTCCTTCCTTCCTTCCTTTTCTTTCTTTTTCCTTCTTTGTTCCTTTCTTTCTCTCTCTCTCCTTCCTTCCTCCCTCCATCCCTCTCTCTCTTTCTTTGTTTCTTTCTTTCCATAATTTCTCTTTCTCCTTCCTTCCTTCCTTCCTTCCTTCCTTCCTTCCTTCCTTCCTTTTTTCTTTCTTTATTTTTCTTGAGATGGAGTCTCACTCTGTCACCCAGGCTGGAGTGCAGTGGCACAATCTCAGCTCACTGCATCCTCCACCTCCCAGGTTCAAGCGATTCTGTCTCAGCCTCCCGAGTAGCTGAGATTGCAGGCGAGTGCGACCATGCCTGGCTAATTTTTGTATTTTTAGTAGAGACGGGGTTTCACCATGTTGGACAGGCTGGTCTCAAACTCCCGGGCTCAAGTGATCCACCTGCCTCAGCCTCCCAAAGTGCTGGGTTTACAGGTGTGAGCCACTAGGACCGGCCTGGCTAATTTTTAAAATAACAGCTTTATTAAGGAATAATTTATATATTAAAAATTTACCCTTTTGGAAGTCCAAGCCACAGCAGTCAGGCAAGAGAAAGAAGTAAAAGGCATGCACATAGGAAAAAAAGCCAAACTATCTCTGTGGGGCAAAGAAAGAGAGATCAGATCGTTACAGTGTCTATGTAGAAAAGGAAGATATAAGAAACTCCAGTTTGATCTGTACTAAGAAAAATTGTTTGTGCTTTGAGATGCTGTTCACCTGTAACTTTGGCCCCAACCGTGTGCTCACAGAAACATGTGCTGTACTGAACCAAGGTTTGATGGACTTAGGGCTGTGCAGGATGTGCCTTGTTAACAGTATGTTTGCAGGCAGTGTGCCTGGTAAAAGTCATCGCCATTCTCCTTTCTCTTAACCAGGGACACAGTGCACTGTGGAAAGCTGCAGGGACCTCTGCCCAAGAAAGCCTGGGTATTGTCCCAGGTTTCCCCCCACTGAGACAGCCCGAGATATGGCCTCGTGGGAAAGGAAAGACCTTACCATCCCCCAGCCTGACACCCGTAAAGGGTCTGTGCTGAGGAGTGAAAGAGGGAGGCTTCTTTGCAGTTGAGATAAGAGGAAGGCTTGTGTCTCCTGCTCGTCCCTGGGAATGGAATGTCTTGGTGTAAAGCTGACCATTCCCAATCGTTCTATTCTGAGATAGGAGAAAACCGCCCTGTGGCTGGAGGTGAGATATGCTGGCAGTGATACTGCTCTGTTGCTCTTTGCTACACTGAGATGTTTGGGTAAAGAGAAACATAAATCTAGCCTACATGCACATCCAGACACAGTGCCTTTCCTTGAACTTATTCATGATACAGATTCCTTTGTTCACATGTTTCCCTGCTGACCTTCTCTCCACTTGTTGCCCTGCTACACTCCCCTCGCCAAGATAGTAAAAATAATGATCAATAAATACTGAGGGAACTCAGAGGCTGGTGCCAGTGCAGGTCCTCTGTATGCTGAGCGCCAGTCCCCTGGGCCCACTGTTCTTTCTCTCTACTTTGTCTCTGTGTTTTATTTCTTTTCTCAGTCTCTCGTCCCACCTGACAAGAAATACCCACAGGTGTGGAGGGGCTGTCCCCCTTCAATCTCTCTTCGCTGATGCTCTGATTCTATACCTAGAAAACCCTGAACTCCACCAAAAGGCTCCTGTACTGTAATGACTGTAGTAAAGTTTCAAGATACAAAATCAACATTCAAAAGTCATCAGTATTTCTTTTCTTTTCTTTTCTTTTTTTTTTTTTGAGACAGAGTCTTGCTCTGTCACCAGGCTGGATGCAGTGGCACGATCTTGGTGCACTGCAACCTCCACCTCCTGGGTTCAAATGATTCTCCTGCCTCAGGCTCCCAAGTAGCTGGGACTACAGGTGCGTGCCACCATGCCCAGCTAATTTTTGTATTTTTAGTAGAGACATGTTTCACCATGTTGGCCAGGATGGTCTCAATCTCTTGACCTCGTGATCTGCCCGCCTCGGCCTCCCAAAGTGCTAGGATTACAGGCATGAGCCACAGCGCCCGGCCAGTCAGCAGCATTTGTATAAACCAATAGTGTCTAAACTGAGAGCCGAATCAAGAATTTTATCCCATTTACAATAGCCACACACAAAAATAAAATACCTAGGAATACGTCTAACCAGGGAGGTGAACGATATCGATAAGGAAAGTTACAAAACACTGCTGAAAGAAATCATAGATGACACAAACAAATGGAAAAAATATCCTATATTCATGGATTGGAAGAATCAATATTGTTACAATGGCCATACTGGGCTGGGCACAGTGGCTCACACCTGTAGTCCTAGCACTTTGGGAGGCCAAGGAAGGCCTGATCTTTGATAAAGTCAACAAAAATAAGCAATGGGGTAAGGACTCCCTATTCAATAAATGGTGCTAGGAAAACTGGCTAACTACATGCAGAAGAATAAAACTGGACCCCTATCTTTCACCTTATAAAAAAACTAAAGATAGATTAAAGATTTAAATGTAAGACCACAAACTAGAAGAATCCTAGAAGAAAACCTAGGAAACACCATTCTGGACATCAGTCTTGGGAAATAATTTATTACTAAGTCCTCAAAAGCAATTGTAACAACAACAAGAACAAAAATTGATGAGTAGGACCTAGTTACACTGGAGAGTTTATGGACAGCAAAAGAAACCACCACAGAGTAAACAGACAGCTTACAGAATGGCAGCAAATATTCTCAAAATATCCCAGTGGGCTGGGCGCGGTGGCTCAAGCCTGTAATCCCAGCACTTTGGGAGGCCGAGACAGGCGGATCACGAGGTCAGGAGATCGAGACCATCCTGGCTAACACGGTGAAACCCTGTCTCTATTAAAAAATACAAAAAACTAGCTGGGCGAGGTGGCGGGTGCCTGTAGTCCCAGGTACACGGGAGGCTGAGGCAGGAGGATGGCGTGAACCTGGGAGGCGGAGTTTGCAGTGAGCTGAGATCCGGCCACTGCACTCCAGCCTGGGCGACAGAGTGAGACTCTGTCTCAAAAAAAATAAAAAATAAAAAATAAAAATAAAAAATAAAAAAAATCCCAATGAAGGTGTAACATCCAGAATCTATACAGATTTGGTTCAGAAGACAGGAGGGTTTGGCAGCCTTATTGCCACATTTTCTTGACGTGGAAGTGTTGTAATCTGGAAGACACAAATTTACTAAGTGGTTAAACAAGCAAGGGCCAAAAATTCCTAGTAATGAGATATCTACCAAGGGTCCTAGGTGAGGTAAAAAACAGGTGAGACTTGGGAGGGCGTTTTTGACAATTGACCAGATATAGCTGAGTCCATGCCCTGGTCATGTCTACGTAACCGGGGAGCTTGCTCATAAATCTTTTGATTGTTAACATTGTTATGCCCAGAATTGTTAATATACATGCAGCAGGTTTTGTTAATAGCCGTACAGACTCCACCTTGTTCAGCTAGTAAATAATTCCACACTAGTCTATTATCAAGGATTATATTTGCCGTACAGTCTAGGGACTCTTAAATTCCCTTTCGTGCCTGACCTGTGTTGGTGGCTAATGATTCCAGGGTTTGAGTCGAATTCTTTAGGGTTGACTCGTGGTAGGCAAAGTCACTTCACAGGGCTAAGATTGTCCTATTACTACGCTGATTCCTCCCAGAATTAATCCTATTGCTCATTATCTTCTGATGCTCTTAGGTCTTATGGGGTTACAGACGTGACCCCGGGAGGGGCAAGGATGGTCAACATACATCCACTCCTGTTTCAAGATTTTGATATGTAAGGGAAAGCTACTTCTAAAAGAACAGGTGGGCTCCCTGGGGAGCTGAGAGCTGGGTACTGGGAGTGATCATGGGGTGGCCCTCTTCCCACTTGTGGCCACAAACAAAAATGAACCCAGTTGGGACACAAATAGAGGGCCTGTGGGACGTGATATGTATCCTCTGCTGCCAAGTTGGGTCTATAGAGATATTCCCTGCTCCAATGTGGGTGTTGAACAACCTTTGTTTTCCAGGAGAGGGTGGTACTCCCACCTTCCCAGATTAGACAGTTGTTTTTCCCCCTCTATGTTCTGATCTGGGAGAAGGCACCATAGATGATTTCCTCACTCGCAAGTGGGATCCGATTTACTTCACTGCAGCCTTGAGAACCTGGCAACATGTTGTGTCACGGCATCGCAGGGAAGCTTCTGCTTCTGTGTTAATACAAGAGTGAGCACAAAAGACAGCCGTTAGCACACTGGAGATATAGACAGCCAGCTTTCTGGGCCCAAGTAATAGTGGTGGGGAGTGGGGTACAGGAGTAGGGGGATGAGGTTCAGGTGAAATCCGTTAAGTGGAGGAGAGTTCCACCTAACAAGTAGGGGTCTGGGTACTTTGGGATCACTATGGTTAGGAAGTCTGGGGAGATGGCTGTGAGATTTTCCAGATAGGCCAGAAGATGGAACTCTCTGTCCTGGGGATGTTGATGACAAACCCAGCAACCATGAAGATGGTTCCCTGATGCTGTAATTTTTGAAATATTTACTGTAGCATTCTGTTCCCACTCACAGTGGATCAGCATGATTGGGAGGGCAAACAGGATAAACAGTGGCAGCACGGTGTCCAGTTAGGCCTTAGAGTGGCCTCTACACCCAACAAGGACAAAAGAGGTATTTCCCAGTGGGAGGCAGCTGGCCAGAGTGATAGAAAAGAAGTATTATAGGAAAAAAAGAAAAATTAAAACTCCTGTTCCCACCCATAGCTAGTGTGCCTGGCTTGTGTAGTGGCCAGACCCTGTGCTTGCTTGTTCACGCACCCCTCACCACTCTTTGCCTGGCTCACCCTTGGCAGACCTGGGATCCAGGCTAGTAGGATGAGCCAAGCACAGTTTGCCAGGCCAAGTGGGCAGAATGAGCCCAGTGGGCCCGAGCAAAACTCGAGAAAAGGTGCCACTGGCCACAGAGGTTTCCAGTTGGTGAAGTGACACCCCAAGGATCCTGTGACAAACCCATATCATTATGCCCCCGGCCCTCCCAAATCCCATGTCCTCCTCACACTTCAAAACACAACCATGCCTTCCCAACAGTCCCCCAAAGTCTTAACTCAAAAGTCCAAGTCCAAACTCTCATCTGAGACAAGGCAAGTTCCTTCCACCTATGAGCCTGTAAAATAAAAAGCAATTTAGTTACTTCCAAGATACAATGGGGATATAGGCATTGGGTAAATACTCCTGTTTCAAAAGGGAGAAATTGGCTAAAACAAAGGGGCTAAGGCCCCCTGCAAGTCTGAAACCTAGCAGGGCAGTCATTAAATCTTAAAGCTCCAAAATAATCTCTTTTGACTCCATGCCTCACTCCCAGGGTATGCTGATGCAAGGGGTGGACTCCCAAGGCCTTTGGCAGCTCTGTCCCTGTGATTCTGCAGGGTACAGCCCCCATGGCTGCTGTCACAGGCTGGTGTTGAGTGCCTGCAGTATTTTCAGGTGCACAATGGAAGCTGTCAGTGGATCTACCATTCTGGGGTCTGGAGGATGGTGACCTTCTTCTCACAGCTCCACTAGGCAGTGCTGCAGTGGTAACTCTGTGTGGGGGATCCAACCCCACATTTCACCTACACACTGCTCTAGTAGAGGTTCTGCATGAGGGCTCTGCCCCTGCAGCAGACTTCTGCCTGGACATCCAGGTGTTTCTGTACATCCTCTGATATCTAGGTGGAGGCTCCCAAGCCTCAACTCTTGCCCTCTATGCACCTGCAGCCTTAACACTACATGGACCTTGGTGGCTTCTGGCTTGCACTCTCTGGAGCAGCAGCCTGAGATGTATCTTGGCCCATTATAGCCATAGCTGGGGCTGGAGTGGCTGGGATGCAGGGTGCTGTGTCCTGAGGCTGCACAGAGCAGTGGGGCCCTGGGCCTGGCCGACAAAACCATTTTCCCTTCTAGGCCTCCAGACCTGTGATGGGAGGGGCTACCATAAGGATCTCTAAATGTTTTGGAGACATATTCTCTATTTTCCTGACTATTAACATTCGGCTCTTCTTATGCAAATTTTTGCAGCAGGCTTGCTTTAATTCCTCCCCAGAAAATGGGTTTTCTTTTCTTTCACAAGGTCAGGCTGCAAATTTTCCAAACTTTTATGCTCTGCTTCCCTTTTTTTTTCTTTTTATTTTATTTTAGGTTCTGGGGTACATGTGCATGTTTGTTGCATAAGTAAATGTGTGCCATGGTGGTTTGCTGCACCTATCAACCCATCATCTAGGTATCAAGCCCAGCATGCATTAGCTATTTTTCCTGATGCTCTCCCCTGTTTCCTCCCCCAAAAGGCCCCAGTGTGTGTTTTCTCCTTCCTATGTCCATGTGCTCTCATTGTTTGGCTCCCACTTATAAGTGAGAACATGTGGTGTTTGGTTTTTGTTCATGCATTAGTTTGCTGAGGATAGTGGCTTCCAGCTTCATCCACATCCCTGCAGATGACATGATCTCATTCGTTTTTATGACTGCATAATATTTCACGGTGTACATGTACCACATTTTCTTTATCAAGTCTATCATTGATGGGCATTTGGGTTGATTCCATGTCTTTGCTATTGTGAATAGTGCTGCAGTGAACATACATGTGCATGTATCTTTAAAATAGAATGATTTATATTCCTTTGGGTATATACCCAGTAATAGGATTGCTGGGTCAAATGGTATTTCCCGTTATAAATCTTTGAGGAATCGCCATACTGTCTTCCACAATGGTTGAACTAATTTACATTCCCACCAACAGTGTAAAAGTGTTCCCATTTCTCTGCAACCTTGCCAGTGTCTGTTATTTGTTGACTTTTTAATAATCACCATTCTGACTAGCATGAAATGGTATCCATTGTGGTTTTGATTTGCATTTCTGTGATGATCAGTGATACTGAGTTTTTTTCATGTTTGTTGGTTGCATGTATGTCTTCTTTTGAGAGGTGTCTGTTCATGTTCTTTGCCCACTTCTTAATGGGTTTTTTTTTGTTTTTAGTTTTCTTGTAAATTTGCTTAAGTTCCTTGTAGATTCTGGATATTAGACTTTTGTCAGACTGATAGATTGCAAAAATTTTCTGCCATTCTGTAGATTGTCTGCTTGCGCTGATGATAGTTTCTTTTGTTGTGCAGAAGCTCTTCAGTTTGATTAGATCCCATTTGTCAATTTTTCCTTTTGTTGTAATTGCTTTTGGTGATTTCATCATAAAATCTTTGCCCAAGCCTATGTCCTGAATGGTATTGCCTAGATTTCCTTCTAGGGTTTTTATAGTTTGGGTCTTATTTTGAGTCTTAAATCCATCTTGAGTTAATTTTTATATAAGGTGTAAGGAAGGATCCAGTTTCAATTTCTGCATATGTCTACCCAGTTCTCCCAGCACCATTTATTAAATAGGAAACCCTTTCCCCATTGTTTGTTTCTGTCAGGTTTGTCAAAGATCAGATGGTTGTAGATGTGCAGTTTTATTTCTGAGTTTTCTATTCTATTCCATTGGTCCATGTGCCTGTTTTTGTACCAGTACCATGCTGTTTTGGTTACTGTAGCCTTGTAGAATAGTTTGAAGTTGGGTAGTGAGATGCCTCCAGCTTTGTTCTCTTTGCTTAGAATTGTCCTGGCTATACAAGTTCTTTTATGGTTCCACATGAATTTTAAAATAGTTTTTTCTAATTCTGTGAGTAATGTCAATGGTAGTTTAATGGGAATAGCATGAAATATATAAATTGCTTTGGGCAGTATGGCCATTTTCATGATATTGATTCTTCTTATCCATGAACATAAAATGTTTTTACATCTGTTTGTGTCCTCTCTGATTTCTTTGAGCAGTGGTTTGTAGTTCTCCTTGAAGAGGTCCTTCACATCCCTTGTTAGTTGTATTCCTAGGTATTTTATTCTCTTTGAGGCAATTGTAAATGGAAATTCATTCATGATTTGGCTCTCTGCTTGTCTGTTGTTGGTGTATAAGAATGCTTATGATTTATGCATGTTGATTTTGTATCCAGAGACTTTGCTGAAGTTGTTCATCAGCTTAAGAAGCTTGGCCGGGCGTGGTGGCTCAAGCCTGTAATCCCAGCACTTTGGGAGGCCAAGACGGGCGGATCACGAGGTCAGGAGATCGAGACCATCCTGGCTAACACAGTGAAACCCCGTCTCTACTAAAAAATACAAAAAACTAGCCGGGCGAG
>NW_016806413.1:584935-588634 GCF_001698545.2 Rhinopithecus bieti
AGACTTTTTTAAAAAAAAAAAAAAAAAAAAAGAAGCTTTAGAGCTGAATCGATGGGGTTTTCCAGGTATGGGATCATGTCATTTGCAAACAAAACAATTTGACTTCCTCTCTTTCTATTTGAATACCCTTTATTTCTTTCTCTTGCCTGATTGCCCTGGCCAGAACTTCCAATACTATGTTGAATAAGAGTGATGAGAGAGGGCATCCGTGTCTTGTGCCAGTTTTCAAGGGGAATGCTTCCAGGTTTTGCCCATTCAGTATGATATTGGCTGTGGGTTTGTCATAAACAGCTCTTATTATTTTGAGGTATGTTCCTTCAATATCTAGTTTATTACGTTTTTTGCATGAAGGGATGTTGAATTTTATTGAAGGCCTTTTCTGTATCTATTGAGATAATCATGTGATTTTTGTCTTTAGTTCTGTTTATGTGATGAATTACATTTATTGACTTGTGTATGTTGAACCAGCTTTGCATCCTGGAGATGAAGCCGACTTGATCATGGTGGATAAGCTTTTTGATGTGCTGCCAGATTTGGTTTGCCAGTATTTTATTGAGGGTATTTGCATTGATGTTCATCAGGGATGTTGTCCTGAAGTTTTCTTCTTTTGTTGTATCTCTGCCAGGTTTTGGTATCAGTATGATGCTGGCCCCATAAAATTAGTTAGGGAGGAGTCCCTCCCTTTCCATTGTTTGTAATAGTTTCAGAAAAAATGGTACCAGCTCCTCTTTGTACCTCTGGTAGAATTCAGCTGTGAATCCACCTGGTCCTGGGCTTTTTTGGTGGGTAGACTATTTATTTATTTATTTGAGATGGAGTTTTGCCCTTGTCGTCCAGGCTGGAGTGCAATGGCACAATCTCGGCTCACTGCAACCTCTGCCTCCCAGGTTCAAACGATTCTCCTGCCTCAGCCTCCCAAGTAGCTGCGATTACAGGCACCCGCCACCACGCCCAGCTAATTTTTGTGTTTTTGGTAGAGATGGGGTTTCACCATGTTGGCCAGGCTGGTCTCGAACTCCTGATCTTGTGATCTGCCTGCCTCAGCCTCCTAAAGTGCTGGGATTACAGGTGTGAGGCACTGTGTCCAGCCAGCAGGGTATTTATTACTGCCTCAATTTCAGTACTTGTTATTGGTCTATTCAGGGATTCAACTTCTTCCTGGTTCAGTCTTGGGAGGGTGTCTGTGTTCAGGAATTTATCCATTTCTTCTAGATTTTATAGTTTATTTGCATATAGGTGTTGATAGCATTCTCTGATGGTTGTATTTCTGTGGGGTCAGTGGTAGTATCCCCCTTATCATTTCTGATTGTGTTTACTTAAATCATCTTTTCTCTTTTCTTCTTTATTAGTCTAGTTAGCAGTCTATCTATTTTATTGATTAAAAAAACCCAGCTCCTGGATTCGTTGATATTTTGAAGGGTTTTCCATGTCTCTATCTCCTTTAGTTCCATTCTGAGCTTGGTTATTTCTTGTCTTCTGCTAGCTCTGAGGTTTGTTTGCTCTTGATTCTTTAGTTCTTCTAGTTGTGATGTTAGTAGGTCGATTTGAAATCTTTCTCAGTTTTGATGTGGGCATTTAGGGCTATAACTTTCCCTCCTAACACTGCTTTAGCTGCATCCCAGAGATTCTGCTAAGTTGTCTCTTTGTTCTCATTAGTTTCAAAGAACTTCTTGATGTTTGCCTTAATTTCATTATTTGCCCAGAAGTCATTCAGGAGTAGGTTGTTCAATTTCCATGTAGTGGCATAGTTTTGAGTGAATTTCTTAATCTTGAGCTCTAATTTGATTATGTTATGGTCTGAGAGACTGTTACGATTTCCGTTCTTTTGCATTTGCTGAGGGGTATTTTACTTCCAATTATATGATCAATTTTAGACTAAGTTTCATGTGGCACCAAGAAAAATGTATGTTCTGTTTTTTTGTGGGGTGGAGAGTTCTGTAGGTATCTACCAGGTCCACTTGATTCAGAGCTGAGTTCAAGTCCTGAATATCTTTGTTAATTTTCTGTCTTGATGATCTGTCTAATATTGACAGTGGGGTATTAAAGTATTCTACTATTATTGTGTGAGTGTCTAAGTCTCTTTGTAGGTCTTTAAGAATGTACTGCTGGGTGTGGTGGCTCACACCTGTAATCCCAGCACTTTAGGAGGCCGAGGCGGGTGGATCACGAAGTCAAAAGATTGAGACCATCCTGGCCAACATGGTGAAACCCCGTATCTACTAAACATATAAAAATTAGCCAGGCGTGGTGATGCGCACTGTAGTCCCAGCTACTTGGGAAGCTGAGGCAGGAGAATTGCTTGAACCAGGAGGCAGAGGTTGCAGTGAGCCAAGATTGCACCACTGCACTCCAGCCTGGGTGACAGAGCAAGCCTCTGTCTCAAAAAAGAAAAAAAAGGAAGAAAAAAACCCCACAAACAAACAAACAGAAAAACGTGTTTTATGAATCTGGGTGCTCCTGTATTGGGTGCATATATATTTAGAATAGTTAGGTCTTTTTGTCGAATTGAACCCTTTACCGTTATGTAATGCTCTTCTTTGTCTTTTTTGACCTGTGTTGTTTTAAAGTCTATTTTGTCAGAAACTAGGATTGCAACTTCTGCTTTTTTCTGCTTTCCATTTGCTTGGTAAATATTCCTCCATCCCTTTGTTTCTAGCCTATGTGTGTCTTTGCATATGAGTTGTGACTCCTGAATACAGCACACTGATGGATCTTGTCTTTTTATCTAGCTTGCCATTCTGTGTCTTTCAACTGGGGCATTTAGCCCATTTACATTTAAGGTTAATATTGGTATGTGTGAATTTGATCCTGTCATCATGATGCTGGCTGGTTAATTTTGCAGACTTGTCAATGTAGTTGCTTCATAGGGTCATTGGTCTGTGTACTTCAGTGTGTTTTTATGGTGGCTGCTAACAGGTTTTCGTTTCCATGTTCAGTGCTTCCTTCAGGAGCTCTTGCAAGGCAGGCCTGGTGGTGGTGAAATCCCTCAGCATTTGATTATCTGAAAAGTATTTTATTTCTCCTTCATCTATGAAACTTAGTTTGACCGGATTTGAAGTTCTGAGGTGGGAATTTTTTTTTTTTTTTTTTTTTTTTTTTGAGATGGAGTCTCGCTTTGTAGCCCAGGCTGGAGTGCAGTGGCGTCATCTCGGCTCACTGCAGCCTCCGCCTCCTGAGTCCCGGTTCAACCAATTCTCCTGCCTCAGCCTCCCGGGCAGCTGGGATTACAGGCACGCACCACCCTGCCCAGCTAATTTTTGTATTTTTAGAAGAGACAGGGTTTCACCATGTTGGCCATGCTGTTCTTGAACTCCTGACCTTGTGATCTGCCCACCTCAGCCTCCCAAAGTGCTAGGACTACAGGTGTGAGCTACTGCCCCTGGCCTGGAAATTCTTTAAAAATGTTGAATATTGGCCAGGCACGGTGGCTCACAGCACTTTGGGAGGCCAAGGCAGGCAGATAACAAGGTCAGGAGATCAAGACCATCTTGGCCAACATGGTGAAACCCCGTCTCTACTAAAATACAAAAAAACCATCTGGGCATGGTGACATGTGCCTGTAATCCCAGCTACTTGGAAGGCTGAGGCAGGGGAATCGCTTCGACCCAGGAGGCAGAGGTTGCAGTGAACTGAGATTGCGCCACTGTACTCCAGCCTGATGACAGAGCAAGACTCCGTCTCAAAAAAAAAAAAAAAAGG
>NW_016806413.1:589606-621854 GCF_001698545.2 Rhinopithecus bieti
CTCGTGATCCGCCCGTCTCGGCCTCCCAAAGTGCTGGGATTACAGGCTTGAGCCACCGCGCCCGGCCATCCTTCCTTTGGAAGCTTTGTCTCAGAGGGGCACTGACCTGATGCCAGCCGGAGCTCTCCTTTATGAAGTGTCTGGTGACCCCTGTTGGGAGATCTCACCCAGTCAGGAGGCATGGGATCAGGGACCTGCTTAAGGAAGCAGTCTGGCTGCCCCTTACCAGTGCGAGTGCGCTGCGCCAGGGGGAATTCCCCCTCGTCCCGGTCACCGGGACTCTTGGGAGCCAATAGGCAGGAAAGATTAAGTCTGCCCTACCTGAAACTGCGGCCATCACTCTCCCCAGGTGCTCTGACCCAGGGAGATGAAAACTCTGTCTGTAAACCCCTGGCTGGAGTTGCTGGAACTCCTGCAGGGAGGCACTGCCCGGTGAGAAGGGATGGATCTGGTTCCCAGCTAAAGCGGTAGTCTGGCCATGATCTGCCACAGCTGCTGTGCTGCGCTGCGGGGCATTCGGCCTAGTCCAAACCTCACAGTTTCCCTGGCACTGGCCCGGGAAAACTGCCGACTAGAGCCACAGTAATGGCAGTCGACCCTCCACCCGCGCCCCCCGCGCCCAAAAACTCGGTCATCTTAGGCAGACTCCAGGCTGCTGTGCTGGCCAGTAGGGATTCCAAGCCGGTGGGCCTTAGCTTGCGGGGTTCCATAGGACGGGGGCCTGCTGAGTGAGGCCGCCTGGCTCCCTGGCTGCAGCCCCCTTGCCATGGGAGTGGATGGGTCTCCTGCCTCGCTGGAGTTCCCAGAGCCGCTGAAATATGCAAACGCTCCTGCAGCTCAGTGCCCGCCTGAGCGGCCGCTGACCCTTGCGGCTGCCGTCGCCTGCACAGCTTTATGGTCGGAACCCAAGGTCCTGGTGGTGTGGGAACACGAGCGAATCTCCTGATCTGCTGATTGCAAAAATCCCTGGGAAAAGCGTAGTTCTCTGGACGGGTAGCACAACCTCTCACTGCCCGCCTGGGCTGGGGGAGGGCGATCCCTTCGCCCCATGCAGCTCCTGGGTGAACGGTCTCCCCGCCCTGCTTTTCCTTGCTCTCCGTGGGCAGCACCAACCACCTAGTCAGTCTCAATGACAGAATCTGGGGACCTCAGTTGGAAATGCAGAAATCGCGTTTGTCTTTGTGGGAGCAGCAGACGGGAGCTGTTTCTACTCGGCCATCTTGGCCCCTCCCCCGCTCTGCTTCTTTTTTAAATATAAATTTCAGTTTCAGATAATCCCTTTGTTCCTGCATACCAGCATACACTGTCAGAAGCAGCCAAGCCAAGTCTTGAATGCTTTGCTGCTTAGAAATTTCTTCTGGCCGGGCGCGGTGGCTCACGCCTGTAATCCCAGCACTTTGGGAGGCCGAGAGCCAGAGTACGGTGACCGGATCACCGAGGTCAGAGATCGAGACCATCCTGGGCTAACCCGCGATGAAACCCGTCTCTCTAAGGAATATACAAAAAACAAGCGGGACGGTGCCGGGCCGCCCTGTAGTCCCAGCTACTCGGGAGGCTGAGGCCAGCGTGAGAATGGGTAACCCCGGAGGCGCGAGCTTGCAGTGAGCTGAGATCGCCACTGCACTCCAGCCTGCGGCGACAGAGGTGAGCCCGTCTCAAAAAAAAAAAAAAAAAAAAAGAAAAAGAAAAGAAAAAGAAAAGAAATTTCTTCTGCCAGATACAATCATCTCTCTCAAGTTCAAAGTTTCACAGATCTCTAGAGCAGAGGCACAATGCCACCAGTCTCTGCTAAAGAATAGCAAGAGTGATCTTTGCTCCAGTTCGCAATAAGTTCCTTATCTCCATCTGAGACCTCCTTAGTCTGGACTTCATTGCCCATATCACTATCAGCATTCTGGTCACAACAATTTAACAAGTAAGTCTCTATGAAGCTCCAAACTTTCCCACATCTTCCTGTCTTCTGAGCTCTCCAAACTGTTCCAACCTCTGCCTGTTACCCAGTTCCAAAGTTGCTTCCATATTTTCAGGTACCTTTATAGCAATGCCCACTTCTCTGCTACCAATTTTCTGTATTAGTCCATTCTCACACTGCTACAAATAATTACCTGGGACTGTGTAATTTATAAAAAAAAGAGGCAGGCCGGGCGCAGTGGCTCATGTAATCCCAGCACTTTGGGAGGCCGAGGCGGGCAGATCACCTGAGGTTGGGAGTTCGAGACCAGCCTGACCGTCATGGAGAAACCCCACCTCCACTAAAAATACAAAATTAGCCGGGTGTGGTGGCACATGCCTGTAATCCCAGTTACTCAGGAGGCTGAGGCAGGAGAATCGCTTGAACCCGGGAGGTGGAGGTTGCGGTGAGCCGAGATCGTGCCATTGCACTCCAGCCTGGGCAACAAAGGCGAAACTTCGTCTCAAAAAAAAAAAAAAAAAAAAAAAAAAAAAAAAAAAAAAAAAAAGAAAAGAAAAAGAAAGAAAGAAAACAAAAAAGAAAAGAGGCTTAATTGGCTTATGGTTCCGTGGGATGTACAGGCTTCTGCTTCTGGGGAGGCCTCAGGAAATTCACAATCATGGAAGGTGAAGGGGAAGCAGGCAAATCTTCAGATGGCCAACAGGAAAGACAGAGTGAAGGGGAAGTGCTGCATACTTTTTCGAACAGCCAGATCTTGCGAGAACTCTGTCAGGAGAATAGGAAGGGGGAAGTCTGCTGCCATGATTCAGTCACCTCCCACCAGACCCCTGCTCCAGCGCTGGGGACCACAACCCAACATGAGATTTCGGTGGGGACACAGAACCCAGCCACACCAGTGGATGAGCGTTCAATCATCTCTTCATCAAATAGGAGGTATGAAGTGAAAAGGGGCCTCCCGTAAGTCATTTTTCAACCGGGCTAAGCTTTAAGATTCCCTTTGGAGTTATCCTCATGTGTAAAAGAGCTATGGGTAGGAGAGAAACCTTGGCCTCTAAGGTCTCCTGACGGAGTTTTGCTAATGTTCTTTTAAAAACATGATTGACTGGCGTGGTGGCACATGCCCGTAATCCCAGCTACTCAGGAGGCTGAGGCAGGAGAATTGCTTGAACCCAGGAGGCGGAGGTTGCAGTGAGCCAAGATTGCACCACTGCACTCCAGTCTGGGTGATAGAGTGAGACTCCGTCTCAAACAAACAACAACAACAACAACAACAACAACAACAAAACATGATTGGCTTTTTCTACCTTACCTGAGGACTGAGGCTTCCAGGAGGAGTGAAGGTGATAGGTAATGCCTAATGCTGAGGAAACCCGCTGGACCACTTTAGCTGTAAAGGACAGTGCATTATCACTCTGAAGATTTATTGGTAATCCAAACTTTGGGATGATCTCTTTAAGAATTTGGACACTTCTGGCCAGGCGCAGTGGCTCACGCCTGTAATCCCAGCACTTTGGGAGGCCGAGACGGGCGGATCACGAGGTCAGGAGATTGAGACCATCCTGGCTAACACAGTGAAACCCTGTCTCTACTAAAAAATACAAAAAACTAGCCAGGCGAGGTGGCGGGCGCCTGTAGTCCCAGCTACTCGGGAGGCTGAGGCAGGAGAATGGCGTAAACCCGGGAGGCGGAGCTTGCAGTGAGCTGAGATCCGGCCACTGCACTCCAGCCTGGGCGACAGAGCGAGACTCCGTCTCAAAAAAAAAAACAACAAAAAAACAAAAAACAAAAAAAAACAAAAATACAATTAGCTGGGTGTGGTGGCAGGCACCTGTGGTCCCAGCGACTCAGGAGGCTGAGGCAGGAGAATGGCGTGAACCCTCCCGGTGCGATCTCAGCTCACTGCAACCTCTGCCTCCCAGGTTTAAATGATTCTCCTCCCTCAGTCCCTCGAGTCGCCAGGATTACAGGCATGCACCACCACACCTGGCTAATTTTTTTTTTTTCTATTTTTAGTAGAGATGGGGTTTTACTGTGTTTACTAGGCTGGTCTCGAACTCCTGAACTTGTGATCCACCCACCTCAGCCTCCCAAAGTGCTGGGATTACAAGTGGGAGCCACCACACCTGGCCTTGTAAGCCCATCTGTTCTGCCCATTTACTTTCCTCAGGAGTATAGTAGGTGCTGCTGGCGTGGGTGCGGTACCCACATTAGTCCGTGGCCTGGAGTATAGTAGGTGCTGCTGGCGTGGGTGCGGTACCCACATTAGTCCGTGGCCTGGAGCGCTGGTGTTGTTTACCTGTGGCCTGGGCTGTTCTGTCCATCAGAGCATTTCCTCTGGGATAATAGAGGTGTCCCCCTTTTGGTGTCCTCTGCAGTGAGTAACGGCCACCTCCTTTGGGAGCTGGACAGCATCTAAAATTCCAAGATCTCAAAGCAATGCTGTATGGGGGATTCCTTAGCTGTTAGAGGTCCCTTTTCTTTCCATATGGCGTCATGAGTATGGAGCACCAGGCACCCATATATGGAATCGGTAAATATGTTGACTCTTGAGTCTTTTCTCAGTCAGAGGACCCTGATTACACCAATTAATTCCACTTTTTGAGCAGGTGTCTGGGGAGGTCAAGCTTTGGCCCCAATGCCTTCTTGTTGGCTAACTACTGCGTAACCGATCTTTCTCCCTTGTGAATAAAACCACTTTCATCTCTGAGCCACTCTACATCAGGGTTATGCAGGGGCTCAGGGGCCCATCTTTGAGGTCAGGTCTGCTAGAGCAGGTCTGTTCTGTGGTTTCCACACAGGAGTGAATGAATTGGGGATCTCTTTCCTGGGACATGAAGTCCAGCAACAAGGGAGCAGAGTTTAAAACTCAACATGCTTTAAGGGTAACATCCGGGGTGTCAAGCAGAAGGGCCTGATATTTAAGTAACCAGCTCCCTCTTAGCCATTGGTGTCCCATCGTCTCTAGGACCCCCTCTACTTGGTGGGGGGATCATGACATCTAATGGTTATCCCAAGGTAAACTTATTGGCTTCTGTCAATATAGTGGTGGCGGCTACAGCTCGCAAGTCTCCCAGCCACCCAGCCACCACCTGGTCTAGTTTAGAAAAGTAAGCCACTGGTATAGGGTCATTCCTGAGCCTCTGGTTTAGGATGCCCAAAGATACCCTTTGTTTTTTACCTAAGATGAAAGGGTGGAGCTGCACAGCATCTGAAAGTTCATCTAAAGGGTGAAAAGTTTTTCTTTTTTTTGAGACGGAGTCTCGCTCTGTCGCCCAGGCTGGAGTGCAGTGATGCGATCTCGGCTCACTGCAAGCTCCGCCTCCCGGGTTCACGCCATTCTCCTGCCTCAGCCTCCTGAGTAGCTGGGACTACAGGCGCCAGCCACCACTCCTGGCTAATTTTTTGTATTTTTACTAGAGACGGGGTTTCACCATGTTAGCCAGGATGGTCTCGGTCTCCTGACCTCGTGATCCACCCGCCTCAGCCTCCCAAAGTGCTGCGATTACAAGCATGAGTCATCGCGCCCGGCCTAAAGGGTGAAATGTTTTTCTATGTTTGGGAGTCCCAAAGTAGGAGCTGTTACCAGCTTTTCTTCTAATGTTAGGAATACCTGTTGCAGGTTCCATCCCAATTTAAAGGCTCATGATCATGATTATGAAGTCCTTTCAGAGCTTCATAAAGTAGTTCTGCTATGAGCCCAAACCCAGCAGAATCCAGCCATTCCCCCAAAGGCCTGTTTCTTAGTCTGAGGGGACTGGAGTGCCAGGATGGCCTCTTTTAACTCCTGAGTCAAAGTCCTGTCCCAGGAATGGGCACGTACCCCAAATACTTAGCCTTCTGTACAGAGGTCTGGGCCTTGTTGGGGATACCGGATGCCCTTGTTTTTCCAGAAAATTAAGGGGCTGGATTGTGTCCCTGTCAGAGACTTCCCTAGAAGGGCTGGAAATTAATAGGTCATCACATATTACAAAAGCGGCCCATTAGTTAATGGTAGTTCCTTTAACTCTTTTGCCAATGCATTGGCAAAGAGATGGGGACCGTTTCTAAAATCTTTAGAAAGGACAGTTCAGTTAACCTAAGAGGCAGCATGAATGTCTGGATCAATTCATTCAAAAGCAAAAATACAGTGGGAGTCCAGGTATAAAGGTACACACAAGAAAACATCCTTAATTAGGCATTAAGTCTAATATTGTGAACCAATGAGCATCTTTAGGGACTTGGCTCCATACTGTGTAAGGATTAGGAACTTTTGGGAGGATTGAATAACTGCCTAGGAGTCTGAGCTGACACTGATGTCAGCTACCCCAGCTGCCATCAAGAACTCCTTGCTGTGTAAACTGGGTGACAAGTGAAGTCAGTCTGAAGTCTGAGTTACAGTCGACCCAACTGGTCAGACGTGGGTGGGACTCCAGGAGGACAGCATGGGACTTCCCACCCCACCTGACACAAGAAGAAAAATCTTGTGTCTGGGGCTTAGATGAGCTGGTTCAGTGTTGATGGAACCTGAAGACAGACTGAAGCTACACTACAACATGCTCAGGGTGGCCCTAGAGGACAGCGTGGAGAAGAAATTCTCCCTGTGGGTACAACTCCGATCAGTTAGCTTGCTTTCATGTAGAGGCAGAAGAGACCTGAAATAAGAATATAGATGGAGTTGTGGGTGGGGCTGTTTGACTGGTTGATAAGAACCTGGAAGGAGCCAGTTTGGAAGAATGGGGAGACACAGCTATGGGGAATGAGTGTGTGGATGAACAACAGGAACAGGCAGAGTGGGAGGAGTGCCATATTGCGCATTCATGCTCGGTGTCCTCCACAGGGGAGACACTGGATGGCCATGGTGATGACTGATACGGTTTGGCTCTATGTGGCCACTCAGATCTCGTGTGGAGCTCTGATCCTCAGTGTTGGAGGAGGGGCCTGGTGGGAGGCGACTGGATCATGGAGGCCGACTTCCCCTTTGCTGTTCTCATGATAGCGAATGAGTTCTCATGAGGTCTTGTTTAAAAGTGTGTAGCACTTCCCCCTTTGCTCTCTTCCTCCTGGTCTGCCATATGAAGAAGGTGCTTGCTTGCCCTTTGCCCTTCTGCCATGATTGTAAGTTTCCTGAAGCTCCCCAACCATCCTGCAGAACTGTGAGTCAAGGAAACCTCTTTCTTCATAAATTACCCAGTCTTAGTAGAGATGGAGTTTTGCCATGTTGGTCAGGCCGGTCTCGAACTCCTGACCTCCAGTGATCCATCTGTCTTGGCCTCCCAAAGTGCTGGGATTGCAGGCTTGAGCCACTGCGCTCCGCCAATACACTTTAAAATAACTTCTTAATCAAGGAAGAATCACAGTAAAATTGGAAAGCATTTTGAACTAAATTAAGATGAGAATTCTTATCAATATTTGTGTGATGCATATGAAAACATTAAATGCTTATATTAGAATATAAGAAAGGTATCTTCTAGAAGTGTTCCTTCATATGAAAAAAATAAATAAAAAGTTAATCAGGAAATAAGTTGATGACTTCTAATATCTCAGTTTTCATAAATCATCTAGGTGAATTGTTAAAAATAAATTAGGTAAATGTAAATAGGATAAACATTTATAAATTAACTTTTCATGTAATTTGAAATCTTAAAGTTATGTTATGATAAATTAAATGATATTCATAAATGTGTGGTTCATTTCCAAATAAGAAATTGAAACTAATTGCTGAACATAAATACATTTGTTCTTGGTTTCCTAAATTTCATAAAAGACTACATATATCTAGGTCTATTAATACACATAAAATTATGTTATGCATTCTTTTGATACATAAGTTTTCAGCATTTTTACATTTATAATTACACTACACTATAAATTTTACTACAAATACTATTTTACCCTTATATTGCAAGATTTGTAGGATGTTATTTTTGTTATTATTCTAATTCTAAATATTTGATAATTTCCCTTGTGATTTATTTGACCTATGTGTTATTAAATTCGTGCATTTAAATTTCCAAACATATGGAAGTTTTCACTTATATTTTTGTTATTATAAGTAATAATTACATTGATTTGTAGTTGAAAAAATGATCTATATGTTTGACATGTTTAAATTATTTGACACGTTTAAAGACTTTAGGTCTATTAAGTGATCAGTGTAAGTATATATAAAACAAAAAATTTTTTTTCTAGAGACAGGATCTCACTCTGTTGCCCAGGCTGGAGTGCAGTGACACAACCATGACTCACTGCAGCCGCAAACTCCTAGGCTAAAGGGATCCTCCTGCCTCAACCTCCCAACTAGCTGGGATTACAGGCATGCACCACCACATCCAGATACTTTTTAAAATTTTCAAATCTTTTGTAGAGTTAGGGTCTTGCTATGTTTCCAGGCTGGTTTCAAACTCCTGGCCTCAAGTGATCCTCCCATCTCTTATAAGCACAAGCCACTATGCCTGGCCTAACTTTTTAAAAATTAAATATTCTGCATATGCTTGAAAAGAATGTATTCTGAGGATACAGTGTTCCATATACGTACTCAATTAGATAATGTTCTGTGAAGTTCAAATCTACATCCTTACCAATTTATTTTCTGTTTGAATAATTATCAGAAAAGGCATGTTAAAATATTACACTATAATGGTAAAATTAATTATTTCTTCTGTACTTCTGTCAACTGTTGCTTTCAATGTTTTGAAGCTTTGTTATTTAGTGTCTTGCTATCTCATAACCCCTTTTGACATCAGTACCTAGAACTGAGTTAATATATTTGCCTGGATTAGGGTTTTCAATGAAAAATCCTCAGCTCTGTCAATGATCTTTTCATCACCTAGGAGTTTATATCAGTATACAGTTTTGGTATCAAAATAAAAGAAAGCATTAAATAAGTGAGATGTGTGAATAACACAAGTGGGATTTGTGCAAATTCATGTGTTTTTTTTTGTTTTTTTTTTTTTTGTTTTGTTTTTTTTTTTATGATTGGGAGGGTTGTGCTTGTCCTCTTGTTGGATTCACTAAATAGAGTCACTATCAAAAAAATACATTATGGCTGAGCGCGGTGGCTCACGCCTGTAGTCCCAGTACTTTGGGAGGCCGAGGTGGGTGGATCACTTAAGGTCAGGAGTTCAAGACCAGCCTGACCAACATGGTGAAACCCAGTGTCTACTAAAAATACAAAAATCAGCTGGGTATGGTGGCAGGTGCCTGTAATCCCAGCTACTTGGGAGGCTGAGGCAGGAGAATCGCTTGAACGGGGAGGCAGAGGTTGCAGTGAGCCAAGATTGCACCATTGCACTCTAGCCTGGGCGACAGAGCAAGATTGTGTCTCAAAAAAAAAAAAAAAAAAAAAAAAATTATAGAGAAACCTGTTTCTAAAAATCACAAAATGGTTCTCATCTATAAAATACTGATATGTGATCGTTCAAATTGCTTGCTAGAAATTAAAATTACCAAGAGTTAAACCTAGGCCGGGTGCAGTGGCTCATGCCTGGATTCCCAGCACTTTGGCTGAGGCAGGTGGATCACTAGAGGTCAGGAGTTTGAGACCAGCCTGCCCAACATGGCAAAACCCTGTCTCTACCAAAGAAAAAAATACAAAAATTAGCCAGGTGTGGTGGCACATACCTGTAGTCCCAGCTACTGGGGAGGCTGAGACAGGAGAATCACTTGAATCTGGGAAGTGGAGGTTGCAGTGAGCCTAGATCATGCCACTGCACTCCAGCCTGGGTGACAGAGTAAGACTCTGTCTCAAAAAAAGAGTTAAACTTCTAATTAATATATATAATTCTGTATATAAAGTGTACCAAAAAGATGTGTTTTATGAGAAAAATTATAAGAAAGGCACAAATCTTTCTGGTGTGGAGACTGGAGACGACGTGCAGAAATGGCAACTCGAAAGGGGAAGGAAAAGAAGGAAGAACAGGTCATCAGCCTCGGACCTCAGGTGGCTGAAGGAGAGAATGTATTTGGTGTCCGCCATATCTTTGCATCCTTCAATGACACTTCCGTCCACGTCACTGATCTTTCTGGCAAAGAAACCATCTGCCGTGCGACTGGTGGGATGAAGGTGAAGGCAGAGACTGAGACGAATCCTCGCCATATGCTGCTATGTTGGCTGCCCGGGATGTGGCCCAGAAGTGCAAGGAGGTGGGTATCACTGCCCTACGCATCAAACTCCAGGCCACAGGAGGAAATAGGACCAAGGCCCGGGGACCTGGGGCCCAGTCGGCCCTCAGAGCCCTTGCCCGCTCCGGTATGAAGGTCGGGCCGATTGAGGACGTTACCCCCATCCCCTCTGACAGCACTCGCAGGAAGGGGGGTCACCATGGTCACTGTCTGTGAACAAGACTCCTCAAAATATTTTGTTAATAAATTGCCTTCATGTTAAAAAAAAGGCACAAATATGTATTATTTATTGAGAAAAAGGAATAATTTTAAGGTTATTTCAAAATATGGATTCAGGAAGGAAACAGAAACAAGATAAAAAGGAACCAGCAAGTATGAGAGAGAGAGAGAGAAAGAGAGAGAGAGAGAGAGAGAGAGAGATGAAGAGCATCATGGGAGTGAAGATACAGTTTTGGTAAGAAACATTTTTTTTTTGAGATGGAGTCTCACTCTATGACCCAGGCTGGAGTGCAGCGGTGCGATCTCAGCTCACTGCAACCTCCGCCTCCCGGGTTCAAATGATTCTCCTGCCTCAGCCTCCCCAGTAGCTGGGATTACAGGTGCGTGCCACCATACCCAGCTAATTTTTGTATTTTTAGTAGACACGGGGTTTTGCCATGTTGGCCAGGCTGGTCTTGAACTCCTGACCCCAGGTGATCTGCCGGCCTCAGCCTCCTAAAGTGCTGGGATTACAGGCATGAGCCACTGTGCCTGGTCCATAAGAAAGATTTTTAAAAGAGATTAATTTTGCATGAGAAAGAATCTGATATGGTAATTTTTTGTCCTAAAGTAGAATCTCTAGTTAAGAAAGAGAGGCTGGCCATGGTGGCTCATGCCTGTAGTCTCAGCTGCTTGGGAGGCTGAGGAGGGAGGATTGCTTGAGCCTGCAACGTCCAGGCTGCAGTGAGCCATGATCCTACCACTGTACTCCAGCCTGGGTGACAGAGCGAGACCTGTTCAAAAAAAAGAAAAAAAAAAGGAACAAAATAAAAGAAAAAGAGAGACAAGGCAGAAAGTTGAAGGATATCGTCAAGGCTCTGAGTAGTTGTGATAAGGTTCATAAAGCATGAATTTATGAAAGGAATTTGTGTGTGATCCAGTTGGTTATAATTAAGAGAATTATTTCTAAGTTTTTCTGAAGATTGAACTTTTCATCCCCTATGTTATTTATTTTTATTTAGTTTTAAATTTTGTTTGAGATGGAGTCTCACTCTGTCGCCCAGTCTGGAGTGGAGTGAAGTGGCACGATCTCGGCTTACTGCAACCTCCGCCTCCCAGGTTCAAGTGATTCTCCTGCCTCAGCCTCTCGAGTAGCTGGGAATACAGGCGTGCACCCTGACTCCTGACTATTTATTTATTTACTTATTTATTTATTTTTAGTAGAGATGGGGTGTCACCACGTTGGCCAGGCTGGTCTATAACTCCTGACCGCAAATGATCTGCCCACTTCATCCTTTCAAAGTGCTGGGATTACAGGTGTGAGCCACCGCGCCTGGCCACATACCCTATGTTATTTATTTGTTTACTAAAATTTTAAAGGTTGGCTGAAATGCCTAGGCTTCAGTGATCCTCCCACCTCAGCCTCCTGAGTAGCTGGCACCACAGGCACACGCCCCCACATCTGGCTTGGTCCCCTGCATTAGAACAAAGTTTTCTTGAGCTAATGGTCTGCTCATAGTAAAACTGCAAGAGGTTTAGATTTTTAATTCTCTGCAGCACTTTTCTGGTTTTTTATTTTCTCCATTGGATTTCCCTTGTTTCAGGTCAGAAATGCTGTCTTCTTCATTTAGAGTGGAAATGTCATTCCTTGAGGTACAGCTTTCCTCTTAGAGCATCTCAGACTCGTGCTTCAGAAGTTCAGCTTTTGCTACATCTTGCAGCCTGTGATTCTCAGGACACGCACCATTGCCTCCAGCTCCTTCTCCCCATCAGAAGGCCTGGGATGGTAACGCTGTCCTTCAGCCTTTGTGTCAGCTCCTGTATTTCTCTCCCCTCTGGTTCCAACTCTGTGGTTATGACCTGATGCTGAAATGTCTGTCTTGAAGACCTGGAAAAACAATGTTTTCTTCCCATATAATTTCACCCGTCGTCCTGGGTTTTCTTGATGTGTCTGAATTGTCCGTGTAACCAGGAAACTTCTCATGCTTTTGGTTTTCCTAACAGCCACGTATTCTCCTGCCCGAGCTACTAACTGTCTCGTTTACATTCCTCTCTAATATGGTGTGCACTCAAAACCTTGGACACACGCACACCCTTCCCATGTCTGGTTAAATTGAGTACATTTTCATCAGGTTTGACTTTCAGGTAAACTAAACAGGTGTCCCATAAGTGGAAGAAATCACATGGCAGGAGGTTCTTCTTTACCTTTTTGGTAACTGGCCTCAAAAAACAAAGATTTTAAAAATATTTTATCAAGGTAACTTCCTGAGTTGCCTTTATTTGTTTTTTAAATTACTTAGGAAAACTGACCTTTGAAAGGGTTGTTTTTTTAATCCATGTATCTTTCTGTATTGCTTTTGAAGTGTTTGACTATCACTCTGGTTAAATAAATGACTGTTATTTCACAGTGACCTGTGATCCTGTTTTGACCAAGTGTTTTGAACCTTTTGACATCTTTGGCAGCTGGAAGACTCAGGGTGGGTGGAAGACACAAGCGAGCCGGGAGGTGGGGAGAAGCCCTGGCTATCTGCAGAACCGGGCAGGTCTCAGCTGAGGGAGGCCTGTGGCCCAGCAGGAGGCCCAGCAGCTGGTGGGAGTGGGCAGGGGAATGCCCTGGTGGGGGAGTTGGGAGGGGACAGGGGACCTTGAGGGCCTCAGCTGCGTCAGGGCTCGCACTTCCATTGGAGTTGAGAGGGGAGCTGTGAAGCGTCATGCTTGGTGGTAGTGTCTGATGTGATCCCAAAGGCCCCCTGCCACTCATAGCTGCCAGGAGGCTCATCCACAGCCCCGTGGTGCCTGTGCTGCCCACAGAGGCAGTAGGACAGCTAGAGCCCAGGAGTTCGAGACCAGCCTGGGCAACATAAAGAGACCCTGTCTCTAAAGAAATCTAAAAATTAGCCAGGCATGGTGGCACGTGCCTATAGTCCCAGCTATGTGGGAGGCCAAGGCACGCTGTCTCTCCAAAAAACAAACAAACAAACAAACAAAACAAAACAAAAAAAAAAAAACAAACAAGGAGAGGACACTAAACTAAGTGAAACAGGCCAGTCCAGCCACAAAACGACAAACACTGTGAGATCCCTCGCAAGTGAGGCCCCAGAGTGGCCACATTCATAGAGAGAAAGTAGAGGCTGCGGGAAGCGGGGGGACGATGGGGAGTTACTGCTTAAATGAGGACATTTTACCAACATTTTAAAATAAAGTTCTCTCTGACTGCTTTGTGGAGACTGGACTACAGGGGGCTGGAAAAAGGGAGACAGTGAGGAGGCGACTCTCTAAGCCCAGGTGAGGGGCTGGGACCAAGGGCAGAGAGGCGTGGGGTGGAGAGAAGAATTCCCAGGGCTCTGGGGATAGAGCCGACAGGATTTCTGGAACGATTGTTGAGGGCTCAGGGAAGGGGACATGGAAAGCTGGGGGACAGATATTGCCTAGAAACACCCGGGAGGAGCAGGCGAAAATGGGAGGGAGGGGACCCAGATCCGACAGGAGCAGGCTCCAGACGGAAAGGGGTAGGCACTGGACGCTGGACGGCCGGAGAGGTGCGGGCCGCCGACGGGGCGCCAGGCTTGTTTTGTTTGGGTGTGAGGGAATCTCAGCCTGTTTGCTGGAGAGAACCCTAGGGTGGGGGCTGTGCCTTGGGAGGAGGCGGCTGGGAGGGAGGGAAGGTGCACGGGCGGCCGAGGGCACAGCGATGTCCCAGGAGAGGAGGGGGAGAGGGAGTGTGTCGGGCAGCGGTGGCCAGATTGGACGGTGGGACGAAATAGGTCCTCAGGCCCTGGGTGCCCGGGACGTGGGAGAAGGTGCGTGAGGGGTGTACGTGGAAGGGGGTGCGGTGAGGCTGAAGGCAGCCAAGGGCCATCCAGATCCTGGAGCGGGGGGCAGCAAACCCGAGACTCCTCCCACCCAACTGCACCGCTGACTGAGGCCCAGCCCACCTCGCTTCTGGGGAGGCGTTTCCCTTCCCCGCATGGACGCGGCCGTCTGTGGGCGCTAGGGGCAGGGGGGACAGGGCACGTTTCGAGCGGGAGCAGCGTGGGACCGAAGGGGAGAAGGACGCCTGCGGCCCAGCACGTCCCCGGAGGCACGTCCCCCCCAGGGCTCAGCGGCCCCGGCAACCGCGCGGGGCTCCCCCTCTACGGCTCTCGCCCCACTGGGGGACTACGACGGCCTGCTCCTGGGCTCCGGGCTCCGGGTGGAGAAGAGCGCGGAAGTGCGCACTAGCCCGACACTCAGGAGGGCCGCTGCCTCCCCAGGCGCCTGGGACACCAACCCGCAGCCCCCACCCAGCCCCTCGGGCCCCGCCTGCGTTTCAGAGCGCTGGGGATGCAGTGCACCCCCGAGGCGCGACCAGGTCCCCGAAGCCCGGCGTCGGCCCAACCCGGAGGAGGCAGCAGCGGTCATGGGCACGCTTCCCCAGCCCACCGTCCCACCCCCGCTCAGGGTCAGGACACCCGCGTCCCGCCGGGGCAGGGGCGACTCTGACCACGTGAGAAGCAGGTGCGTCCGCGGTCCCAGCTTGTGCCGGGAAGACCACCGGCCAGAAGCCCGGAGGTTGGGGACAGAGGTCGGCCAGGCGGCGGAGGGGGTCGCCCGAGGCTGGGGGTCCTGCACCGCGAGAGGGGCGGCCTCCCAGTAGGGGTGCGGCTCCGCCCACCAAGAAGAGGGTCTGGCGGGAGGTGTGGTTAGTCTCTGAGCTCCGGGCCACAGCGCGGACTGCTGGGGTAGGGGCAGGGGCGTGGCGCCAGCCCCCACGTGGGCCTGGGGCGCCTTCTGCGGAGGCCAAGGCCTGTGTAGGTGTCGGCGAGGGGCCTGGCTCCGACGTCTGAGACCATCCCTCCCAGGGTTTCCGGAGCCCAGATTCGCACTTGCCGGGGGCCCCCAGGGACCACTGGCGGCACCGCGCTCTTTAAGGCCAACAGCCCTGAGTTCATGGGGCTGAAATCGGGACAGAGAGCCCGAGGACCTGTAATCGGGGCTCCCGGCAAGCGGTTCTCCGGGATCCGAGGACACTGAGAGGCGGAGAGGAGGACCCGGGGAAGAGGTGGGCAGCCGGGAGGGACCGAGCAGGCTGGTGCCCACCCTGACGCCCGAGGATCAACGAGAGGCTGGGTCAGGGAAAGGCCAGGCAAGGGCGGATCCCCTGAGCCGATCCCCCAGACCAGCTCTCTCCGGGCGGTGCGACCCCACACTGGACACCACCCGCCCGGGGTCGGAGGCCAGGCTTTTGCATGCACCACTCCCCGCCCCTCGCGAACATCTAGCAGCTCCCTCAGGATCGCCCCGGACCTGCTGAGATCCAGCCACAAATCTCCCACTTCCTCAGCTTTGCTTCGCCGGCAGTGCGCCCTGGAGGTCTCGCCCTGGCGCCGCCTCCTCCAGGCAGCCCTCTAGACTGCATCGGCCATGGGCCTGGACGCTGCTCCCAGGGCCAGCCCCCCGCCAGGGCTAGGCACACCCAATTCCTGGAGCGTGCTAGGTGCCTCTAAACCCGCGGCCAGCGCAGTCTCGGGTTTCCATGACGACGACGTCTGATGGGTAACCCGGGCGGGGTCGGGTCGGAGCGCATGCGCGGTGCGCGCCGGACGCGGAACGTCTGC
Source organism: Rhinopithecus bieti (assembly GCF_001698545.2). NCBI lineage: Eukaryota > Metazoa > Chordata > Mammalia > Primates > Cercopithecidae > Rhinopithecus > Rhinopithecus bieti. Next base: position 605,414 of record NW_016806413.1, read on the forward strand.
CGGTGTCGCCCGCGCTGCTGGTCCCGGGGTCCCTGAACCGCGGTAAGGGCGGGGGTGCGGGTGTCCGAATGGGGGTTTTCGAGATACGGGGCGCGGACTAGAGGCTAGCTGGGCCCAGGGACCGGCCAGCTGGAGTCGAGGAGCCAGGGGTGGGGCGGGGGCTCCCTGGCCCGGGGTGGGTGGGTCCAGGGCTCCCCGGCCTGGGGCGTGTACGAGGATAGCGGGCCCTCGGGAGGGGACGGGGGCTCACCGGCCCAGGGCGGGCGCCGCTGACCCCTCGCTGGCTTCAGGGCGGCCCCGCTCCCTCCGCTGGCCATGGCCCCCCCGGCCGCGTGCCGGTCCCCGATGTCACCGCCGCCGCCGCCGGCTGCTTGCTGCTGCTGTGCTGGAGTCTGGCCCTGCTGGGCGGCCCGGGCCCGCCCGAGGCCCGGCCGGGAGCGCCGTCCCGCCGCAGGGAGTAGGTGCCGGGGCGGCCGGGTTCCGGGGAGCGGGGCGGGGCTGGCGCCGGGGGCGTGCGGGGCCGGTCCGCGGGGAGGACCGCGCCTCGCCTTTGTTCCCGGGAGCGGGTCCTCCCCTTCGCGGGAGATGGTGCCGTGGGGAGGGGGGACCCGCGCTCTGTGGCTCTGGGTGGACGGGCCTAGGATGCGTGGGGGCCTTGCGGGTGACTCCCCCTGCACCCCCTCCACCCTGACCCGCGTCCCCCGCAGGCCGCCCATGCGTGGACTGCCACGCCTTCGAGTTCATGCAGCGCGCCTTGCAGGACCTGCGGAAGACAGCTTGCAGCCTGGACGCGCGGGTGAGCGCCCGCAGCGCGACGGTCCTCCCGGGCTTCTCCGGGGGTGGGGAGGGCAGGGAGGATGCGGAGGAGGCCCCCGGGGGGGGAGTGGAGGGTCCCTCATCCTTCACTCCTGATTTAAGATGCCACATCTATGCCCCCTTGCTCTGGCTCCAGTCTTCCAAGGGGCATTCTGGGCACCCGTCTCACCTATGAGACACGCCTCTCTCCAGCATGCTCTGTTTCTAGCCCCGCCCCCAGAAGGCCCTCACTGGGCACTTTGTCCTATGACTGCCACTCCTGAGGGCTGTGACAGACCTGGACCCTGAAGAAGAACTGTCAGCCCAATCCAGGATCCCCTAGGTGGGCGGCGAGGCCCCGGGGCAGAGGAGAAACTGAGGCCAGAGGATGTGGCCAAAGCGTCAGGAATGGGGGGTCAGGCTGGGCAGGGTGGTCTGGATCCTGGGTGGATGCACAGGTTGGCTAAGGCCCCTCCAAGCCTGGGTGAACAGGGAGCCCCCAGGCCATGGGGTGCAGCCAAGGAGTTTTGGTTTGTGCCGGTGCTCCTGCTTCTTCCTGGAAAGGGAAAATTCTAGGAAGGAGAAAGCAGGGAAGACCCTGCCTGGTCCCCCTACCCCGACCAGCCCTAGTATCCTTCTTGGGAACACTCCAAAGGGCTTGGACTAAGACCTGGAGCCCTGTCCCCACTCCCAGAGGCCGGAGCTGAGCTTTTGGGAGGAGCAGCCCCCACCTATCCTTAGGCATAAGGGTGGGAGGGAGTGGGGGACAGTGGACCCCTGTGGGTGCTGTGGGAGCTGGAAGAAGGCAAGTAGGCACTCTGGCATGGCATGGGCACTAGCAGACCCCAGGCAGGCCCCACCAGTGAGAGCCACTGCAGAGGGAAGAGATGAGTGGGAGGCTCTGGCTGTGGGGGTTAGAGCCAGGGCCTGACTTTGTCTCAGGAGCCGGTGGAAATAGGGCTGCCTTGGGTGGGTGGAGGTCCAGGGGAATGCCAGTGGGCAGCTCGGCTGCACCCTCACACCTCGTTGCTTTGCAGACGGAGACCCTACTGCTGCAGGCAGAACGCCGTGCCCTGTGTGCCTGCTGGCCGGCGGGGCGCTGAGGACCACGCTGCTCCATGTCAATAAACGCCCAGTGGCACACCTGTGTCCTGTCTCCCTGTTCTGGCCATCAGAGCCCCTGCGTCGCCCCCAGCAGTCCTGGGTTGGGCCCTTCTCTGGGCTTGGGTTTCCCCAGCTGTTCCACCTGGGCAAGCCCTCTTGGCTGCTGTCCCACACCAGTGCCCATGCGGAGAGGTAGACACACGCGTCTGACCTCAGTGACCTGTGCTTCCTCGGACATGCCCCCCTGCCTGCCTGCCCTGGTTTTGAGGCTGGGAAAGTGTAGAAATCGGCCTGACCCCCCTGAGTCCCCAGAGCAGCTGCCCCAGGGCTGAGCCCCTCCAGGATCCTGTACCACTGAACTGGTGGACCAGCTGCCTGAGACTGGGAGACTGGGGAGAGAGGGCAGGGCCACCCCCCACAGCCTCAGCTCCCCTGCCAGTCCCACCTGCAGCCCTGAGCCTGGTCCCTGGTCACTGGGGAGCTCTGGGTGGGAACTTGATGAGGCTGTCCTCCCATCCACACACATGTGCACATAGCACCCAACAAGTGACCTCCAGCTGAAACAGGCACCTCCCTCTTTTCATTCATTCTGTAAATGCTTTTTCAGTAAAATTAGAGCCTTTTATCAAAGTAATGCAGGAACGTGGTTACGAACAAATCCAGGTGAACAGCAGGCCAGAAGTGACTGCCATGTGCCCCAGGTGGGACTCGGCGTTTGGGGCTTTGGTTCCCTGGCCCTGGGGCCCCAGCCCCGCCCTGCCTCAGGCAGGTGGAACTGGACATGCCTGGTATCCACAGTGAACAGAGTCCTCCTTTGGAGCTAGCACCCGTGGAGAGACTGAGTCAGGTGTCCAGCTGGGAGGAGGTCTGCACCCTCTAATGCAGGCCAGGGAGAGGAGGGGCCTGACATCACTGCAGGCCTGGGCAGGGTGGGGTGTGGGGCAGGAACCAGTGCCAGCCACCAGCACTTGCTCAGAGGCTGGGAGGCTGGGCCATGTCTTTAGGGGCATGGCCTGGGTGGTGCTCATGTCCCATTGGTCAGCCTTCCTCACATGGCCTTTCTAGCTGCAAGGGAGGCCAGGAACATAGCCGAATTTCTAGGCTTGTATTGACAGATTTAGCCAGTCAAGTCCAGGAACAGCCAGATTCTTGTTTATCCCTGCAGTGTTAGGGATTCCTCACACTAAACATTGTTTATCCAAAAATTCAAATATAACTCAGTGTCCTGTGTTATGGGCAGCTGTGTGTCCTGGCACAGGGTGAGGTCTCCATTACTATAAAAGACGGAGTCTGGAGCATACTTCTAACGGAGCCCTGGGGAGATGCCCTCTGGGATACAGTGGGGACACGAACCAGGCTCAGCTGTGGGGCACTGGGTGGAGAGGCCTCCTCCTAGGCTTTGCAGGGCTGGGGCAAGGACAAGGTTTGGCGACAGGAGCTTCTGGCTGGCGGTAGGGAAGGGATTCGTGGGGCCTGTGAGGAGGTGACGGCAGACTGAGAAGGAGAGTGGCCCCATGGCAGCAGTGGGTAAGAGGCTGCTGGATTCCAGGTGTGTTTGCAAGTAGAGGCTGTGGGATTTGGGTGGGGGGTGGGAGTGGTCATGGGGGTCTGGGAGGCCACTGGGCAGGTACGCCTGGAAAAGGAGCTGGAGAGAGAAGTCTGGGATCCCCTGTGGCCTGTTTGGGAGCAGAGGAGAGAAGAGGGCCCCCAGGGGTGATGAGCAGCTGTGAGGCAGGAAGACAACCGAGCTGCATCCCCGGCAGCCACAGGTGTGTCTCATGCTACCAAGGTCAAGCAAGGCAAGAGGACCACAGAGTCCATGAGGAGCGGGGAAAGCCTGGGAGGAGCAGAGTGGAGGGAGCTTGGGCATAAGCGTTGGCAGGGCCAGTGGCATTCACACTCAGTCCTGTAGCCATGGTGTGGCTTTCCTGCCAGGGGTTCAGCAACTCCAGGATGAGTCAACCCTGGCATGGCTGAGCAGTGACCTGGCACTGCAGTCTCTTTCTGGGACATCTTTTCTTTCCCTGGACCTGCTGTTTCCCTGATCTTCCCTGCATTCCCCCCTTATATCTGTACCTTCTCCAGTGTCAGGGCATCTCCTTGGTCCAGGGCCTGTCCCTGTGTTCCCTGTGGGCCCTGCCTTCCTCCCAGCCAGCTGGGCATCCCCACTGCCCACCTGCACTCTAGCCCAGAGCTGCCTTTCTCTGGATCTTATGGCCTCTGCTCCCTGCTGCTGTGTAGAAAAGTGTGTGGGAGGGACACTGTGTCCACTTGTCTGGAAGGCGGCTGCTGCCACAGTTCATCTGCAGGTCACCCTTCCCACCGCAGGGCCTGTGCATGAGCCTTCTGCACCGACGCACTCTTTGCCCCGTGTCCCTCCTTAAATAATTAGTTTATTTTTTAGAGAGGGCCTTGCTCTGTCACTCAGGCTGGAATGCAGGGGCCCCATCACAGCCCCCTGCAGCCTCAACCTCCTGGGCTCAAGCCATCCTCCTCACTGCGCCTCCTGAGTAGCATGGCCCACAGCGCGGGTACCGGCCCACAGAGCCCCAGAGCCTGCAGCTGGGTTCCGAGCGCATGCCCACACACCCAGCCCCGCCTTTTCTTCCATGCGTTTGTCCCTAAGGGGTCCCGGGTTGTTTGTCTCTGTTTCTTTCCTGACACCCCGCCACCCCACACTGGATTGTGAAGCCCAGGAGGGTGAGATCTGCGCTTCCCAGGGGCCCCTGCAGGCCGAGTGTTCACCCAGTGGAAGCTGCAGGGAGGCTGCCTGAGCCAAGGCTCTGGGAGGAGCTGGCTGCAGGGGTCCCCCGCAGCCCCTCTCCCTTCCTGCCCTGGGGTCTTTGGGACACAGGGCTGCACGGAGTGTGGTTTCGGGCCATCCTCCCATGGAAGATGCCTGGCAGGGCGAGCCTGGGGCTTAGGGCGCTTTTCTGCCACTCCCACCTCCCGGCCTCCTGTGGAGCCCCCGTTGGGCGCCCTGTGGGCCTGGGGACCGTCTGCTTTTCGTCCTTCTTCTTCTGGCCTCCTGGTCTGTAGTTCTACTTCATAAGAGCAGCCGGCCCGCCGCCGCCCCGCGCTCGTCTCACCCGCAGCTCCCTTCCACCCCGCCCCGCTCCCTCCCACCGTGGCCAGGCCCGCGCCGTACTGGGGTTCCGCTGGGTTGCTCGCCGGCTCCCCGCGCCCCTGTGCTTCCTCTCCACGGACTCGGGCTCGGGGTGGCCGCGGTGGCATAGGAGCGCCCCGACGGCCTTGGAGGAGACCCCGCTCGTCCGGCTTGCGCGTGGGCTCGCGGGTCTCAGCTCCGCCGTGGGTGGGGCTGCCCTGCCAGTGTTCCCTGTGTTTGGTGTGCCCTCCTCAAACCTGAGTATCCAAGCGGCGGAGGCCTGGGCGCCTCTCAGCTTGGCCTCTGAAATCTGGAGTCTCGGCCGCGGTGCTCTCACGGGCCAGGCGCGGCGCGGGGGCAGCTGGGGCGGGGGCAGCTGGGGCAGTGGTCTCCGGTGAGGAGGGCGCTTCGGGAAGCAGGAGCCAGAGGCAGGGTTGGGCGGCCAGGGAGGACCCACAGGTCTGGGTTTCCGCTCTTGCCCCACAGGCTGACCTGACCGAGCCTCAGTTCCCTTCTCTGTAAAATGGGCCCTTGGTGCCAACCTGGGGCTGATATAGGCGCTCTGCTGCTGGCCTTGGCAGAGGAAGCACCTTGTTGCCTGCAGGGTTCTCCCCTTGTCGTGGGGAGACCCCCCCAGCCCCCACCTAGAGCACGTGCCATGGTCTCCCAGACCTTCCAGGCTGCTGCCTAGAGCCCAGCCCTGACCCTTCCAAGCTGACGGTGTTCTGGTGCCTTCCAGGTACCTGTGAAACCCGGGATGGAGCACAGGCCTCAGCGGACCATCATGGCCACTGGGGGTCACATGGCCCCAGGCGTTGGGTGACTTGTAGGGGGCTGAAGGCTGAGGCCAGACAGGCTGGAGGGAGGAAGTCTGCAGATGCAGACTGGAGGGGCCACCAAGGCAATACTGAGTGGGAGCCCAGGCCTGGCCTCTGCCCTTGGGCCTGGTTAATGGGGCCCAGCGGCGGCAGGCTCAGGCTCAGGCTGTGGGGATGAGGTGGAAAGGGCAGGGGCCAGCAGAGGCTGTGGCCCTGTAAGGGCTGGACCACTCTCCTTGGAGGTCACTAAGGCCTTGGGGTCTGGGTGGGGACACTGCTCAGGAGCTCCTGGACAGTGGCCGTGGCTTATTCCTTCTCCTGGCCCCTATCAGAAGCATGACAGCCTATTCCCCCAGTATCTGCTCTGGAGCCCAAGGTCCCCATTCAAAACCCAGCTTCACCTTCCTCCAGCCCCCTGGCTCTCCAGGCACACCAGCCCCCAACTTGTCTCCAATGCCTGGTTTTTCCTGCCCAGACCCCTTGCGTGCTGATCCCTCTGCTGGGACGCTCTTCCTGCCGTCCACGTGGCCAACCTCGGGACGACACTCTGGAGCTGCCCCTGCGGCTGGGCAGGGACACTGGTCAGCGCTTGAGCCTTGCGTGCAGGGGTTGTTGAACGGATCAGCGAGTTCCTTCGAGATTTTCCATGACCCATGTTGCCTCCCTGGAAGGCGTGAACCTAAAGGGCTGCCCTGACCCTGTGCCCCGGAGCTGCAGTCCTCAAGCCTGCCTCCAATAAACTTTCTACTTAACATTAGTTTTGCCTCAGTTTTTTCCATTAGGTCAGCGTATCTGGCATAATTCAGCAGGTGTCAGTGACCCTCTTCCCTGACCACCCGGGGCTCCTTCCAGGACTTGGGGGTGGTATGAGCAGGAACCCACCGTGCTCCCCTCCCTCCAGAGGTTTCCTGGGTGCACAGCGGTGAGTCCTCCTGAATTCAGAGCTTTTTTTTCTTTTTGGTGGACACCTAGATTTCATTTGGAGTGTTTTTTAAACCTGCTTTTAACGGAAAGGGGGCTTCAGTCTCTGTCTTTGGACAGGGGACTCAGATAAAGAGAGAACTCTGCCTTCTCTGCCACTGCCTCAGGGCAACAGGTTTAGGGCATGGTATGGGCAGTCTGGCACTGGTGGTTTCACATCTTTGGGTCTAAAGTTACACAGCAAGCTTTAAAATTGTAACTGTTGGGCTGGGCGCGGTGGCTCATGCCTATAATCCCAGCACTTTGAGAGGCCAAGGTGGATGAATCATCTGAGGTCAGGAGTTCAAGACCAGTCTAGCCAATATGGCAAAACCCCATCTCTACCCAAAATAAAGAAATTAGCTAGGCACAGTGGCACATACCTGTAATTCCAGCTACTCGGGAGGCTGAGACACAAGAATCATTCAACTCAGGAGGCAGAGGTTGCAGTGAGCCAAGATGGTGCCGCTGCACTCTAGCCCGGGCAACAGAGCGAGACTCCATCTCAAAAATAAAAATAATAATAATAACAACTTCAACTGCTCCCCGTTGCCTGTAGTTCGGACTTGTCTTTTCACTTGGGGCCACTTCCTGTCCGTCCTACGTGGCAAAGTGCATAAGGGTGAGTTTCCTTGCCCCGAAGAGAAGAGTCAGTTCCTCTGTGTGGCCCATTCAGGTGCTGTGGGCAACCAGAGACTTCACAGAGATGTCAGAGCTGTTGTCCTGGGTGTGCGGTGGCCTCATAGGACACCCCTCACAGGAGAACATTTCTGGAACTCTCACTTATCTGGAAAGGTATAAATAAGGGACTGGTCACCCCACTACCTTGAGTACCCGACTCTCAGTTGGCACCCTGAGGAGTGGCTCATTAGCAGCACGCTTCACCCCAAAACACATTCTCGGCCTTGGTCACTTTTGAAAAGTTCCTAAATGATGGGAAACCAAGCTTCAAACTCTGAGCATTCTTTTTCTATTTTTCTTTCTTAAAAAAATTGTTTTTGAGATAAGGTCTGGCTGTATTGCCCAGGCGGGAGTGCAGTGGCACGATCTCAACTCACCGCAACTTCGCCTTCCAGGGTCAAGTCATCCTCTCACCTGAGTAGCTGGGGCTACAGGCATGCACCACCACACCTGGCTAATTTTTGTACTTTTTGTAGAGATGGGGTTTCACCATGTTGCCCCGACTCGTCTTGAATTTGTGAGCTCAAGCAATCTGCCCACTTTGACCTCCCAAAAGGCTGGAATTACAGGCACGAGCCACGGCGCCTGACCAAAAGTTGAGCACTGTTTTAAGGGACAACGGCCTTGAGAAACAGCAGCTGGTTTTATGTACAACACCTGTGAGGCATCCTTTTGTAAATATCTAGGGAAATGGACCCACATAGCCCGGGACGTTCATCAGCAGTAATGGCTGAAATGGGGGTCCTTTTAATTGCTAAAATAATTTATTTGTGTGCACAGTTGGAAAAGCTGATTTTAGAAACAGACTGATGGAAGACCTACTTTCTGTTTATCCTGACTGAAATCTGATAATAAGAGGGTGGAAGGGATTTTTTTTTTTTTTAATAGCTCTATGGTCAGAAGTCAGCCTAATTAAAAGCTAATATTCATCCATGTGGGCAATATAGCAAGACCCTGTCTCTACAAAAAAAAATTTTTTTTTTTTTTTTTTTTTTTTAGACAGAGTCTCTCTCTGTCGCCCTGGCTGGAGTGCAGTGGCACGATCTCTGCTCACTGCAAGCTCCGCCTCCCCCGGGTTCATGCCATTCTCCTGCCTCAGCCTCCTGAGTAGCTCAGACGACAGGCGCCCGCCACCACGCCTGGCTAACTTTTTGTATTTTTTTTAGTAGAAACGGGGTTTCACCGTGTTAGCCAGGATAGTCTCAATCTCCTGACCTCATGATTCACCCACCTCGGCCTCCCAAAGTGCTAGGATCACAGGCACGAGCCACCGCGCCTGGCCCAAAACAATTTTTAAAAATTAGCCAGGCATGGTAGCACATGCCTGTGGTCTCAGCTACTCCAGGGGCTGAGGCAGGAGGATCATTTGAGCCCAGGAGTTTGAGGCTGTGGTGAGTTATGTTCATGCCACTGCACTCTACCCTGGGCAACAGAGTGAGATCCCATCTCTTAAAAAAATAAAATTTGAGCTACACGCACACGCACACACACACACACACACACACATTTTAAAGGCCTTTCTATATTTTGTCTTGTTTTGTTTTGTTTTTGGTAGACACCGAATCTTGCTATGTTCCCTGAGCTGGTCTCAAATTCTTCGGCTCAAGTGATCTTCCTGTCTAAGCTTCCCTAAGTGCTGACTCTTCTTTTTTGGATCCTGTTGCTGCGATTTTTTCAGTCAACTGAAACCTCTTTTAAAATAAGTTTGGTGCCTTTGTTTGCTTTTCTTGTTGGCATGATTTTGCTGCAAACCATGTAAAACATCCTTGACCTTTTAGAAAACCTAAAATCTCTGAGAACTGGTTCCTCTGTGACGCCTTCCATTTCCCGCCGCTTGTGCTCCTCCTGCCTTTTACCATCTTCAGTACCACATAGGGGACTTCTAGCAACCTGAGACCTCTTGAGGAACACAGAAAAGGCCACACACACCCCGTTTTGGGGGGCTTCTGCCTTTCTCACAGAGTCTCAAGAGACCGGGGCAGGCCCCTCTCAGGCCCAAAGCTCTGCAGTCTTTTGCACTGCATTGCCTGATCTCTTTGGCTTTGCGGGTTCCAGAGATTACTTTGTACTATGAGAGAGAACTTGACCTTCGTATGTGCCATGGCTGACAAGGCACTGGCGAAAGCTACAGTTTGGGCAGCAGCTGGCAGCAGCTGCAGTGAACCGTTATTGTTGCAGGGGCTACTTGTTTCTCTGTGCATTTGGGTAAGAAAGGTGCAGTTTGGGCCCCTGGAGGCTATGGGAAGACTTGCCACCAAGGGATAAGACTCCTAGGGGTGGTGGGCTGACCACAGGGCGGGCTGATTGGTGTGGGGTCACCCACCAGCCTGGGGAGAATGTCTTGGTAGCGCAGTATGCTGCGGAAACACTGCATGGCCCGGTCCCACGGGGTTTCTTCTCTTGGGGGACCTGGGATTTGGTGTAAAGATGGGATCCCGGATTCTTAAAGATCTGGATGCTCTGCCTTCCTGCTGTGCCTGCTCTTCACATACTTAAACATCAGGCCCTGAATACTGCAAATGCTTTCTGCACCCTGTTCACTAAAGGGCTCTACCAGAACGCAACTTTCTGACATTTAGCTGGCTATTTTGGGACTCTTTGTAAAAGAAATGGACATCTATAAAGGAAATCTCCATTTCTAAAGACATCTCTTTCTCTAAACCACCAGAAACTTTGAGGAGGAGGAAGATATTGACTTAACATTTATATTTACATAACAAGTCTTACTTTTGCTTAAGATACTTTTCTTGGCATTTTTAAATTTTTAATTTAATTAATTTATTTATTTTGAGAGAGACGGGGCTTCACTCTGTCATGCAGGCTGGAGTGCAGTGGCACCATCATAGCTCACTGCAGCTTTGAACATGTGGGCTCAAGAGGTCCTCCCACCTCAGCCGGGATCCTCAGTAGCTACATGCATGTGCCACCACACCTGGCTAATTTAAAAAAATTTTTTTCTAGAGATGGGGTTTCACAATGTTGCCCAGGCTGGTCTTGAACTCCTGGCCTCAAGCAATGCAGTCTCATCTTGAGCTAATTATCTGTGCTCTTTTTTTCCTCAGGAAATAACAGTGTTTAGCTCTAAGTTCTGTGCCTTTGAGATATAAATTTTCTACCTCGTTTCACCTAAGAATCATGTCTTTGGAAGTACAAGTTGAGGGTTTCTGAGCTAACAATTGTTAAGAGCAATGGAACAGGTAATCAAGAGACTGATAGTCTAAAGAGGGGTGAGAAACAATTTGAAAACTGGCAGATGAAGAATCTTATACCCCTACAGGATCTGCTGCTGTCTGTGTGTCTCTATGTCTCTATGTTTATGTGTCATATGCATGTGATATTTCACTACCAACAGGTATGAAACTGCTCTAGTTAATTAACCAATTCACCAATTAGTTACTTGGTTTAAAGAAAAAGGTGTTAAAATATTTTATCAGAAAAATAGAAACCAACTCAACTACCTTTGAGTTCACATGACTTGAGGAAATCTCTGGTAGGTAAGACTAGTTTGATATTGTTAGATGAGAACAACAGTGTCTTCTGATTGGTGAAATGCCTGTGTTTGAAACTTTGGGGTTCTCACTTGTATGGTCACTGCCTTACATTTTCAGGCTGTAAAAAGTATTGACAAGGAAATAACCTGAGATGATGGCTAGCTTTTTTTAATGGACAAATCAAGCATAATTGTTAAGAATGAGTAAAGTTGGCCAGGTGCGGTGGCTCACGCCTGTAATCCCAGTGCTTTGGGAGGCCGAGGCGGGTGGATCACCTGAGGCAGGGAGTTCGAGACCAGCCTGACCAACATGGAGAAACCCTGTCTCTACTAAAAATACAAAATTAGCTGGGTGTGGTGGTGCATGCCTGTAATCCCAGCTACTCAGGAGGCTGAGGCAGGAGAATTGCTTGAACCCAGAAGGCAGAGGTTGTGGTGAGCTGAGATTGCAGCATTGCACTCCAGCCTGGGCAACAACAGTGAAGCTCTGTCTCAAAACAAAACAAAACAAAACAAAACAAAACAAAACAAAACAACAGGAAGAATGAGTAAAGTGAATGTAAATGGGATAAAAATTTATAAATGAACTTTTCATAGTTACGAAAGTATTTTTACTTTTCGTTTGTTTGTTTTTGAGATGGAGTCTTGCTCTGTCGCCCAGGCTGGAGTGCAGTGGCAAGAGCTCAGCTCACTGCAAGCTCTGCCTCCCAGGTTCACGCCATTCTCCTGTCTCAGCCTCCAGAGTAGCTGGGACTACAGATGTCCACCACCACACCTGGCTAACTTTTTGTATTTTTAGTAGAGATGGGGTTTCACCGTGTTAGCCAGGATGGTCTCAATCTCCTGACCTCATGATCCGCCCTCCTCGGCTTCCCAAAGTGCTGGGATTACAGGCATGAGCCACCACATCGGGCAGTATTTTTACTTTTTTAAAAATAGGATCTTGTGCTGTTGTCTAGGCTGGAATGCAGTGGTGCAATCATAGCTCACTGCAGCCTTGAACTCCTGGGCTCAAGTGATCCTCCTGCCTCAGCCTTCTAAGTTGCCAGATTTGCAGGTTCCATTACACCTGGCTGAAAAATCTTTTTCAGTAACTTAATATTAAAATCACATTATGTTAAATTAATAGGTAATAATTGTATTAGTTTGTTTTCACACTGCTGTAAAGAACTACCTGAGACTGGGAAATTTATGAAGAAAAGAGGTTTAATGGACTCACAGTTCTGCAGGCTGTACAGGAAGCATGACTGGGAAGCCTCAGGAAACTTATACTCATGGCAGAAGGTGAAGGGGAAGCAAGGCACATCTTCCCATGGCACAGCAGGGGAGAGAAAGAGAGAACGAAGGGGGAAGCACCGCACACTTTAAAACCAGCAGATCTCGTGAGAACTCACTCACTATTGTGAGAACACCGATGGAGAAATCCACCCCCATGATCCAGTTACCTCCCACCAGGCCCCTCCCCTGACACATGGGGATCACAATTCAACATGAGATTTGGGTGGGGACACAGAGCCAAACCATATCAATCACAACATGTCTGAAGTTACTTTTTATTTTTATTTTATTTTTTGAGACAGAGTCTCGCTGTGTTGCCATGCTGGAGTGCGGTGGCACGATCTCGGCTCACTGCAACCTCCGCCTCCCGGATTCAAGTGATTCTCCTGCCTCAACCTCCCAGGTAGCTTGAGCTCGATCTCTTGACCTCGTGATCTGCCTGCCTTGGCCTCCCAAAGTGCTGAAATTACAGGCGTGAGCCACGGCGCCTGGCCACAACATGTCTGAGGTTACTTTTAAGTGAGTTAAAGTACTGAAATAATCATTAAACACAATTTTAAATTGATATACTTTGGCATTGTATTTTTATATGGTATAGAAAAGTTAAAAATATTTAGATCTGTTAATAAGCAAAAAATTGAGGAAACATCTTCCTAAACAATTGTTAAATGGGCCAGGCACAGTGGCTCACGCCTGTAATCCCAGCACTTTGAGAGGCTGAGGTGGGCAGATCACGAGGTCAGGAGATCGAGACCATCCTGGCTAACACGGTGAAACCTGTCTCTACTAAAAATACAAAAAAACAAGCCGGGTGTGGTGGTGGGTGCTTGTAGTCCCAGCTACTCAGGAGGCTGAGGCAGGAGAATGGCGTGAATCCCGGAGGTGGAGCTTGCAGTGAGCCGAGATCGCACCATTGCACGTCCAGCCTGGGCAACAGAGCGAGACTCTGTCTAAGAAAAGAAACAAAAAACAAAAAACAAATTATGAAATGGTTTTCTTCTAAAAACACTGATACGAAACAGTTCAAAATTACTTCCTAGGTTTTTCAGTAAAATTAAGGTTCCTGACTTAGAATTGTAGTTAATGCACTTTGAGAGACCAAGGCAGACAGATCACTTGAATCTAGGAGTTAGAGACCAGCCTGCGCAACATGGTGAAACCCTGTCTCTACACAAAATACAAAAATTAGCCAGGCATGGTGGTGTGGGTCTGTAGTCCCATCTACTTGGGAGGCTGAGGCAGGAGGATTGCCTGAGCTCAGGGGGCGGAGGCTGCAGTCAGCCGAGATTGCAACACTGCACACAGCCAAGATCTTGTTGCCTGAGCAACAAGAGGGAGACCCTGTCTCAAAACAAACAAACAAACAAACTGTAGTTAATATATGTAATTAAAACTATTAGATGTAAAAGAAAACAATTCTGAATACAGAGCATGTAAGAAAAATAGGTTATGTTTTTGGTAAAGATTATAAAGAAGGCATGAAAATGTGGTTTTTGCCGGGCACGGTGGCTCATGCCTGTAATCCCAGCACTTTGGGAGGCTGAGGCGGGTGAATCGTGAGGTCAGGAGATCGAGACCATCCTGGCTAACATGGTGAAACCCCGTCTCTACTAAAAATACAAAAAATTAGCTGGGCGTGGTGACAGGTGCCTGTAGTCCCAGCTACTCGGGAGGCTGAGGCAGGAAAATGGCGTGAACCCGGGAGGCGGAGCTTGCAGTGAGACGAGATCGTGCCACTGCACTCCAGTCTGGGTGACAGAGCAAGACTGTCTCAAAAAAAAAAAAAAAAAAAAAAAAAAATGTGGTTTTTGTTATGGGAAGAGTAAATTTGTCTAGAGGTTTTTTAAGGTTAAGCTGAAGGGATAAAAAAGAATGATAGATAAAAGTGAATGGATATAGAAAGCTGTGGAAAGAGAATGGGGAAAATTGTGAGAGGTTTTAAAGGTTTACTGGGCCAGGTGTGGTGGCTCACGCCTGTAATCCCAGCACTTTGGGAGGCCGAGGCGGGCGGATCACCTGAGGTCGGGAGTTTGAGACCAGCCTGACCCAACATGGAGAAACCCCTCTCTACTAAAAAGACAAAATTAGCTGGGCGTGGTGGCGCATGCCTGTAATCCCAGCTACTTGGGAGGCTGAGGCAGGAGAATTACTTGAATCCAGGAGGTGGAGGGTGTGGCGAGCAGAGGTTGCGCCATTGCACTGCAGCCTGGGCAACAAGAGCGAAACTTCATCCCATAAAAAAAGATTTATTGGCCGGGCATGATACTGCATGCCTGTAATCCCAGCGCTTTTGGAGGCCAACGTGGGAGGGTCACTTGAGCTCAGGAGTTCCAGACCCACCTGGACAACATGGAGAAACCTTGTCTCTCTCTGAAAAAAAAAAAAAAAAAAAAAAAAAAAGAGAAAAGAAAAAAAGATTGACTGACATCTTACCTTGCAGAGTGCAAGCTGGTTGGGATCGGAGGGACTGGCATTCCCACTGTGTTCGCAGCCGTCCTCTGTCTTCCAGACTGTGGAACGCACAGGTGGGATAATAGAAAACCCATTTGCAAAGCTAAAACCAACTTCTAACTCTCCCTGGTGTAACGTGTTTCCACTGTGGTGCTTAACTTGGGTTCTACCCTGTTTGGAAAACTTCAGCTTTCTCGCTTTGAAATAATACCAGGAAGGCCCTGTGCCTGGATGAAGGAGCCTCCAAACCAGCTCCTCTTAAAGGCGATATTCTTCATTATTGCCAAGACCCTATAGAGCTTCTCATTGCACATTCTAAATTACGTAAGGATTCTGTTAACAGCAAGTTCTCAGGAGATGAAGATATGAAAGATCAAGGTCTCCAACCTGGAGATTTTATGAGAAAACCATCAAATATGCTTCCTCCTGGGACCACACCAGGCAGCCTCACCAGAGATGACGTTTTCATCACTGGAGAACTTCAACATCTTGTTCTCCAGGCCAGGACCAGAAGGAGACAAAATAGCTATCTGGTTACCTTCAGAAAGAGAAGCACTCTTCAGTTCTAGATTTCAAATTGTTAATAGTTGCCCTTATTTGTGTCATATTTTTTTCTTTTTCTTTTCTTTTCTTTTTTTTTTTTTGAGGCAGAGTCTCACTCTGTTGCCAGGCTGGAGTACAGTGGCGTGATCTCAGCTCACTGCAACCTCCATCTCCCAGGTTCAAGCGATTCTCCTGCTTCAGCCTCCCAAGTAGCTGGGATTACAGGCGCCTGCCACTAAGCCTGGCTAATTTTTGTATTTTTAGTAGGGGTGCAGTTTCACCACGTTGCCCAGGCTGGTCTCAAACTCCTGACCTCACGTAATCCGCCCGCCTTGGCCTCCCAAAATGCTGGGATTACAGGCGTGAGCCACCACGCCCGGCCCATATTTTTCATTCTTAAATTGATTAGGCTTTGTGTTTCTGGATGTCCAAAGTCAACCAAAAAACCCCGAGGATGCTAGCTAGATGCTCAGAAGCCATTAAGCATGCGTGGCTCTTTTGTAGCAGATGGCCTGACAGACCCTGTGCCAATCAACCTTGGCCTTGAGGCCTCAAGAAGTACTTAAGCGCCCACCACACCTCTCCTCTTTCCCCCCAAAGCGGGGTGAGATGGCCCAGGAATGAGCCTTCCCAGCAGAAAAACTTACATCTAGAATGTCAATCATCACTGCTTTGAGAAGAGAAAGATTTTGATCAAACACGAGAAATGAGAAAAGAAAAACAGCCTAGAGCATCCTGAGCTATGCGGGGTACCCAAAGATTATCTGGTCCAGAGACACCTGAGCACAGGGCCTCAGTCCCGCCTCCCCACCCACGCCTGGGGCAACTGCTGGAAGGCATTTTGTTCTTTTCTTTCCTACATTGTCCGCGTGGCCGCCTCAGCGTCATCTTCATGTTCCTGGAATTTGTGACACAAATAATAATGCACACCAATGAATAGCTTATGTTGAGTGCAAATTCTTGGTGAACTTAGGAGCTGCGTCTTCGTTTTTCCTTTAAAAACGCACTTGTAAACTGCTGCGAATGAGAGCGCGTGCATTCAGACCAACTTGAGTCTGTGCTTCCACGCTGCAGTCCTCAAACTTGGCCCCAACAAACTCTATTTCTATTCGTTTTGCCTGTTTCTCCTTTAGGTTGAAAAGCTGACAGCGGGCCCCAGACACTGAGAGGGCGCCTTCCCAGCCTGACTTCCCGCCCCTTCCCCCCCCACACCTC